>NC_058049.1:16078609-16394859 GCF_020085105.1 Siniperca chuatsi
TTTCAAATCCATGTTTTTCTAGTCAAAACCTTAACCATACAATAAAGCTTTGGTTTAGTGTCACTTTGTGCATGGGACAGCAGTCATATTGTATTATGGATTACATTGGTACTGGCAGAATGTTAAAGGCACAAATACTATTCTCATTTTTCTTCATGCTAGTAATGAGAAGGTGAGTGAGAAAAACAGAGGAAATGTCTACAGGCTGTTGTGTAGGAGGGCAGCAGCGTCTGTGCTGTCAGGATATGAGCTTTCAGATTTAGCAAATAAAAAAAGATGCACTGAAATAAAGAAAGTGACAAAACAGCCCTTTTCTTTGGTGGAGACAGCAGAAGCCGCATCCTAAACAAATCTCTTACAAAATAAAGTATTTTAAAGATCAAGGCTACCCTTGGTGGGTGTCGTTAAGGGATGTATAAAATCAAAATACAATTCTTGAAGGAAAGAGAAAATCACCAACCAATCATATTAATAATTCATCAATTGCTTCAAAGGGTCTGTTCATTTTGTCCTTTGGTTATCTCTTCTGCTGTAACCAAAAAATAAAATACGTATGACAACAAAACAGTATCTTCAGCATCAGTCTCATAATTGCTGTTTATTAGTTATGCCACAGTAAAAAAAAAGTAAGGCTAAAAATCAATGCCAATAGCACTGCAAATTTAATCTTACTGTATGTGTGGGAGAGGCAGGCTGAGCAAGAGGGAGCAGAGGTGAGAGAGACAGTGAAATTGGTCCCTCTGTTGGATCAAATCGGTAGTACAAGGGTTGGACACGTGATCGTCACCCCACTGGCCATCCACACAGGCTTTCTCATTAAGCCAAAGCACTAAAACATAATCCCAGCTATGAGTGTGTGTGTTTGAGTGAGAAATAGGGGGGAGGGATGAGAGAGAGAGAGAGAGAGAGAGAGAGAGAGAGAGAGAGAGAGAGAGAGAGAGAGAGAGAGAGAGAGAGAAAGAGAGAAGAAGGGCACAGACGTCAGACTGCAGTGGCAGTCATTTTCTCTCTCATTTCCAGTACAGTGACCGCAATGGATAAAGCAAGATATAAGGCAAGGCACCCTCCAGAGGTGAGACGAGAAAGAGCAGTATAAAGCTTACTGACGATAGAATCTACCACTGGCTGTAATCAGTTCAAGGGCAAGTCATATGTGTATATATCAAAACAGTATCTATAATTTTAACATACATTTAGTAGACATCACACACACACACACTTAAAAAGGATTCTTGTGCAAAATACTACATAGAACAAAGCGCGCTGAACGCAAGCATTTTGTCTCTAAGACTATTGTTAACCTTACCAGAAAAGGACAACAACCTTTTATCACAGATAAGGTACGACGATCTTCTCTAGTTCTGCTGTCACTCTCTATCAGCATCACTATTTCAAATGAAATAAGAAATGCGTAGAAAAAAACTTCTGAAATACAAAACTCAACATACAGACTGGTAAATTGTATTAGCAAAGAGAGACTAGTGAATGGTATTATTTAGTAAATAGGTTTATAACACTATGACAAAGCTGTGTTGTCATAGCTTCTTCTCATCATACTTTTCTCTATGCACAAGAACTTTCCCATTTTTGAATCTCTGAAACAAAAGTCCCATGGAGACCACAATCCTTTTACTCAGGTGGACACAGTAAGCGGGTGGAAGAGGCATTCTCTGGGTATGTTTGTTTGTGCTGATCCCTTGTGTACCTTGCTTTCGAAAATAAAGGGCATGAGAGAACTAAAAGCAGCAACACAAATCCCTCCCTCTGGGGCCCTGCAAGGGTTAAACAGTTCCTTGGTTGTCCTGGTTCAGCCTGTGCATAAATCAAACAGATTCTTGTTGTGGCACTGAACAAAGCTATCAGGAAAAGCAGGCCGGCTTTGGATACTTCCCTCTTAGGATGCCCTAGCTTTGTATCCTTGCTGGATGGGAGAGGATGGAACCCGTGGTTCTGAGCATGACAAAGCTAATCTAATGACTGCAACAACATCCCGATGCCACTAAGAAGGAGCATGGATGGAGGACGGGTTGGTGGAAGTGGGGGAGAAGGGGAGGGGTGGTGATAAGTTCTTCCTTTTATCTGTGACCAATTGTAAGCCTGTGATGTTCTCACTCAGCTGCAGGGCATGTATTTAATGTGTTTTTTGTCCATCTCATCCTCAGAAGCTCCAGTTTTCTCACTATCTCACGCTCAATGCTTGAGTCTGTGCGGCTGTATTTGTGACTTCCTCTAAAACCCTCTCCCTTTTTAGAACCGATTCTCTAATCTCACACACGTTTCCTTCGTTTGCTTAATTCCTTTACCTTTTGTATGACTTGGCATTTCTGCTCAAGATGCTGTACATCTTTGGTTAGCATCTTTCTCTTTGTCTCTCTCTCCATCTCTCCTGCCTCCCATTGTGTCCACCCTGTTTTTTTCCTGCTTGTGTCTAAACCACACATGCTGAGATAGATGTCTGGGTGGGGGTGGGTACATACTGGCAGCTCCCTGGAAACAGACTAGTTCATCATTTCATTATGGCTCAGTCTCCATGGTAACCACAGATAGCAGCGCTAACCTCACTCACACAAAGGACACACCCTTGTAAAGGAGAAAAACAGGAAGTGCTACATAAGATGTGTGTGAGACAGACAGACAGGGAGATAAATAAAGAAGAATAAATACATGTTATTTTAACCACTCTGTTCTGTCACCTTGTATTAAAACTGGTGAGGTAAGGACATTTCTATGTCATGCTTTTGGTCCATCTGTTGAACCCATCTGTGTAACCACCAAAATGACTTAGGTGAATGCTTCTACTGTAGGACTGCAATATGTGAGCTGTGAACCACTTAGCTGTCTGCTTCAACCAGGATAATGTACTGTAGAGTCAATAATTTAATGCATTTTGCAGCACTGGGGGAGGCAGAGTTAGAAGCTTTTATCGGATACACACTCTAAACCCCAATAAGGAGATCGTGGGTTCGTGGGTTCGATTCCCGGACCGGACCAACATCACACAATCTCTCTGGGTGGAGTCTGCATGTCCTCCCCGTGTTACCGTGGGTTCTCTCCGGGTTCTCCGGCTTCCTCCCACCGTCCAAAGACATGCATGTGTAGGTTAATTGATAACTCTAAATTGCCCGTATTGAGTGAATGGTTGTCTGTCCTTGTCTGTGTCTGTGTTCGCCCTGCGACAAGTTGGCCACTGTCCAGGGTGTGCCCTGCCTAAGGCCCGAAGTCACTGGGATAGGCTCCAGTCACCCGCGACCCCCTAACGGGGACCAAGCGGTAGAAAATGGATGGATGGATGGACACTCTAAACCTCAAGTCATCATCTTATGCTTACTGCCAAAAAGCTACAGCTCTCTCAATAGTTATTCAATGTGTGTATATTTATTATTATTATTGTGGTTCTATAAAACACCCACAGTAGGCGATTTCTGCTGTAGGCTGTGCAAACACGCACAGTATTGCGGCTACATACAAATATACTGCAACACAACACCCACACACGATGTTCTGATGGTTTCATGGATAAAAGCCTCTCCTCTTCATCCGCCCTGGCCCTAGCCCCGCCCAACCGGTTTGGCTGTGATTGACGCTAGGTGTTTTCGGCCCCGCCCAGCTGCAGAGCAGAGCAGAGCAGAAGGGAAAGCTTCACCGAGCTGAGCTGATACCTCGCTCGGTACAGAAACACCCTGCTGCTGCTGCAGCTAGTAGCGGAAAATTACCTGCCCCCTCACATTCACACAGAGCTGCAGCGTACAGAACGCATATTGAATCACTTTGACGCAGAGACAGCTCCAGGCTTTGTTTCAGGACCCATAGTATGGAGAGCTTGTGCATGCAGCAGAGACTGTATCAGAGAAATAGCAAGGCAACTACGAAACACATGTTCATTCAGATGGCGCACGTAGCGCGCTGCCACCTTTAACTAACACGCTGACCCACTTATTGGCTTCACATAGCCCATACGCCATCGCCTGCAATTTGTAAAGTCTGTTTGGGATTGCAGAAAGCCCTGGTTCAGTCTCTTCACACCGAACCAACCAAACGAAAGGAGTTATGACAGATCGGGCCATGCTTGTTGGTGCTGTACCACTCCCTGAAATGAGGTCACATCGTCTGAGTGACTGAAAGCGTCACAGATCCACCACAACACAATGTAGGCTAGTGAGCTTCACTGGGAATATCTGAACACGTTCCACCAGTTAAGAGCAATAAAATAAATGTATTAAATACACACAAATGCCACGCGAATGTACATAAAAAGCTAGATTTAACCAATGACAAATTCAATCAAAACAAAATACAGGAGGCGCATCTGTCCTACTTGGCATGAGCGAATCTGTGTCGTCCATACTCTGTACAGACATTAGAGATGTTAATGAAAATATATTAGATCGTGTTTACTGTGCTCTAAGGCTGATTGCACACATGTCTGCAGAGATGGACTTTAATTCCCTGTTAGTTCTCTCAGCTGTTCCCCTTCTCGGGGAGTGCTGGTGAAGGAGAGGGGGAGGGGAGAGAGGTCTGGCAGCATGGAGGGCGAAGAGGAGGAAAAGAAAAAAGAACAGGCGTGAAACGAATAATATCGTGTAGCCTATATGTCTTCATATTGCGGTGCAAAAGAAATGCGGACATGGTGCAGGCAGGAGTGAGACAAATAAAGAAGGAGCTAGAACTTGTAGGCTAGATCTAATTGCACAAGACAGAATTTGGAGGATGTGAGCATGTTATTTTAATAAATAACATCTAGGCTAAATGTTTGTGTTAAGCAGTTGTATTTTTAGAGCAGAGAATAAACCAGCCAAGGAATATTCTTTTATAGTGAAAGAAAAACGATGGCTTAGCAAAAAGTGACCCCTTCTCAGGGTGTTAATCTATTATTAGAAGTACACTCTATCACACACTGCCCTATAAAAGTATAACTGTGTTTCACAATACACTGGGGTCTTGAAGTGCAGTTCCTCACAGCTGTAATATTAAGACAAGGGGGCATGGCATAATACACTATTACATACCAACTGATAAAAAAATACTTAACAAAATAGAGAAGCTGTTGGAAATATCTCAGGGGAAACATATTCAATTGCAACGGTATGGAAAAAATATGAGCAGAGCAATATCAAAGACAGAAATAAAATAGGTTATTCCAGATTAGAGAATGAGCTACAGCTCCAAGCCTGGGAGAATTAAAGGCCCAACACGCCCATGATCCACCCACACAGGTGTTTTCACTTATTTTGTTTAATTAGACCTCCTCTCAGGACAGTGTGGGCATGTACAAATTGTGCTTGATTGACATCTGCCTTACTTTCCTGTTGTACCCGATGAGGATGGGACAAATTACACCTTCATCATTCTTGGCATGAGCACAGTAGGAAAAGCAAAAGTGTAAATAATACATTTGATGACAGCTGAATTCCATTGAGCTCCTTCAGTTTCATGGTCCAGCTATTGTGCATGCCGGTGTCCGGCTCACTGTGACACTTGAACAGAACAGAGCAATCATTAATGTTGATAGCAACACCTGTGCTTTTCCTACTAAGACGAGTCAAAATGTCTACTGTGAAAAAGAGTTTGGTGACTTCACATAATTCCCAGCATAACTCCCCCTGAATTTCCACCTGAGCTGAGAACTAATAAACCAGAATAACTGAAGAAAACACCAGTGTGGATGTGCAGGGTCTTTAACACCAAAATCTGAACAAAATATCAACAAAAGCTTGCCTAACGCAACTAACTGCATGCAAACAGAGAAAACAGTCTGAACCAGAAATTATTTTCTATAACAGATTTGCCCTGTGATTATATCTATTAGAGAAAGACAGAAGAAGCTCAAAATGAAGCTGTAAAACAGTGCTCTGAAAGCTGATAGTCTACAGTTTGAATGCAGAACTAGGACACATTTGTACAACTGACTAGAGCAACCAGACGATAGACTAAATATCTAAAGTGAATCAAAACGTCCCACCCAAGAAATGTAGCTGCTGTCAATAATTCCCTATCAAGTGTAAGTTAGGCCTAATGCCACAGAAGTCGATGGCTCTCCATCACAAAACATGTCAACTTATGGCTCTGGTCAACTTACTGGTTTCACAAACATGGAAAGAAACTACGTCACCACAGGTCATCACAAAGCTGGTCACTAGCTCTCTTGGTTGGTTTTCCAACCTAGCCATGAGCTCGTTCACATGAAAGAGGCAGTGTTTGTAAATAGCCAAACGTATTTAGTATTTCATATGATATAAGCTGAAAGTCAATGTAAGGCGTATGTAAAGTAAGAAAATAAAGACTCACTCAGATGGACTGCTGCGATTTTCATGTAAGACAATACAACCCATGTTAAGTCCAAAACATCCTCACTTGTGGCCGAAAGCTAACGTCAGCGATCACAATGGTTGCAATACAGCTTCGGGCCATCAGTGGCAGCACTGAGCGCACTGCACACAAGCAATTGAACGAAGAAGATGCGCCATCTTGGATTTTTAAATGGTTTGTTGACATTTTGGAAATCTTTTGGACTCACTGAGACCAAGTTGTGTTTCTGTTACATTAACACCCACATGGCATTGATTTATTTTGCCTAACAGGTTGCCAAGAAGATCATCTTATCTCCGGTGAGTTTGGGTTTTCAACATACAAGCGTTAAGTATCTTAATGGGCCATAAATATCATGGATACTCAGCGCTCCAAACTTCTCAAGTTAGAAACTTCTCAACTTCTCTGCAACAAAATCCGTTTTTCTACCGCTGAAATAAAGGCCTACGTTGAGTCTGTTCCAAACAATCCCCAGTTTATTAATAGCTAAATCACTGATTAAATAAGCTACTTACAGCTGAGCTTTGGTGCTATATGGAGGCTATATCGCAACGCGGAAGTAGTGTGTTTAGCTATGTTGTGAAGAAACTATGAGTAGTTGGATTAATCGGATACATACTGGAGAAGTAGGTTACGATACATGAGTGGTTTGATAAGTTGTTGTACGTCTTCATACATTTGGATCTTTTTTTTTTTTTTTTTTTTTTGCAGTGACTGGGTCGCCATTTGAATCAATTCTGACTGCTGTGAATTCAAGTTGACTAACTACAACCGCTGTCCTCCGAGAAGGTGCAAGCTACAACTTTTTCAGAACCACATTTCAAGCCTACTGAAGGTGAGTAATGATACTCAAGATAGCTAGCTACATTTTTGGGGAATTCCTCTGAGCATAACGTTAGCTGGCTAACTCAACCGACATTTTGTGATACAGACCCCGTGTAGTGTCAGTGTGCAGTACGGGAACAGTCTCCTCCTAGTCTCTCTCTCTTTTAAAAAAAAAAAAGTTTGATTAGGTGATTTAAACGTTTCTAGATGACTATCAGACTACACAGAGCACTCCTTTGTAAACGTTGCTTTAAGGTCAGTGCTGACAGAGAGCTATGAAGTCTGATTATGTTGTGCCTTAAGCACACAGTTTTAGCACTGTATAAATCCATAATACATCAATATGTGAAGTTATTCTTGTTTTCCACCATTGCGTAACTATCCAAGTTACAATTCTTAGGCTGTGAGGTGATATTGAACACTCAATTTCACGTCGTCATTCACGTCAACCTATACAATGAGTTGTTGTTTACACAGAGCTTTCGCTGCCAGAAATGCTTGACTGTTGCTTTTCATGACGTTAAGTTGTACTTTCACTAGATTCTTTATTACTCCAAGTTAGTTTCACGACTACTTTTACTTTATTACGTGTTGATATATAGTGAAACATATATTTTTCAAATTATAATTTTTGGCAGCACTACTCACCCCACGGTCCTGGAGGAAAATAGAGCACATTATTGAGACATACTTGACACTCTATTAGGCCCCCGCGATTTCAGTACCATGGATAGCGCCTATGCCAAAAGCAGGCAGAGAAGGACGGAAAAGTAGGCGACAGAGACAGATAATAGGAAACACTTCTTCCACAACCCAGCAGAGCTAGTAATATCGATACTGGAGAAGACGGTCCATCTTACCTTTTCTTTATTAGGTAAAGTCTGAGTCCGGGTAAAAGTGTCTCCTTCGTTAATACTGATCAGCTCCGCATCTACAGGCGGAAACGGTGCGGGGAAAACCACTACGTCACTCTTCAGTGTGTCTGAGCTGAAACACACGTCATACTGCTGAGTAGACTTAGAGTAAGACCAGCTCCCGTCAGGGTGGGTGGTGATCATCGGGGCGCTGTACCTGCTGAAAGGGCCGTCTGTCCTGTGGCATCTGACAGCTATTAAACTGATGAGGCTCAGTAGAAAGACCACTGACACCGACACGATGGCGATCAGCAGATACAGGTTTAAATCAGAGAAGCTCTCCTCCTTTATGGGCACGTGTCTGAACTGAGTCTGGATGTCAGCTGTGCTTTCGACCACCACCACATCAATAGACACAGTAGCTGACAGGGAGGGCTCTCCGCTATCAGAGACCAACACCACCAAGGGGTGAGTTTTCAGGTCATTGTCACTCATCCTCCTCTTAGTCCGGATCTCCCGGTGCTGGTTCCGATCCGGAAGAGGTTGTTTCCTTTGGGCTCAGACAGGTGATAAGACAGCAGCGCGTTGTATCCAGAGTCTGCGTCTACAGCCCTGATCTTTGCCACAAAGTATCCCGCTTCAGCAGAATAGGGGATGCTCTCACTGTTAACGGAGCCGTGCTCCGAATAGGGCGCGAGGATCGCGGGACTGTTGTCATTCTCATCCAGGATACAAACGTTCACAGTCACGTTGCTGCTGAGCGGAGGGACACCAGAGTCTGTGGCCTGAACTTTAAACTGAAACGTCTTTAACTCCTCGTAGTTAAAAGACTGCAGGCTGACTATATCTCCAGTCTCTGAGTTGACGTTAATAAATGACCCTATTGCATTGTTTTTCTGATTATTATTCATAACTGAAAACGTTACTTTTGCATTCTCGTCTACATCCGGATCATCTGCTGTCATAGTATATATAACAGCGCCTACAGGACTGTTCTCTTTGACGAAAATGTTGATCACATGCTCTTTAAAACGAGGTGCGTTATCATTGACATCAGAAACGTGGACTGTAATAACACTTGTACCGGAAAGCGACGGGACCCCTTCGTCAGTCGCTGTTATTGTTACATTATATTGAGAAGCTCGTTCTCTGTCTAGAGTTCCGTTTACGACCAAAGAATAATGATTCTTATATGTGTTCTTAATTGTAAACGGCACAGAATCAACTATTCTAACCTGAACAACGCCATTTTTGTCCGCGTCATTATCTCTCACCGTTATAAGTCCCACCATTGTGTCTATGGGTGCGTCTTCTCTCACTACGTTGACTAAAGATGTTACTGATATTTCTGGTGGATTGTCATTAACATCCGTGATTTCAACGAGTACTTTACAGTGAGATGCTCTTGGACTTGACCCTTTGTCTTTCGCTTGGACACGGATTTCAACTGCATTGCTTTTTTCGTGATCCAATGCACCCTTTACCGTAATCTCCCCCGTCATGGGATTAATAGCAAATTTGTCAACATCATTATCACTGTCATGATTGATAAAAGAATACAGTATTTCTCCGTTAAGACCCTCATCTAAATCCTGAGCATGCACAGAAATTACGGTTGCACCGTGCGGCGTGTTCTCGAGCACTGAGGCTTTGTACAGCGGCTTGTCAAAAATTGGAATATTATCATTTACATCTTGCACATTAACGGTGATATGTAACGTGCCTGATTTAGGAGGTTTTCCTCCATCTACAGCTGTCAGTGTTAGTTTGATAACTGGCTGCTTCTCACGGTCTAAGGCTTTCTGCAGTACCATTTCAGCGGACATTGTCGGCTCTCCACCATTCTGCACATCCAGGGTGAAATGTTCATTTTGACTCAGCTTGTAGCCCTTAACCGAATAACTACCGACATCTGCATCGAATGCCTTTGGTAGCGTAAATCTTTCACCAGGAAAAGCTGACTCGAACACGTTCAAAACAATTCCCGGTATCCGAAATGAGGGTGCATTGTCGTTTATATCTAAAATTTTAACCTCAAAGCGATAGAGATTCAGCGGAGAGTTCACAATGGCTTCCACTTCCAGAGAACACTTCACATTACGAGAGCAGAGCTCCTCTCGGTCTAGTCTGTCTTTTACTAAAAGTATCCCAGTCTTAACATTTACTTCGAAATACTTCGTGTTAGGTCCTGAAATCTGAAAACCTCGAGGTCCCAATTCTTGTACATCTAGATGTAAGTCCTTCGCCAAATTCCCCACAGTGGTACCCGGGCTCGATTCCTCCGTAACAGAATACACAATCTGTGCTGCTGCGAGACTCCATATGTGAGATACATGGAACAAAAAATAAATCCAATGCCGGAAAAGATTCCCTTGTTGCATTATGTCCATAGCCTACTAAACAAGTTAATTGGAAATCACTTCAGCGGCAACATTGCTCAGTAATGATACATCCAGATCAGAGCCCCTCAAAACAGTGAGGATGTTTTGTACTGCTACGACGAACAAAGAATTACAAACCTCTCTTAGACGAAAAGGGAGGAGCGTCGCAGAGAAAATAAGTATTTCAAATGTGAGCTGATAGTGACATCTTGTGGTAATGTTGAAGTCAGAGGCAAGAAAAGATGAAAAGAGATGATGAAGTCATTAAATCTTAAGCGTTTTGGTGAAATTCAGTAACTCAAAATCCATATTGATTTGCCATCAACTGAAAAGGGACAAACATAATCACCTGGTATTCTAGAGAGAGTGGGAGGCCTTAATAGAGGAATGAGCAAATATCAATAAATTGTCAAGGACAACACAATAAAGCCTAAGCCTTATTTCCTTTGTGGTCCTTAAATGGTCAGCTGCTTTAGGAATATAATCACATTATGTGAAGAAGCAAAACATTAAATCATGGGTAACCCTGCTGCGTTTTATGTGCCATCATGTTCTTACCTTTTCTTTATTAGGTAAAGTCTGAGTTTTGGTGAAAGTGTCCCCTCCGTTAATACTGATCAGCTCCGCATCTACAGGCAGAAACGGTGCGGGGAAAACCACTACGTCACTCTTCAGTGTGTCTGAGCTGAAACACACGTCATACTGCTGAGTAGATTTAGAGTAAGACCAGCTCCCATCAGGGTGGGTGGTGATCATCGGGGCGCTGTACCTGCTGAAAGGGCCGTCTGTCCTGTGGCATCTGACAGCTATTAAACTGATGAGGCTCAGCAGAAAGACCACTGACACTGACACGATGGCGATCAGCAGATACAGGTTTAAATCAGAGATGCTCTCCTCCTTTACGGGCACGTGTCTGAACTGAGTCTGGATGTCAGCTGTGCTTTCGACCACCACCACATCAATAGACACAGTAGCTGACAGGGAGGGTTGTCCGCTATCAGAGACCAACACCACCAAGGGGTGAGTTTTCAGGTCATTGTCACTCATCCTCCTCTTAGTCCGGATCTCCCCGGTACTGGTTCCGATCCGGAAGAGGTTGTTTCCTTTGGGCTCAGAGAGGTGATAAGACAGCAGCGCGTTGTATCCAGAGTCTGCGTCTACAGCCCTGATCTTTGCCACAAAGTATCCCGCTTCAGCAGAATAGGGGATGCTCTCACTGTTAACGGAGCCGTGCTCCGAATAGGGCGCGAGGATCGCGGGACTGTTGTCATTCTCATCCAGGATACAAACGTTCACAGTCACGTTGCTGCTGAGCGGAGGGACACCAGAGTCTGTGGCCTGAACTTTAAACTGAAACGTCTTTAACTCCTCGTAGTTAAAAGACTGCAGGATGACTATATCTCCTGTCTCTGAGTTGATGTTAACAACAGAAGTTATTGGAATACTTTTCGAAATGCCATCTAATGATGAATATGTTACTTTTGCATTTTCTTCCATATCAGGATCAGCTGCAGTTATAGTAAAGATAGTAGCTCCCACTGCACTATTCTCTTTCACATATACATTTATCACAGGGTCTGAGAATAGAGGGGCGTTGTCATTCACATCAGAAATGTGAACAGGAATAACACTGGTGCTGGAGAGAGGCGGAGTGCCTTCATCAGTGGCTATGATGGTGACATTATATTGAGAAACACTCTCTCTGTCAAGAGGTCTATCAACTGTTAATGAATAATAATTTTTGTAGTTTAGCTTGAGTTTAAAAGGCTCCAATCTGAGAATTTTAGCACTGGTGAGGCCATTATTACCCCCATCTTTGTCAGTGACAGTCACCAAAGCGACCACTGTTCCTATCTCTGCGTCCTCTTTAACTGGGCTCATAAGAGAGGTGATAATGATTTCAGGTGTATTGTCATTAACATCAGTTATTTCCACTAACACTTTACCATGCACGCTTCGAGAAGGAGTACCTTTATCTCTTGCCTGTACACGAATATCATATGCTCTATTCTCTTCATAGTCTACTTTTCCCGTCACAGTTATTTCTCCTGTGTCCGGGTTTATGGAGAACACGGCTTCAGGATTGAAATTTCCCCTCTCAATAAAAGAATACATAATCTCACCATTTATTCCCTCATCTAAGTCTGTAGCACTTACTGTCAGTATGGATGTGTGAAATGGAGCGTTTTCAGTGACCTGGGCCTTATACAGAGGTTGACTAAATACCGGAGCATTGTCGTTTATATCCATAACATGTACCACTATTTTTAATGTCCCTGATCGGGCAGGTTTTCCTCCGTCCAGAGCAGTTAAAGTAAGGTGGATAACAGACTGTTTCTCCCTGTCTAAAGATTTCTGGAGCACTAACTCAGCAGACTCACTGTGCTGTCCGCCGCTCTGTACGTCCAGTGAGAAATACTCATTTGGACTCAGCTTGTAGCTTTTCACCGAGTTACTCCCCGTGTCTGCGTCGTTTGCCACTGGGAGTAGATACCGCTCCCCGGTAAAAGAAGATTCCGAAATATTGAAAGTCTTCTCCTTTTCACGAAAAGATGGCGCATTATCGTTAATATCAATAATTTGTACCTCTATGCGATGCAGATGCATCGGATGGCTCAGAATGGCTTCTATATTCAGGGAACATTTTGCCGTATTTGGACAGAGCTCTTCACGATCAATCCTATCGCTAACATATAGAGCACCAGTTTTTAAATCCACGTCGAAGAATTTCTTAGAAGTCCCGGATACAACTCGTAAATCTCGTTTTTCCAAATCGTGAATATTGATTTGTAAATCCTTAGCGAGATTTCCCACCACCGTTCCTTTGTCAACCTCCTCGGAAACGGAGAACGAGAGCTGCGCTGTAGACCCATCACACAAACAAAGCAAAGCTATTATTTGTATCCATATCGTGACTGTTAGTCCTCTACGTCCCATCGCTGCCACAGAATGAAAGAAATAATCATTTTCGAACATGTCCACACTTCAAGTGAATAACAGACGAAGCCCTCTCTGTCTTGTGTCCATTTGTGTATTTTCTGACAAAGCACTGGTGGACTACTGCTGCTTCGCACGGAGAGGAGGAGTCTGGGGGGAAAAGGAGCCACACGAATATTGTGGTCTCCAGCGCCCCCACCTATTATTTTGGTGTTAATGTATAACTTAAATACAGCCTATATGTGTGCAGAATGTTAAAGCAGTTGAAAAATCAAGTTCAGTGGAAAATTATATAAGACCTCGTTCACAACAAAACGCATTTTCTGGTGCGTAATGAAAAACTAATATTTGTGTGTTACCAGGGCAAAACGCATTAAAGAAAGTATACATATTCGGCTATTAAGATTTAAATTATATAAAACCAAGGCAGCCTTTGTTCGTGCACGCAAAACCACCATCCAGAGTTCAGCACCATAGACAGCGTCCTCACTGATCAGCAGTATAACAGACATCTAATTTGACCAATGACTTCTCTGCTTAAAATACTTTTATTTAGCAGCTGTTTCGAAGCTGAGCCCACATACGTTCTCCAATATCCAGCATTATACTAGTGAATAGCTTTTCTGGGGAAAACATCTGTCGGGTAATTGATAATTTCTATTTATATCGCCCAAAGTACCACTTTGTATCACGTTGCTTTCACAAACATAAATACAATATATCACGTAAAGTCAGCAAATGTTGAAAACATCCAAAATCCGATAATCTGATGACCTAACACGTCTTTCAGAAACAGAATAACACAATAGTCAGAAAGACCCCAAATCTACTCTTGGGTTACCAACAACTCACCTTGTCTTTATTGGGTAAAGTCTGAGTTTTGGTGAAAGTGTCCCCTCCGTTAATACTGATCAGCTCCGCTTCTACAGGCGGAAACGGTGCGGGAAAACCACTACGTCACTCTTCAGTGTGTCTGAGCTGAAACACACGTCATACTGCTGAGTAGATTTAGAGTAAGACCAGCTCCCGTCAGGGTGGGTGGTGATCATCGGGGCGCTGTACCTGCTGAAAGGGCCGTCTGTCCTGTGGCATCTGACAGCTATTAAACTGATGAGGCTCAGCAGAAAGACCACTGACACTGACACGATGGCGATCAGCAGATACAGGTTTAAATCAGAGAAGCTCTCCTCCTTTATGGGCACGTGTCTGAACTGAGTCTGGATGTCAGCTGTGCTTTCGACCACCGCCACATCAATAGACACAGTAGCTGACAGGGAGGGTTCTCCGCTATCAGAGACCAACACCACCAAGGGGTGAGTTTTCAGGTCATTGTCACTCATCCTCCTCTTAGTCCGGATCTCCCCGGTGCTGGTTCCGATCCGGAAGAGGTTGTTTCCTTTGGGCTCAGAGAGGTGATAAGACAGCAGCGCGTTGTATCCAGAGTCTGCGTCTACAGCCCTGATCTTTGCCACAAAGTATCCCGCTTCAGCAGAATAGGGGATGCTCACTGTTAACGGAGCCGTGCTCCGAATAGGGCGCGAGGATCGCGGGACTGTTGTCATTCTCATCCAGGATACAAACGTTCACAGTCACGTTGCTGCTGAGCGGAGGAACACCAGAGTCTGTGGCCTGAACTTTAAACTGAAACGTCTTTAACTCCTCGTAGTTAAAAGACTGCAGGCTGACTATATCTCCTGTCTCCGAGTTGATGTTTACAACAGAAGTTATAGGAATACTTTTTGAATCACCATCCAATGAATATGTCACTCTAGCGTTTTCATTTATATCAGGGTCGACTGCAGTTATCGTATAAATACGAGCTCCAACGGGACTGTTTTCTTTTACATAAATATTAATCACGGGTTCAAGGAAACCAGGCGCGTTATCATTGACATCAGCAACCTGTACAGTGATAACGCTGGTGCTGGATAGAGGCGGAGTGCCTTCATCTGCAGCCGTAATCGTGACATTGTACAAAGAGCATCCTTCTCTGTCAAGAGGTGCATCTACAACTAATGAGTAATAATTCTTATAATTGGAATTTAGCTTAAAAGGTGCGGAACCAATAAGTTTACAGCCAGTCTGACCGTTTTTTCCTCCATCTTTATCAGTCACTGTCACTAAAGCGACAACGTTTCCTATCTCAGCGTCTTCTTTAACGGGGTTCATGAGTGACGTCACCACAATTTCTGGGGCATTGTCGTTCACATCAACTACCTCCACCAGCAGCTTTCCATTTGCACTCCGAGGCAAAAACCCCTGGTCTGTTGCTTGAACATGAATTTCATATGCTGGCTGTGCTTCGTAATCCAAAGTACCCTTTACCGTGATCTCCCCAGTTTCTGCATGAATTAAAAACACATCTGCAGGATTGAAGTTTCCACGCTTGACAAAAGAGTAAGCAAGCCTCCCGTTGTCCCCTTCGTCTAAATCTGTCGCACTCAGTTGAATTACTAATGATCCAGGTGGCGCATTTTCTTTTACCCGTGCCTTGTAAAGTGTTTTACTAAATGACGGCGTGTTATCATTGGCATCCAGAACATTTACATTTATGTGTAAGCCTCCGGTTTTAGGAGGCTTTCCTCCGTCTACAGCGGTCAGCGTTAGTTTAATAACCGCTTGTTTTTCACGATCCAAAGCTTTCAGCAGCACTAATTCAGCAGATACACTATGTTCTCCACCGCTCTGTACATCTAGGGAGAAGTACTCATTTGGACTCAGCCTGTAAGTCTTTACTGAATTGCTTCCTGTATCTGCATCAATAGCCAGGGGAAGCAAGAAGTGCTCGCCTGTAGGTGACAATTCAGATATGTTAAGTGAATATGACGTCTCGACGAATGTAGGTGCGTTGTCATTTAAATCAACAATTACCACCTCAATGCGATGGAGTACCATAGGATCACTCATTATGGCCTCTAAGTTTAGTGTGCATTTGATCGTGTTTGGACAAATCTCCTCGCGGTCTATTCGCTCACTGACATAAAGATCCCCCGTTTTAATATTAGCCTCGAAATATTTCTTACTGTACCCAGAAACGATATTTAGATTCCTCGTTTGCAGGTCTCGAACGTTGACATTTAAATTCTTTGCGAGATTCCCTACCACAGTCCCTTTGTCCGCCTCCTCGGAAACAGAGTAGGATATCTGAGCAGCAGACCAGTCACATAAAGACAGGATGAACAGCCAACAGAGAATTCCGTTATTCCTTCCACTGCCCATCGCTGCCTTCAAAGAAACTGAAGAGATACAAAATGTATTGATCCATAAAACGCCACTCGATCGGCCAGCATTTTTTATCCCATCCACTCCGGTCCTCTCCTTTTCAACGTTCCTCTCACAAAGCACTCGCAGGCTGCTGACGCTTGACACGGTAAGGAGGAGACTGAAAACGCAGCTCACAAAAACATGTGGTCATCAGCGACCCCACGCGTTACAGCGTAGATATGAACATAGTTCAAAATCGAGTTGCACACCCTATGTCTCATATTACTACACGTGTAATAAACTGTGTACCTTCAAGTTTTAAATGGGTTAAGAACACGAGTAAAAGTTTCCTTCAGCCAGTTGTGTACAGAGGAAATATCCTTTTAAATAGTCACAGATTACTGTAGAACAATGACAGTGATCTCTACTAACAATCTGAAATTAATATAACACATGGAAAAATAAATAATAAATCAAAAACGTGTTCAAAACACATGAGTTCAAAGGCATGGACAATATTCTCCATATAGGTTATTAACAATTGTCAACATTACTATCACGGTAGACTATTTGAAAACTGTTAAGCGCGTAATAAACCAATTTATTTTCATCAGTGTCAACTTCAAAAACAAAGAAACTAAAATAAATAATTTACGAACTGACAGCCTAAATAATTGGAAAAATTAGTAATAGTATAATTCAACCCTGTCACACCAGAGTTCTGGGATTTGGAGCCTAAGAGGACGAAGAAGACGCCAGTATGTTTTCAGCACCACGGACAGCGCCCTACAATCCCGCTTGCTGGATATGCCCACTATTCTGCAATTTAAGAGAAGTCTGTTATCTGTTTAAATGGATTTGGTTTTCTTAATGATGATAATTTCATGTCATGTTTGTAAGTCATGTACACGAAAGCAAGGAGAGAGTATTTGGCAGGTAGGCCAACGATAAAATAAGACATTCAGAACAGGAAAGGTAGCTCTTAATGGCCTTTTTACTCCTTAAAATGGCGTGAAAGGCTAAAAACAACTCACCTTGTCTTTATTAGATAATGTCTGAGTCCGGGTAAAAGTGTAGAGTTTATATACAGCCTATATGTGTGCAGAAAGTTAAAGCAGTTGAAAAATATAGTTCAGTGGAAAATTATTTAAGACCTCGTTCACTACAAAACGCATTTTCTGGTGCGTAATGAAAAACTAATATTTGTGTGTTACCAGGGCAAAACGCATTAAAGAAGGTATACA
Source organism: Siniperca chuatsi (assembly GCF_020085105.1). Lineage (NCBI taxonomy): Eukaryota > Metazoa > Chordata > Actinopteri > Centrarchiformes > Sinipercidae > Siniperca > Siniperca chuatsi. The sequence continues at coordinate 16,096,361 of NC_058049.1, forward strand.
TATTCGGCTATTAAGATTTAAATTATATAAAACCAAGGCAGCCTTTGTTCGTGCACGCAAAACCACCATCCAGAGTTCAGCACCATAGACAGCGTCCTCACTGATCAGCAGTATAACAGACATCTAATTTGACCAATGACTTCTCTGCTTAAAATACTTTTATTTAGCAACTGTTTCGAAGCTGAGCACACATACGTTCTCCAATATCCAGCATTATACTAGTGAATAGCTTTTCTGGGGAAAACATCTGTCGGGTAATTGATCATTTCTATTTATATCGCCCAAAGTACCACTTTGTATCACGTTGCTTTCACAAACATAAATACAATATATCACGTAAAGTCAGCAAATGTTGAAAACATCCAAAATCCGATAATCTGATGACCTAACACGTCTTTCAGAAACAGAATAACACAATAGTCAGAAAGACCCCAAATCTACTCTTGGGTTACCAACAACTCACCTTGTCTTTATTGGGTAAAGTCTGAGTTTTGGTGAAAGTGTCCCCTCCGTTAATACTGATCAGCTCCGCATCTACAGGCGGAAACGGTGCGGGGAAAACCACTACGTCACTCTTCAGTGTGTCTGAGCTGAAACACACGTCATACTGCTGAGTAGATTTAGAGTAAGACCAGCTCCCGTCAGGGTGGGTGGTGATCATCGGGGCGCTGTACCTGCTGAAAGGGCCGTCTGTCCTGTGGCATCTGACAGCTATTAAACTGATGAGGCTCAGCAAAAAGACCACTGACACTGACACGATGGCGATCAGCAGATACAGGTTTAAATCAGAGAAGCTCTCCTCCTTTACGGGCACATGTCTGAACTGAGTCTGGATGTCAGCTGTGCTTTCGACCACCACCACATCAATAGACACAGTAGCTGACAGGGAGGGCTCTCCGCTATCAGAGACCAACACCACCAAGGGGTGAGTTTTCAGGTCATTGTCACTCATCCTCCTCTTAGTCCGGATCTCCCCGGTGCTGGTTCCGATCCGGAAGAGGTTGTTTCCTTTGGGCTCAGACAGGTGATAAGACAGCAGCGCGTTGTATCCAGAGTCTGCGTCTACAGCCCTGATCTTTGCCACAAAGTATCCCGCTTCAGCAGAATAGGGGATGCTCTCACTGTTAACGGAGCCGTGCTCCGAATAGGGCGCGAGGATCGCGGGACTGTTGTCATTCTCATCCAGGATACAAACGTTCACAGTCACGTTGCTGCTGAGCGGAGGGACACCAGAGTCTGTGGCCTGAACTTTAAACTGAAACGTCTTTAACTCCTCGTAGTTAAAAGACTGCAGGCTGACTATATCTCCAGTCTCTGAGTTGATGTTTAAAACGGATGAAATTGGAATATTTCTTTGATAACTATCTAACAATTTGTAAGTCAACTTTGCATTACTGTCCAAATCGGGATCAAATGCATTTATTGTATAAATGACGGAGCCTATTGGACTGTTTTCTTTCACAAAAACATTAATCACAGGCTCCATAAATCGAGGTGCATTATCATTGACATCAGAAACGTGAACAGTAATGACCCTGATACTGGACAGAGGCGGACTTCCTTCATCTGTGGCTGTAATGGTGACGTTGTAAAGAGAAGTGTTTTCTCTGTCCAGTGGTCCATCTACTACTAATGAATAGTCATTTTTGTAGTTGGACTTCAGTTGAAATGGAACAGCCCCAACTACCTTACAGTTAGTTACACCATTGTTTCCTCCATCTTTATCACTCACTGTAACCAAGGCAACGATTGTCCCCAATTCTGCGTCTTCTTTTACTGGGGTCATAAGTGACGTCACAGATATTTCTGGGGAATTGTCATTCACATCAATGATCTCTATCAGTAGTTTAGCATGTGCACTACGAGGAGAGGTGCCTTGATCCATTGCTTGAACTCTAACCTCATAAGCAGGCGTCTCTTCATAATCTAATGTACCCTTCACAGTGATTTCTCCTGTTTCTGAATTTAGATCAAAAATATTTGATGGATCAATATTTCCTCGTTTGATCAAGGAATACAGGATCTTACTGTTCATTCCCTCGTCTAAATCTGTCGCATTTAACTTTATTACCACAGTTCCGTGTGCAGTATTTTCACGCACACGCACTTTATAAAGCGATTTGCTAAAAGTGGGTATATTATCGTTGGCATCTAAAACATTAACATTTATCTGCAACGTCCCCGATCTAGGCGGTTTTCCTCCATCTACAGCGGTCAGGAGAAGCGTAATCACTGGCTGTTTTTCTCTGTCTAAAGCTTTCTGCAGCACTAGCTCAGCAGACACACCGTGATCTCCGCCGCTCTGCACATCAAGAGAGAAATGTTCATTTTGGCTCAGCTTGTAGGTCTTCACGGAGTTGCTGCCTATGTCTGCGTCTACGGCTATTGGGAGAAGATATCGCTCTCCCGTTAAAGATGATTCGGAAATATTCAAATAATACGACTTTTCAATAAAAGCAGGCGAATTATCGTTTATGTCTAAAACATTAACCTCTATGCGGTGTGCAGTCATTGGATTGTTTAAAACGGCTTGTATTTTTAACGAGCATTTGACCAAATTCGGACAAAGCTCCTCTCTGTCTATCCTCTCATCAACAAAGATGTTCCCCGTCCGCAAATTCACGTCAAAATATTTCTTACTGTAACTCGAAACAATACGTAGATCCCTGGTCTCTAGTTCCTGTGTATTGAGGTTCAAATCCTTTGCAATATTCCCCACTACGGTGCCTTTGTTCACCTCCTCTGAAATCGAGTAAGTTAACTGCGAGGCAGACCAGTCACAAAGACAAAGAAACACAACAATGTGAATCCAGAAGTATTCCTTATGTCTTCGAATATACATTGTTGATGCAACAAAAGAACTGAATCCAGTCGATCATTTATCCTCAGTACAGATATTTCTGTCCAAAGAAATATTTTTGTGGGGAAGCTCTTGCCCTTCTCGTCACAGCGCCTTCCGCGGTTGCACTGATGGGCGATGACGATTTAATTTTTTTCCCATGCAGGGAGGAGGAGTTTTGTATATACAAACGCAGTCATGGTCTTCTGCGACATCATGTGGTGAACGATATGTATGTAAATACAATCCAGTCTATCACACAGCCAAATAATTTCAAATACTATGAATGACATAAATGATCAGGTTTACAATGTAAACTTGTGTTTTAATATTTAGAGTGTGACAATCCTGAATGAATGGAAAAGCTAAAAATACCAGTGGCTAAACAAGCCATTGTTTAAAGTAAAATAATACAATATTTCCAGTAAGAAAAAAATATTTCGAATTTCATTCCAGAGTGTAATTGAAATATTTTAAAAGTCCCAAATTTTTAATAAATCCTAAATTAAAGAATCAAGTTTGAGTCACTGCAGGATGGTACAGAAACCACATATAGTAAACATAAAGTCAAGCACCAGATAGCGCCTTGTCACTACATTCAATTTCAGGAGACATTGCAAATGTTAGATCCAACAGAATGATACCAGCTAACGAGGTTGCAAGCTCAGCACCATGGCCACTGTTGTTTGAATTCAGGCAAAGAACACCTTAGATCATTTTAATCTCTAACGGAATGCTTTCAACAGGTATAAAAGCAGCGGGTTTTGTAGCTGAATGCCACAAAAGCGTAGTTCAGCCCCCCAGCTATGTGGAGTTCTTCAGCATGTCTTCAACCTGAGCCTGAGTCTTCAAAGGGTCCCTATTCTGTGGAAGACATCTTGCCTCGTTCCTGTGCCGAAGACGCTGTGTCCTAGTGGCTCCAAGGACTACAGACTGGTGTCACTGACCTCCCACATAATGAAGACCCTGGAGAGACAGTTGCTGGAACAGCTGCAGCCCATCAGCCACGGTGATGAGACGGAGTACAGGGCTGCGGTGGGGAACTTTGTCTCATGGCATGAGCAGAACCATCTGCAGCTCAATGCGACAAAGTCTAAGGAGCTGGTTGTAGACCTACGAAGGGCCAAGGCACCAGTGACCCCGGTTTCCATCCAGGGGGTCAGTGTGGACATTGTTCAGGACAACAAATACCTGGGAGTACACATGGACAATAAACTGGACTGGACCAAGAACACTCAAGCTGTTTACAGGAAGGGCCAGAGCCGCCTCTATTTTCTGAGGAGGCTGAGGTCCTTCAACATCTGCCGGACAATGCAGAGGATGTTTTATGAGTCTGTGGTGGCCAGTGCTATCCTGCATGCTGTTGCATGCTGGGACAGCAGGTTAAGGGTAGCGGACGTTAACAGGCTCATCAAACTGATCCGTAAGGCCAGTGACATTGTGGGGCTGGACTCTCTGGCGGTGGTGTCAGAGAGGAGGATGCTGGCCAAACTACATGCCATCTTGGACAGTGTCTCCCACCCACTCCATGACATGCTGGTCAAGCAAAGTAGCACCTTCAGCGGAAGACTCATCCCCCCAAATTGCACCACAGAGCGCCACAGGAAGTCATTCCTGCCTGTGGCCATCAAACTCTTTAACTCCTCCCTCTAAGTGTTAGTCTATATGACCTTAAGTCGATAAACTGGACATTGGACAATTAACATCACTGCAATATTTGAAATACTTGTGCAGTATTCTCTCTTTAATACTCTGTTGCAATACACTCTGTTTTCAGTTTAATTTATTGATATTTATTCATACTTATATTACTGCTGTGCAATATCCACCATCTCATAATAATCTTAATAAGCTACACTTAACTTGACAGTACATGCACTATTACGTATTTTATTTACATTGTATTATTATTCCGTACATACTTATCATCAACCGGTAAACCCATTTTGTTCTTTACATTTATTTTAATTTTATACTTACATCCACTTCGTACTTAATTTATCTTACCTGTATTATAGTGTATTATATTTTGATTTGCTTGTGTGCACTGACATGACTGAGCAGCTGTAACAAAAGAGTTTCCCCTTGGGGATCAATAAAGTATTTCTGATTCTGGATACTGGTAATAAACTAATTCAGTCGTCCCACTGTAACACATGAGCTGTTTATTTAAAAAATTATTGAAGCTTGGTATTTTGACACAGGCCACTTAAGGTAGAGAACATGTGGCACAAATTCTGAAAAGGCTAGAAGTTATATTACAACAAGTTGTTAAGCAACTGACCTTCAACGTATCTTAAAGTGCAGTCGGGCTATGTTATATTAGTTGCACTTTCAACAAGCGTGAAAAATTGGGAGTTAATGATAGTATTTCTTTACCTTATTGATGATGTTTGATTGATGTGCTACATATGTACGTTTTTATATATCAAAATACTGTACATCTTGAGGCTAATAAGCAGTCAGGAAATAGCATATTTTTATGATAGCATTGTTAAGTTTTATAAGCATTCATCACAAATGGCCTACCTTGTCTTTATTAGGTAAAGTCTGAGTCCGGGTAAAAGTGTCCCCTCCGTTAATACTGATCAGCTCTGCATCTACAGGCGGAAACGGTGCGGGGAAAACCACTACGTCACTCTTCAGTGTGTCTGAGCTGAAACACACGTCATACTGCTGAGTAGATTTAGAGTAAGACCAGCTCCCGTCAGGGTGGGTGGTGATCATCGGGCGCTGTACCTGCTGAAAGGGCCGTCTGTCCTGTGGCATCTGACAGCTATTAAACTGATGAGGCTCAGCAGAAAGACCACTGACACCGACACGATGGCGATCAGCAGATACAGGTTTAAATCAGAGAAGCTCTCCTCCTTTACGGGCACGTGTCTGAACTGAGTCTGGATGTCAGCTGTGCTTTCGACCACCACCACATCAATAGACACAGTAGCTGACAGGGAGGGTTGTCCGCTATCAGAGACCAACACCACCAAGGGGTGAGTTTTCAGGTCATTGTCACTCATCCTCCTCTTAGTCCGGATCTCCCCGGTGCTGGTTCCGATCCGGAAGAGGTTGTTTCCTTTGGGCTCAGACAGGTGATAAGACAGCAGCGCGTTGTATCCAGAGTCTGCGTCTACAGCCCTGATCTTTGCCACAAAGTATCCCGCTTCAGCAGAATAGGGGATGCTCACTGTTAACGGAGCCGTGCTTCGAATAGGGCGCGAGGATCGCGGGACTGTTGTCATTCTCATCCAGGATACAAACGTTCACAGTCACGTTGCTGCTGAGCGGAGGGACACCAGAGTCTGTGGCCTGAACTTTAAACTGAAACGTCTTTAACTCCTCGTAGTTAAAAGACTGCAGGCTGACTATATCTCCAGTCTCTGAGTTGATGTTTAAAACGGATGAAATTGGAATATTTCTTTGATAACTATCTAACAATTTGTAAGTCAACTTTGCATTACTGTCCAAATCGGGATCAAATGCATTTATTGTATAAATGACGGAGCCTATTGGACTGTTTTCTTTCACAAAAACATTAATCACAGGCTCCATAAATCGAGGTGCATTATCATTGACATCAGAAACGTGAACAGTAATGACCCTGATACTGGACAGAGGCGGACTTCCTTCATCTGTGGCTGTAATGGTGACGTTGTAAAGAGAAGTGTTTTCTCTGTCCAGTGGTCCATCTACTACTAATGAATAGTCATTTTTGTAGTTGGACTTCAGTTGAAATGGAACAGCCCCAACTACCTTACAGTTAGTTACACCATTGTTTCCTCCATCTTTATCACTCACTGTAACCAAGGCAACGATTGTCCCCAATTCTGCGTCTTCTTTTACTGGGGTCATAAGTGACGTCACAGATATTTCTGGGGAATTGTCATTCACATCAATGATCTCTATCAGTAGTTTAGCATGTGCACTACGAGGAGAGGTGCCTTGATCCATTGCTTGAACTCTAACCTCATAAGCAGGCGTCTCTTCATAATCTAATGTACCCTTCACAGTGATTTCTCCTGTTTCTGAATTTAGATCAAAAATATTTGATGGATCAATATTTCCTCGTTTGATCAAGGAATACAGGATCTTACTGTTCATTCCCTCGTCTAAATCTGTCGCATTTAACTTTATTACCACAGTTCCGTGTGCAGTATTTTCACGCACACGCACTTTATAAAGCGATTTGCTAAAAATTGGTGTATTATCATTTGCATCCATTACATTAACATTTATCTGCAACGTCCCCGATCTAGGCGGTTTTCCTCCATCTACAGCGGTCAGAATAAGTTTAATAACGGGCTTTTTCTCTCGATCTAAAGCTTTCTGCAGCACTAGCTCAGCAGACACACCGTGATCTCCGCCGCTCTGCACATCAAGAGAGAAATGTTCATTTTGGCTCAGCTTGTAGGTCTTCACGGAGTTGCTGCCTATGTCTGCGTCTACGGCTATTGGGAGAAGATATCGTTCCCCTGGTGACATTGATTCGGATATGTTTAACGAATACGACTTTTCAATGAATTCTGGCGAGTTATCGTTTATGTCTAAAATACTGACCTCAATGCGATGTACATTCATAGGATTGTTTAAAACAGCCTGTATTCTTAAGGAGCATTGTGCCATGTTCGGACAAAGCTCCTCTCTGTCTATCCTCTCATCAACAAAGAGGTTCCCGGTCCGCAAATTCACGTCAAAATATCTCTTACTGTAACTCGAAACAATGCGTAGATTTCTGGTCTCTAGTTCCTGCACATTGAGGTTCAAATCCTTTGCAATATTCCCCACCACGGTGCCTTTGTTCACTTCCTCGGAAATGGAGTAAGACAATTGCGAAGCAGACCAGTCACAAAGACAAAGAAACACAACAATGTGAATCCAGGCATATTCCTCTTTTCCCATCGTTGTACAATAAACACTGAATCCCGTTAATCATGTATTTCCACTGTAAGTATATATCCGTCAAAAACACAACTATCCAGCGGCAGCAGCAACAGCCCTTCTCGCCACAGTACAATCCCCGTGTCTCTCTCAACTGATGGCCAATGACGGTTTTAGGTTTCCTGTGCAGGGAGGAGTTTTACACATATTGTAACAATCGTATTTATGGTCTCCAGCGACATCATGTGGTAAATGACAAATAGGTCAAAATAAATGTGAGTAACAGCCCAGTGATTTGCAGTATTATAAAATATGTGTTATTTAAATGGTTAGCGCATACATTGGCTTCATTGTGTGAAAACAAAATCGAAGGTTATTTGTTAGTCTCATATTTAATATTTAATTGTTTAATCATGCCCTTTTTCAAATGTAAATAAGAAAATTTAAGAAGCCATTCAAGGCTACATAAGTCCCAGTGATGCAGTATATCCAGAAATAACAACAACAATTTAGGTAATTTCAGGCAAAATGTAATCATTTACGTAAAAATATTAATTAATTAATCATTAATCAGTCAACCAACTAATCCTACTCTTACCGTTTTTTACTAGAAAATATAGATGGTTTAACAATAGAAGGATCCAGAGAGCTTAGAGAATCCAAAGGTTGCATAGACTAATTTCAGCACCAAGGAGAGCGCTGTACATTCAGGTTATAAACGCATGGATCCAGTTTACTGATGTGCTGTTTAGAGCCGACACTGTCACATGATCCTGCGTTCAAAGACTCAGATCTCAGGACCTTAAGACATAAAAACATGGGTGCGGGTGCTCTGTCTTTGACGTGTTAAAAAATTGCTAGCTGAATTCCATCACTAATTGAATTTTTATTTATCGGTTCATTTATAAAATGTGCTCACGTGAACAGCGGGAATCGTTGCTATGACAGCTGAGGAGATATAACTACTAGCTTATTTTTCTTGTCCTTGTTTTCAGGTCCTGTTGGCTTGTATATGCACAATCGCACTAAAATCTCATAGCAAAATAAGTAAATCATGGCAAGTGTAAACTGAAAGCACTTCATTGAAAACTGAAGAACACATACCTTGTCTTTATTAGGTAAAGTCTGAGTTCTGGTGAAAGTGTCCCCTCCGTTAATACTGATCAGCTCCGCATCTACAGGCGGAAACGGTGCGGGGAAAACCACTACGTCACTCTTCAGTGTGTCTGAGCTGAAACACACGTCATACTGCTGAGTAGATTTAGAGTAAGACCAGCTCCCGTCAGGGTGGGTGGTGATCATCGGGGCGCTGTACCTGCTGAAAGGGCCGTCTGTCCTGTGGCATCTGACAGCTATTAAACTGATGAGGCTCAGCAGAAAGACCACTGACACCGACACGATGGCGATCAGCAGATACAGGTTTAAATCAGAGAAGCTCTCCTCCTTTACGGGCACGTGTCTGAACTGAGTCTGGATGTCAGCTGTGCTTTCGACCACCACCACATCAATAGACACAGTAGCTGACAGGGAGGGCTCTCCGCTATCAGAGACCAACACCACCAAGGGGTGAGTTTTCAGGTCATTGTCACTCATCCTCCTCTTAGTCCGGATCTCCCCGGTGCTGGTTCCGATCCGGAAGAGGTTGTTTCCTTTGGGCTCAGAGAGGTGATAAGACAGCAGCGCGTTGTATCCAGAGTCTGCGTCTACAGCCCTGATCTTTGCCACAAAGTATCCCGCTTCAGCAGAATAGGGGATGCTCTCACTGTTAACGGAGCCGTGCTCCGAATAGGGCGCGAGGATCGCGGGACTGTTGTCATTCTCATCCAGGATACAAACGTTCACAGTCACGTTGCTGCTGAGCGGAGGAACACCAGAGTCTGTGGCCTGAACTTTAAACTGAAACGTCTTTAACTCCTCGTAGTTAAAAGACTGCAGACTGACTATATCTCCAGTCTCTGAGTTGATGTTTACAACTGTTGAAATTGGAAAACCTTTCGGATAATTATCCATTAATGAATATGTCAATTTAGCATTTTCATTTGCATCTGCATCCTGTGCAGTTGTTCTTGTGATAATATCTCCCACTTTGCTATTCTCTTTCACGTAAATATTTATATTTGCTTCTGGGAAACGGGGCGCGTTGTCATTAATATCAGAAATCTGCACAGTAATTACAGCACTGCTAGAAAGAGGCGGACTACCTTCATCTGTAGCAATAATGGTTACATTGTAATGTGATGCAATCTCTCTGTCAAGGACACCGTCAACTATCAAAGAGTAATAGTTTTTGTAATTTGATGTTAATGTAAAAGGGACTGAATCTTTGATTTTACAAGTGATAAGGCCATTTTGCCCTCCATCTTTATCAGTCACAGTCACCAATGCAACGACTGTTCCAATTTCAGCACTTTCCTTTACTGGACTCATCAGAGAAGTTGTAGAGATTTCTGGTGCATTGTCATTGATATCGACAACCTCTACCAACACTTTAGAATAACCACTGCGAGGGGAAGCGCCCTGGTCTGTTGCTTGTACTCTTAATTCATATGCATTGCTTTCCTCGTAGTCCAAATTAGCTTTTACAACGATTTCACCGTTTTCAGGAATAATTGTGAATTTTTCAGGGGAGTCCACATTTCCTCTTTTCATTAAATAATATCTGATGTCTGAATTTGACCCTTCGTCTAAATCGGTTGCATTTAGTTTCAATATTGTTGTAGTTATGGGTACATTTTCGCTGACTCTTACTTTGTAAAGCGACTTGCTAAAGGAAGGCGTGTTATCATTAACATCTATCACATTCACAAGAATCTGCATAGTGCCAGATCTTGCAGGTTTTCCTCCGTCTACAGCGGTTAATGTTAGTTTAACAATAGGTTGTTTCTCTCGGTCTAAAGCTTTCTGCAGCACTAACTCAGCGGACACACTTTCTCCTCCGCTACTTGTATCTATGGAGAAATGCTCGTACGGACTTAACTTGTAGGTTTTCACTGAATTACTGCCAGTGTCTGCATCTTGAGCTATTGGGAGCGGATACCTCTCTCCCGTCGAAGAAGACTCGGAGATATTAAACACATGGGTTTGCTCGAGGAATGATGGTGCGTTATCATTGATGTCAAGAATGCTGACCTCAATGCGATAAATATTCATAGGATTGTTCAATAGTCCCTCTATATTTAAGGAACATTTAGGTAAATACGGACAAAGCTCTTCACGGTCTATCCTTTCGTTGACAAATAAAGCTCCTGTTCTCAAATTAGCCTCGAAATATTTCTTACTGTATCCCGATACAATCCGAAATCCCCGTTCCTCCAGTTGCTGTGTATGAATGTTTAAATCCTTAGCGAGATTCCCCACCACTGTGCCTTTGTCCACTTCCTCGGAAACGGAGTAGGAAATCTGAGCTGCGGACCAGTCAGATAAACAAAGAAGAATGGCCCACCACGTCCATACGGCCTCTCTAAACTGTTGTCGACTCATCATTTTGTTTAAATAAGAAATTCAGACAAACAAACGTCATTCATCCACAAAAAACAGAAAAATATCCAAAAAACAGCCAAGCTCTCATCATTTAGGGACCATCTTTCGAGACGAAGTGGCTTACTAACCCAGCCCGTACGAAACGTACAGGCTGTTTATTATTTCACCGACAGTGGAGGAGGAGTTTTAGGTCATTAATGAACACGAGTGAATGTGTGGTCTCGAGCGACATCTTGCGTTCCTTTGATAGACCACAGTAGATTCTTTACTGATCACACATCATGAGTCACGGTATTTTCTTAAAAAAATACACCAGAAATGTATGATTGATGATCGGATTCCATGAATCATTATGTTTGTTTGTTGCAAAAACAAAACGGTAAGAAGCCAAGTAATTGGAGACTAAATTAATCAGAGTAATGCTATAACTGGCAAGAGGCACAATAATAAAAAAAGTTAAAAAGTGAATGACTGAATTAATGATCGTATATGACTGTTCCTAGCTTTTGTTGCTGAACATACTGAGTAATATGTTTCCACCACCAACAATATTAAAGAAGCCCATTTTACAAACCAGATGATATTTTAGTGGGTATCTATATTGCTACACGTCTATAATTCTAAAATGTTTTGCCACTTTACATTAAAAACATTTTTTTTCAATTTTTTTTTCAAAATGTGCAGACCCACCAACAAGCTATGGCACGTGTAATATGAGTTCACCATAAGTACATGACGTCAAACATGTGCCGAAGACTGAGGAGTGCAGAGAGATATCAGCACCATGGAGAGCGTCTTTCCTATCAGGCAGTATAAGAACTGTGGATATATGCAATCTATCAGACTTTTTATGTTGCCAGAGACTTAATAATAAATTGCTTCTATCAATAATGAAGAGAACCACACCTGCACCACCTTCATTTTTTTTTTAAATCGTCTATTAAAAACACCTTCCCTCATAGGGATAATTGTAATGTACTTTGTACATTTTTGGCCTTCGCTTAAAGCAGCTAAAGCTATATATGAAAGGCAAAATGTGCACTGATTCATAGTGTTAATTATTTTTGCCTCTTACCTTGTCTTTGTTAGGTAAAGTCTGAGTTTTGGTGAAAGTGTCCCCTCCGTTAATACTGATCAGCTCCGCATCTACAGGCGGAAACGGTGCGGGGAAAACCACTACGTCACTCTTCAGTGTGTCTGAGCTGAAACACACGTCATACTGCTGAGTAGATTTAGAGTAAGACCAGCTCCCGTCAGGGTGGGTGGTGATCATCGGGGCGCTGTACCTGCTGAAAGGGCCGTCTGTCCTGTGGCATCTGACAGCTATTAAACTGATGAGGCTCAGCAGAAAGACCACTGACACTGACACGATGGCGATCAGCAGATACAGGTTTAAATCAGAGAAGCTCTCCTCCTTTACGGGCACGTGTCTGAACTGAGTCTGGATGTCAGCTGTGCTTTCGACCACCACCACATCGATAGACACAGTAGCTGACAGGGAGGGCTCTCCGTTATCAGAGACCAACACCACCAAGGGGTGAGTTTTCAGGTCATTGTCACTCATCCTCCTCTTAGTCCGGATCTCCCCGGTGCTGGTTCCGATCCGGAAGAGGTTGTTTCCTTTGGGCTCAGAGAGGTGATAAGACAGCAGCGCGTTGTATCCAGAGTCTGCGTCTACAGCCCTGATCTTTGCCACAAAGTATCCCGCTTCAGCAGAATAGGGGATGCTCTCACTGTTAACGGAGCCGTGCTCCGAATAGGGCGCGAGGATCACGGGACTGTTGTCATTCTCATCCAGGATACAAACGTTCACAGTCACGTTGCTGCTGAGCGGAGGGACACCAGAGTCTGTGGCCTGAACTTTAAACTGAAACGTCTTTAACTCCTCGTAGTTAAAAGACTGCAGGCTGACTATATCCCCAGTCTCTGAGTTGATGTTCACCATTGTAGATAACGGCAACGAGTTACTGTTAGTTTGTAAAAATGAATAGCTCACCTGACCATTCTGGTTGATGTCAGCATCAGATGCAGATACCGTTTTAATAATTACCCCAACTTTACTGTTTTCTTTCACGTAAACATTAACAACAGGTTCTGAGAAACGAGGCGAGTTGTCATTTACATCAGAAACGCGAACAGTAATAACACTAGTGTTGGAGAGGGGAGGAGTCCCCTCATCGGTAGCTGAAATTGTGACGTTGTAGTTGGGGGTAATTTCTCTGTCAAGAGCCCCGTCAACAACTAGAGAATAATAGTTTTTGTAGTTTGTCTCTAGTTTAAAGGGAACCTGATTTAAGATTTTACAATTTACGTCACCATTTCTACCGCCATCACTGTCTAAAACGGATACAAGTGCAATAGCAGTACCTGCAGCAGCGTCCTCCTTTACAGTATTGGACAGTGACGTCACAGTGATCTCAGGAGCGTTGTCATTTACATCAGTTACTTCTACCAGCACTTTACAGTGAGCAGACATCGGTGGCTGAGCTTTATCGTTTGCCTCTGCACGGATCTCGAACGCTGTATATTCTTCATAATCGACATTAGCTTTGACCATTATCTCACCCGTTATGGGATCGATATGAAAAATCTCTAATATACGGTCCTGCCCTTTACTTCTCAAGGAATACATTATCTCACCGTTTGTCCCCTCGTCTACGTCGGTTGCATTTAGTGTAATCACAGTTGTCCCGATTGGCGTGTTTTCATATATACGAGTTTTGTACAAGGGGCTACTAAACACTGGAGGGTTATCATTTATGTCTAAAACGTGAATAATGACCTGTGACGTACCAGATCTCGGTGGAGTCCCTCCATCTATAGCAGTCACAGTGAGATGTATCACCGGCTGTTTCTCTCGATCCAGCGTTTTCTGTAAAACTAGTTCGGCAGACACGCTTTCTCCCCCTTTGATTGTAGCGAGAGAAAAATAGTCATTTGGTGTTAATTTAAACGCATTAACCGTATTCTTACCTACATCTGCATCTATAGCCTCTGACAAGGCGAATTTCATTCCAGGCAGAGTATTCTCTGCTATGTCCACAGATTGAGATTTTTCCGTGAATAACGGGTCGTTGTCGTTTACATCTAGTATATTTATTTCTAAGCGATAAAGCTTCAAAGGACTGTTTATCACGGCTTCTACGCTGACTGTGCATTTTGGTGCCTTCGCACAGAGTTCCTCTCGGTCTATTCTCTCATTAACGTAAATAACACCAGTCTTTACATTTACCTCGAAATATTTTCTTTTTGATCCAGTAACGATCTGAAACATGCGGGATTCCAATTCCTGAAGGCTGAGGTTTAGATCCTTAGCGATATTTCCTACAGAAGTCCCCGGATTCACTTCCTCTAACACGGAATAGGAGAGCTGCCCAGACTCCGCTTCCCAGCAGCACTCCAGTAGCACGAGCACCAGATATGAAACAATAGACGTCCTCATTGGTATAGGCATAATTCCACAAGGTGATTTAAACACATCCAATGCAAGGAAACCGCGTAACGAATTTTACAAGCTGGAAAAAATACAACTTTAGACTGCGTCAAATATATATTGTTCACATGAATAAAACAGATCTTCTCTCGGTCCTTTCGTTCTCTCTTTGTGACAAAGCCTGGAGGAGCCAAGTCGTCATCTAAAACTGGGAGGAGCGTGAAACTACTACATAGGAACTCTCAATGTTACGGTCTATAGTGTCGCCACGTGGAAATCTGCCTTAACTGCATTCAATAATTAACTTGTGTGGAAAAGCAGGTGATATTTCCAAGAGAGGCGAAATGTTTTCACAAGCTTGATTCTGTTGGTAAAAATTCAACTGAAAGGCTGCCAAATCAAAAAATGTTAAATCGGTTTGTGACCCGTGCTTTAAGTTTACATAATTAATGTTTTTGCAATTACTGAATAATGAGGGAGAAAACAAAACTCGATTAAACATTCTACAGTCAGGCACACCGTCGGATCCAGCATATTGCTGTTCCCAGGAAAACTTTTAAAAACCGAATCAAGGTTTCAAAGAAACCAGCAGAAAGCCACACACTTCTAAACTTTTCACCTATGATAGAAAAATCTATGACAGTTAATGAGAATGGCAATTTATTAATACTACGAGAAAAAAATCCTGTGATGAAATCAGTAGCAATTTTTCTTACCTTTTCTTTATTAGGTAAAGTCTGAGTTTTGGTGAAAGTGTCCCCTCCGTTAATACTGATCAGCTCCGCATCTACAGGCGGAAACGGTGCGGGGAAAACCACTACGTCACTCTTCAGTGTGTCTGAGCTGAAACACACGTCATACTGCTGAGTAGATTTAGAGTAAGACCAGCTCCCGTCAGGGTGGGTGGTGATCATCGGGGCGCTGTACCTGCTGAAAGGGCCGTCTGTCCTGTGGCATCTGACAGCTATTAAACTGATGAGGCTCAGCAGAAAGACCACTGACACCGACACGATGGCGATCAGCAGATACAGGTTTAAATCAGAGAAGCTCTCCTCCTTTATGGGCACGTGTCTGAACTGAGTCTGGATGTCAGCTGTGCTTTCGACCACCACCACATCAATAGACACAGTAGCTGACAGGGAGGGCTCTCCGCTATCAGAGACCAACACCACCAAGGGGTGAGTTTTCAGGTCATTGTCACTCATCCTCCTCTTAGTCCGGATCTCCCCGGTGCTGGTTCCGATCCGGAAGAGGTTGTTTCCTTTGGGCTCAGACAGGTGATAAGACAGCAGCGCGTTGTATCCAGAGTCTGCGTCTACAGCCCTGATCTTTGCCACAAAGTATCCCGCTTCAGCAGAATAGGGGATGCTCTCACTGTTAACGGAGCCGTGCTCCGAATAGGGCGCGAGGATCGCGGGACTGTTGTCATTCTCATCCAGGATACAAACGTTCACAGTCACGTTGCTGCTGAGCGGAGGAACACCAGAGTCTGTGGCCTGAACTTTAAACTGAAACGTCTTTAACTCCTCGTAGTTAAAAGACTGCAGGCTGACTATATCTCCTGTATCTGAGTTGATGTTCACCATTGAAGCTATCTTTGTGGTCTTCGGAGAACTGTTAATTAAGTTGTACGTTGCTTTTGCGTTTTCATTCAGATCTGAATCTAACGTCATGAGTGTATGAATAGTAGTTCCAGTCGGGCTATTCTCTTTCACATAAACATTAATCAGAGGTTCCAGGAATCGAGGAGGATTGTCGTTGACATCAGAAACTTCAACAGTAATGACGCTGGTGCTCGACAGAGAGAGAGTTCCTTCATCTGTAGCTGTAATTGATACATTATACTGGGAAACACTCTCTCTGTCAAGAGGCCCGTCAACCAACAAAGAATAGTAGTTTTTATAATTCGATTTTAATTTAAATGGCACAGAACCTGAAACTTTACAGTTTGTCAGGCCATTTTTGCCTCCGTCTTTATCAGTGATGGTCACCATAGCAACAGCTGTGCCTATTTCCGCGTCCTCTTTCACTGGACTCATGAGTGATGACACCGAGATTTCTGGAGCATTGTCATTGACATCAATAACTTCGACTAAAACCTTGCTATGTGCACTGCGAGGAGGAGTGCCTTTATCTCGTGCTTGAACACGAATCTCGTATGCTTGATTTTCCTCATAATCAATATTGCCCTTTACGGTAATTTCTCCAGTATTCTCATTCAGTGCAAATTTGTCATCAGGGTTTAAACGTCCCCTTTCTGTAAAAGAGTATACAAGTTGACCATTAACGCTGTCGTCTAAATCAGTAGCTGTCAGTGTTAATAACGCTGTGCCAATATTTGCATTTTCAACAACTTGGACCTTGTAAAGAGATTTACTGAACAAGGGTGAATTGTCATTTACATCCAGTACATTCACTTGTATCTGTAAAGTCCCCGTTTTGGGAGGTTTTCCTCCATCTATCGCAGCCAGTATTAGTTCAATAACAGCCTGTTTTTCTCGATCTAATGCTTTCTGTAGCACTAACTCAGCAGACACACTCTGGTCACCAATGCTCTGTATATCCAAAGAGAAATAATCATTCGGGTTTAATTTGTAAGTCTTGACCGAGTTAGCACCTACGTCTGCGTCTTGAGCTATAGGCAGTGGATGCCTTTCTCCGACATATGAAGATTCATACATATCAACTATACTTATTTCTTCCAGAAAAGACGGAGCATTGTCATTAATATCATTAATCACAACTTCAATTCGATGGAGGCTGCGAGGGTTACTCAATATGGCCTCTATATTTAAAGAGCACTTTACCGTATTAGGACAAAGCTCCTCCCGATCTATCCTCTCGCTAATGAAAAGTACTCCAGATTCATGATTTATGTCAAAATATCGTTTTTTATAGCCAGAAGTAATCTGAAGACCCGTGGAATGGAGTTGCTGCACATTGAGATTTAAATCCTTAGCGAGATTTCCCACTGCTGTCCCTTTGTCCACCTCCTCTGAAATGGAGTAGGATATCTGAGCCACGGACCAGTCGCAGAGACAAAGCAGAGTGAAAAACAGACCACCAATATTATCCCATTGTTCCCGAGCAGCCATCGCTGTTTAGGCAAAAGCGACGAATCCTGGTTTCTGCCTCTTGGCCTATCCACCAAAAATGAAAAATAGTTTGTTTATGGATCCATTGTCGCTTATGATCCTCTCTCTTTAGGGCTTCACTCGTCTGTAAGCAATTTTCACAAAGCACTGCCAGATGATGACGTTTTCTTTTTTGTCAGGAATCGAGGAGGAGTTTCTAACCAGTGAAGACAATATTTTTGCGTGGTCTCTAGCGACATCTCGTGACACTTTTGTACAGAAAGATGGCCCAAAACAGAAGAGAAGATGTTTATTATAAGGAACAGTAAACGGTGTTAATGAGAAAAATATATGCTTAATAATCTACTACAATGAATGGGTTGATTGTTGGAAGACTTGAGCTGAACGGGTAGACTGTTCATAGAACAATCTTCATCTGTGAAATATGCATTTATTAATAAATTGGTCTTGTTATTAATTTGCATAATATCTATGTATGTAGTTATTTTACACGACCGTTGTCTTTATTCACTTACTGAACACTAAGACACAGAATATAACCTGCAAAAGTTGCGGTTCACAATATCAGCACCACGGACAGCACCGGAATGTCAATGCAGAGAACAGAAGAAAGTGAAGATGTTTACAGAACCATGGACAGCGGCTCAATGAGGTTTTAATATATGTCGTGCCATTTCTCAAGTGACTGCAGAGTACTGTATCCAATACATCTTAACTCACTGAAAAGATTTCAACTTTGTTGTACTGAAATTGTTCTTAAATCAGAGGAAACAATCGTGGACACAGTTAACGCTCATTAAATCCCATGCCAACTTTCTAGTACACAACAAAGCGACATAAAACCATTTAGAATCAAGGTTTAGGTGGCAGAGAGACTGCAAATAAATGTCTGAATAACCATCCCTTTCAAATTCTTAACAATAGAATATTTATAAGTAAAGCTGCAGATCATAATTATTTGTAGGTAAAGTCGAAGAACAATTTCCAATAAATGTAAATACTTTAACACTTCCAGCATGTGCAAGTAATTAGCTTAGCAAGTTAGTATCTCTGTATATTACAAAATATACGCGCATTATGTTTAACCCAAAATTAGAAAATATTAACTCCTTTTATTGATGAATAAAATTTGGCAAGCCACACACTTCTAAACTTTTCACGCTATGATAGAAAAATCTATGACAGTTAATGAGAATGGCAATTTATTAATACTACGAGAAAAAAATCCTGTGATGAAATCAGTAGCAATTTTTCTTACCTTTTCTTTATTAGGTAAAGTCTGAGTTTTGGTGAAAGTGTCCCCTCCGTTAATACTGATCAGCTCCGCATCTACAGGCGGAAACGGTGCGGGGAAAACCACTACGTCACTCTTCAGTGTGTCTGAGCTGAAACACACGTCATACTGCTGAGTAGACTTAGAGTAAGACCAGCTCCCGTCAGGGTGGGTGGTGATCATCGGGGCGCTGTACCTGCTGAAAGGGCCGTCTGTCCTGTGGCATCTGACAGCTATTAAACTGATGAGGCTCAGCAGAAAGACCACTGACACCGACACGATGGCGATCAGCAGATACAGGTTTAAATCAGAGAAGCTCTCCTCCTTTATGGGCACGTGTCTGAACTGAGTCTGGATGTCAGCTGTGCTTTCGACCACCACCACATCAATAGACACAGTAGCTGACAGGGAGGGTTCTCCGCTATCAGAGACCAACACCACCAAGGGGTGAGTTTTCAGGTCATTGTCACTCATCCTCCTCTTAGTCCGGATCTCCCCGGTGCTGGTTCCGATCCGGAAGAGGTTGTTTCCTTTGGGCTCAGACAGATGATAAGACAGCAGCGCGTTGTATCCAGAGTCTGCGTCTACAGCCCTGATCTTTGCCACAAAGTATCCCGCTTCAGCAGAATAGGGGATGCTCTCACTGTTAACGGAGCCGTGCTCCGAATAGGGCGCGAGGATCGCGGGACTGTTGTCATTCTCATCCAGGATACAAACGTTCACAGTCACGTTGCTGCTGAGTGGAGGAACACCAGAGTCTGTGGCCTGAACTTTAAACTGAAACGTCTTTAACTCCTCGTAGTTAAAAGACTGCAGGCTGACTATATCTCCTGTCTCTGAGTTGATGTTCACCATTGTGGGGAGGGGCAGAGATTTACTATTACTGTCTGAAAATGAGTAGCTCACCTGACCATTGTTGCTGACGTCAGCATCAATTGCAGTCACTGTTTTAATAACTGTTCCTACTTTGCTGTTTTCTTTCACATAAACGTTTATTAACGGTTCTGGGAAATATGGCGCATTGTCATTTACATCAGAAACGTAAACAGTAATAACACTGGTGTTCGAAAGAGGAGGACTTCCTTCATCGGTAGCTGAAAGTGTTACATTGTACTGAGGAGTTACCTCTCTGTCTAGATGTCCGTTAACCACTAAAGAATAATAGTTTTTGTAATTAGTCTCCAATTTGAATGGAACCGTATTTAAGATCTCACATTTCACCTCACCATTTTTACCACCGTCTCTGTCTAGAACGGATACAAGTGCAATAGCAGTACCTGCAGCAGCGTCCTCCTTCACTGTATTGAGCAGTGACGTCACAGTGATTTCAGGAGCGTTGTCGTTTACATCAATTACTTCTACCAGCACTTTACAGTGAGCAGACATAGGAGGCTGGCCTTTGTCCATAGCCTCTGCTCGGATTTCAAAAGCTTTTCTTTCCTCATAGTCGATTTTTCCTTTCACTGAAATGATCCCCGTTTCAGGGTCTATTTTGAAAATATCCAGGATATGATCCTGATCCTTATTACGAAGAGAATATACTATTTCACTGTTTTTACCTTCATCAGCGTCAGTCGCATTTAAGGTGAAGAATGCCGTACCAATCGGGATATTTTCAGACGTTTGAACTTTGTAAAGAGTGCTGCTGAACATTGGTGCGTTATCATTATTATCTAGTACATTTATTTCAATTTCTGATGTGCCTGAATTTGGTGGAGTTCCCCCGTCTACCGCAGTCAACATGAGCTGCATATGTGGCTTTTTCTCGCGGTCTAGGGCTTTCTGCAGCACTAACTCTGGAGATATACTCTCCCCTCTATTGTGTATCGCAAGACTGAAGTACTCGTTTGGACTGATCTTATACGCACTGACTCCATTTTTACCCACATCAGCATCGCTTGCCTCTGATAACGCGAATCTAAATCCAGGCAAGGTGTTCTCTGCTATGTCCAGTATTTGTGATTTCGTGCTAAAAGACGGAGAATGGTCATTCACATCTCTAATTTCTATCTCTACGCGGTAAAGCTTTAACGGGTTGTTTATCACAGCCTCTACGCTAACAGTGCATTTGGGTTCCTCTGCACAAAGCAACTCTCTGTCTATCCTCTCATTGACATACAGAAATCCGGTCTTTAGATTTACCTCGAAATATTTCTTCTTAGATCCTGTAACAACCTGAAACAAACGGGACTCCAAATCCTGCACATTGAGGTTTAGATCCTTGGCGATATTTCCGACATTAGTTCCCGGGTTTACCTCCTCTGACACAGAGTAGGAGAGCTGCCCAGACGCCACTTCCCAGTAACAGTCCAACAGCACCAGTACCAGATATGTAACAATAGACCTCCTGCTACTCGGTAAAGCCATAATTCCGCCGAGAAAGAACAAAGCATACATCCACAATGGGGTTTCGACCGTGGAATTATAGATGTGACAAAATATTCACTAACACTATTTCGATGTTCTTATTCTTGTAGACGAAGACTCCATTATGGCCTCCCTTCTCTTCCCGTGTGTCTTTGTGATTAAAACCACAGTCATTACGTTTTTACTCAGGGAGGAGCCTTAGCATTTCTGTGTTATGGTCTATAGCGTCACTACGTGGTAATTTTGAGTAACTGCACACGTTATAAACTAGCTCTGTAAAATACCCCTTGCCATTTAGAAACGTTGACAACCACTTAATCACAAACGACACTGAGTTTTTGCAAGGATTTGGATACATGACAAATTAAAAACCCCACAGTGTATCTCAAAATATACGGACAGTCTCACACTTTGCATGGCACCACGGATAAAATGCACATTCAAAGTCATTGTGGTGAAGAATCTGCTGTGGCATTTCTTTATTTAATAATCCAAATGACTAATAATGTCAGCTGATATTCAACGTTGACATTAAGGCTGCATGTCTGGTAACAGTGAAACACACTTTATTCAAACTTGGAGCAATTTATGTTTTTAGGACGTAACAGAAAAAAGTATTTTCTCTCTGACTGTACGTGGTATAGTTTGCATCATATTAGCCGAAATATACAAGTGTGCAGTAGAAAACCTGAAGTTATATATGGAGGTAAGGGATCCCCATCTCTGTGGGTTAGGTACTACAAATGAATTGCAAAACTCACTCAGCAGATAAAATATATAAGGAAGGACCAAAGGATGGAATCAGTGAACAGACATGCACACCTCAGAAATAAATCATTTTGAGTGAGTAGTCATAGTTTGACATTATTATTACAGCACAATGGAATATTTAACAGGAAAAAAGCTATTGCAAAGATCAACATACATGACCATTAATAACATCCAATCATGTCTTTCCTACAATTTAGTCCTTTCTTTTCACACTCTATTCTCGACTTAAAGATATACCTACACTTGCAAATATACTGCACAATTGAACATAGCTTATTTTTTTTTTAGAATGGATACAGTATATTTTCCATATGGCATGGGTATTGCAGGCAGAACACATTCAGAAACTTGCGTTCAGCACCACAGGCAGCGACATACACATTTAAATGCTGAGTTAGCAGCCAAAATGGGGGAGATTGTATCAACATATGTAGAGCAGACCTATATCAACAAGTCTACAACAATCCCAATGACTTTTAATTTAACTCTAACTTTAAGTATATTAGAATTAAAGCTTCTTGTTGCTTAAGTAGCACAAATTAAAGTATAAATTTACTGTCAACATAAATAAAGGCAATAATGATACATACTTAATGCTAATGTTCTTACCTTGTCTTTATTAGGTAAAGTCTGAGTTTTGGTGAAAGTGTCTCCTCCGTTAATACTGATCAGCTCCGCATCTACAGGCGGAAACGGTGCGGGGAAAACCACTACGTCACTCTTCAGTGTGTCTGAGCTGAAACACACGTCATACTGCTGAGTAGACTTAGAGTAAGACCAGCTCCCGTCAGGGTGGGTGGTGATCATCGGGGCGCTGTACCTGCTGAAAGGGCCGTCTGTCCTGTGGCATCTGACAGCTATTAAACTGATGAGGCTCAGCAGAAAGACCACTGACACCGACACGATGGCGATCAGCAGATACAGGTTTAAATCAGAGAAGCTCTCCTCCTTTATGGGCACGTGTCTGAACTGAGTCTGGATGTCAGCTGTGCTTTCGACCACCGCCACATCAATAGACACAGTAGCTGACAGGGAGGGTTCTCCGCTATCAGAGACCAACACCACCAAGGGGTGAGTTTTCAGGTCATTGTCACTCATCCTCCTCTTAGTCCGGATCTCCCCGGTGCTGGTTCCGATCCGGAAGAGGTTGTTTCCTTTGGGCTCAGACAGGTGATAAGACAGCAGCGCGTTGTATCCAGAGTCTGCGTCTACAGCCCTGATCTTTGCCACAAAGTATCCCGCTTCAGCAGAATAGGGGATGCTCTCAATGTTAACGGAGCCGTGCTCCGAATAGGGCGCGAGGATCACGGGACTGTTGTCATTCTCATCCAGGATACAAACGTTCACAGTCACGTTGCTGCTGAGCGGAGGAACACCAGAGTCTGTGGCCTGAACTTTAAACTGAAACGTCTTTAACTCCTCGTAGTTAAAAGACTGCAGGCTGACTATATCTCCTGTCTCTGAGTTGATGTTCACCATTGTAGACAGTGGTACTAAGTTATTATCACTGACTAATGAATAGCTCACCTGACCATTTGCATTAAAGTCAGCATCTGTTGCAGATACTGCTTTCAAAACCGTCCCAACTGGATTGTTTTCTTCAACATACATATTAATCATGGTCTCTGAAAACCGAGGTGTGTTGTCATTTACATCAGAAACCTGAATAATAACCACGCTGGTGTTAGAGAGAGGGGGCCTGCCTTCATCTGTAGCTTTGATAGTGATATTGTAGTGGGAAATGAGTTCCCTGTCCAGCGCTCCACCAATAACTAAAGAATAGTAATTTTTATAATTTGTCTCTAATTTAAAGGGAACCGAATTCAATATCTCACATTTGACTTCACCGTTTTTGCCCCCATCTCTGTCAAGAACTGAAACAAGTGCAATAGCTGTACCAATTTCAGCATCCTCCTTCACGGTACTGAGCAGTGACGTCACCGTGATGTCAGGCGCATTGTCATTCAAGTCCACCACCTCCACTAGTACTTTACACTGTGCTGTTAATGGAGGCTGGCCTTTGTCAGCAGCCTGCACACGAATTTCAAAGGCAGGATTTGTTTCAAAGTCAATTTTTCCTTTAACGGTTATTATTCCTGTTTCTGAATCAATTTCAAAAATGTCCAAGACATGGTCCTGATCTTTCGCATTTAGTAAATATACAATGTCTTTGTTTGTCCCTTCATCAGCGTCAGTTGCAGTCACTGTTACTACTGTACTGCCAAGTGGTGCATTTTCTGTAATACTTGTTTTATACAATGTTTTGGTAAAAGCCGGGATATTATCGTTTATATCCAAGACATTAATTATGATCTCTGACGTGCCTGATTTTGGAGGAGCTCCTCCATCTACAGCGGTCAGCGTGAGTTTAATTAAAGCCTGTTTTTCTCGGTCTAATGATTTCTGAAGAACTAACTCGGCTGACACACTCTCTCCTTTGTGCACCGCTAAAGAAAAGTATTCATTGGGATTTAGCTTGTATGTGTTAATACTATTTTTACCTACATCGGCATCATAGGCCGACAGCACAGGGAATGTAGCTCCCGGCAGTACGCTCTCTGCTATATCGATAGTTTGTGATTTGGCACTGAAAGAAGGGGGGTTATCATTTACGTCAAGGATATTAAACTCAATACGGTAAAGTTTCAGTGGATTATTAATCACAGCCTCTACATTTATTGTGCATTTTGCACCTTTCGCACAGAGCTCTTCTCTGTCTATGCTTTCACTGACGTATAGAAAACCTGACTTCAAATTTACGTCGAAATACTTTCTCTTTGATCCAGTAACAATCTGAAACATACGTGACTCCAAATCCTGTACATTAAGATTTAGATCCTTGGCGAGATTTCCAACAGACGTCCCCAGGTTTACCTCCTCTGCGACGGAATAGGAGAGCTGCCCGGATACCGCTCCCCAGTTTAACTCCAAGACAACAAGCACGAGATATATCCCAATGGAGGTCTTTTTTCCCGGCCGATGCATAATTCCATACAACGAGAACAAAGCATATGTCCTTGTATCGACCTTCCTTTAGCTTATTAAGGCCAAAATATCGTTTGAAAGACCAAATTATATGGGAGTATATTTCCTATATCATTCCCCTTCGCCCTGCGTTTCATTCTAACAAAGCACTGGCAAAAATGATGATCCTGTTAATGTGGGAGGGGCTTCTACACAACAGCGACCTGCCGGCGGTGTTACGGTCTATAGTGTCGCCTCATGGCCATTTGAAATAACTACAATGCTTTGAAATGAACACAGTCAAACATATTTTTTTTTCTTAGAAATAACGAGAATTTAAATTATGCCTGTCAGTGATAAACGACAAAAACTACAGCTTCTTCATTACTGAGTGTAGTGTTATGCCCTTATAGCACTGTGAATCGCCACATATTTCAGAACCATGGATAGAGCATCATTATGTCGATGCAGCGTGGTATTCAAAGCAGACTTGAGGTGAGGCAGTCTGTAAGAAGACCTAAAACAGCAGCATATTGTTTCACCTTCTTGAAAAAGGCATAATATATTTAGACAGCAAGGCACGTGGTCTGTGACTTTCCAGACCCCACATTCATTTGCTATTCCCATATAAAACACCATTAGCATAAGGATTCACAGGTCAGCAAACATACAAACTATCACAACCATATTGCTTTTCCTACAGTGTAGGTACTGAGGTGAAAAAACTATTTTGACTGACGCATGTTGTCAAAAGTAAGAAACAGTTTGTAAAACATTCCCAGAGCTGTACACGTGAATTTGATTTTGAAAGGAAAGTCTTTATAAAATGTAAAAAAGTTTTACGTGATGACAAGTTTTTTTAGCTAGTCTTAACAAGTGAACATAATGGCGTATTGGAACACACCTATGACTAAAAAAAAAACCCTAAGAGATGTCAATGCTTTCCACAAATGCACACAAGCAGACTCATGCCTTTTCAAATTAAAACAAGCGCAGATGTAAATCCTCGTTTTAAATTGGAATATAAGAGCTAACAATTCAACTCAACTAAAGAAAATATTTAAGTTTGTATAATCTTACCTTGTCTTTATTGGGTAAAGTCTGAGTTTTGGTGAAAGTGTCCCCTCCGTTAATACTGATCAGCTCCGCATCTACAGGCGGAAACGGTGCGGGGAAAACCACTACGTCACTCTTCAGTGTGTCTGAGCTGAAACACACGTCATACTGCTGAGTAGATTTAGAGTAAGACCAGCTCCCGTCAGGGTGGGTGGTGATCATCGGGGCGCTGTACCTGCTGAAAGGGCCGTCTGTCCTGTGGCATCTGACAGCTATTAAACTGATGAGGCTCAGCAGAAAGACCACTGACACCGACACGATGGCGATCAGCAGATACAGGTTTAAATCAGAGAAGCTCTCCTCCTTTATGGGCACGTGTCTGAACTGAGTCTGGATGTCAGCTGTGCTTTCGACCACCACCACATCAATAGACACAGTAGCTGACAGGGAGGGTTGTCCGCTATCAGAGACCAACACCACCAAGGGGTGAGTTTTCAGGTCATTGTCACTCATTCTCCTCTTAGTCCGGATCTCCCGGTGCTGGTTCCGATCCGGAAGAGGTTGTTTCCTTTGGGCTCAGAGAGGTGATAAGACAGCAGCGCGTTGTATCCAGAGTCTGCGTCTACAGCCCTGATCTTTGCCACAAAGTATCCCGCTTCAGCAGAATAGGGGATGCTCTCACTGTTAACGGAGCCGTGCTCCGAATAGGGCGCGAGGATCGCGGGACTGTTGTCATTCTCATCCAGGATACAAACGTTCACAGTCACGTTGCTGCTGAGCGGAGGAACACCAGAGTCTATGGCCTGAACTTTAAACTGAAACGTCTTTAACTCCTCGTAGTTAAAAGACTGCAGGCTGACTATATCTCCTGTCTCTGAGTTGATGTTCACCATTGTAGATAACGGCAATGAGTTACTGTTAGTTTGTAAAAATGAATAGCTCACCTGACCGTTTTGATCGATGTCGGCATCAATTGCTGAAACCGTTTTTATAACTGCCCCTACTGGACTGTTTTCTTTCACGTAGACATTAATTATGTTTTCTGTGAACAGAGGTTTGTTATCATTGACATCTGAGACGTGCACATTAATAACGCTCGTGCTGAGAGAGGTGGGCTGCCTTCATCAGTAGCAGTGATGCTGATATTGTATTGAGATGCTCTCTCTCTGTCAAGAGGACCGTCCACCACCAACGAATAGTAATTCTTATAGTTTGACTCTAGTTTAAAAGGGACATTATTGGAAACTGTACTGTGCACCATCGCATTTTTACCTCCGTCTCTATCAAATACTGAAACAAGTGCAATGGCGGTGCCAATGGACGCATCCTCTTTCACGGTGTTTAGCAGTGATGTAACGGAAATTTCAGGGGCATTGTCGTTGACGTCTAAAACTTCAATCAATAATTTGGCATGTGAAGTCATCGGTGAGGAAGCTCCATCACTGGCTTGTACTCGAATCTCAAAAGCATTATTCTCTTCAAAGTCGATATTCTTTTTATTTGTTACAGTCCCAGTTTTTTCGTCTATAGCAAAAGTATCAGTTTTGGTCACATGGTCTATTTTACTAAAGGAGTACAATATTTGTCCATTTGGGCCTGCATCTAAATCAGTAGCATTTAGCGTTATTATCGATGTGCCTATCTTTACATTCTCATACACACTCGCTTTATATAGTGTTTGACTGAATACAGGAGGGTTATCGTTAATGTCCAAAACATTGACTATAATTACCATAGTGCCAGATTTAGCAGGTGTTCCTCCGTCAATGGCAGTCAGTGTGAGTCGAATCACAGACTGTTTTTCTCTGTCTAAAACTTTCTGAAGCAGTAGTTCAGCGGTAACGCTCTCTCCTTTATGTGTAGCGAGAGAGAAGTGTTCATTTTGGCTAAGCTTGTAGGTATTTACAGTATTTTTACCGACGTCTGCATCGTGAGCTCGTTGCAATGGGAATTTAGCCCCAGCTGCTGTGCTCTCAGTAATGTTCATTACCTGCGACGTGCTTATAAATGACGGGGAATTATCATTTACATCTAAGATGATAATTTCAATCCGGTACAGTTTCAATGGATTGTTAATAACTGCTTCTACACCAAGTGAACATTTGGGCTCGTCGCCGCAGAGTTCCTCTCGATCTATTCTCTCATTAACGTACAGGACACCAGTCTTTAGATTTACCTCGAAATATTTTCTCTTTGATCCAGCAACGATCTGAAACATGCGGGACTCCAAATCCTGGACATTGATGTTCAGATCTTTAGCGAGATTTCCGACAACAGTCCCCAGATTCACCTCCTCTGAGACGGAGTAAGAGAGCTGCCCAGACACCGCTCCCCAGTAACAATCCAGCAGCACGACGAAGAGATATATCCACACAGAGCTCGTTCTGCTCGGCAAATTCATACTTCCATACATCGAGAAGGCGCATGTAGGCAAATCTGGACAATATGTTACAACAACCACGAGATCAAGATCAAGGATGAAGTATTCCAAACAAATCTGTTGGCATATTCACGACCAAGCAAGACAACCGTCCTCCGTCGTCCGACCTCTCTTTGTAACAAAGCTCACAGATATATCATCCGCTGAATCTGGGAGGAGCCCCGAGCCACCAAAGAGACCTTCCAAATGTGATGGTCTACAGTGTCCCCATGTGGACATATGTCACAACTACATGCTTCTTCAACCATAATAACATTGGAAAGTAATAAACATTCTCAATTATCCTTAAACATTATGCAATTGAATAAATCTAAAGGTAAATATTAAACAGGAAAGGTCAGCCCACTTATTATTATTAAAATTCACGTTATGTGACTGGAGTGTTCTTACCAGCAGTGAGAGTGAGTTATTTGGAGTGGTAAATACAGAAATACACTGGCTTTTTTTAGCTGAAGAGCAAAGTAATTGCAAAGATTAAATAAAAACTCTTTACTTGAAGAGGAATTAAGAAATCTGTAAAATCTTATCAACTGTTGTTGCCAAATAAGTGTAATCGTATTTTTACAAAATGTGCACTTCAGCAACGTTTAGTTTTGAATCATGTTCTGGGAACTGCAAGCAAGTTTAAAAAGTTGCGTTCAGCACCGCGGATAGCGACCAACACAGAGAATGTGAATCAGAAGCCAAAAATAACCGACATTTAAAAAACATCAACAAACGAACAACAAGCTACAGTCTACAATATCAAACTACAAACTCAAATACCTCGATTACTTCTACTTAATATGAATTCCGTGTTAACTGAAAAGGAGAGTCCATGTAAATGCCATGACGGTTTCTTGACCGCTACATAGCACACAGGTCTTTTTAAAATAACGTAAATAAAACTGCACCAAGTCGTCAGTAAATCTCAACTCATAAAAAGTGCAACAAACACTTAATGTAACTATTCTCTTACCTTGTCTTTATTAGGTAAAGTCTGAGTTTTGGTGAAAGTGTCCCCTCCGTTAATACTGATCAGCTCCGCATCTACAGGCGGAAACGGTGCGGGGAAAACCACTACGTCACTCTTCAGTGTGTCTGAGCTGAAACACACGTCATACTGCTGAGTAGACTTAGAGTAAGACCAGCTCCCGTCAGGGTGGGTGGTGATCATCGGGGCGCTGTACCTGCTGAAAGGGCCGTCTGTCCTGTGGCATCTGACAGCTATTAAACTGATGAGGCTCAGCAGAAAGACCACTGACACCGACACGATGGCGATCAGCAGATACAGGTTTAAATCAGAGAAGCTCTCCTCCTTTATGGGCACGTGTCTGAACTGAGTCTGGATGTCAGCTGTGCTTTCGACCACCACCACATCAATAGACACAGTAGCTGACAGGGAGGGTTCTCCGCTATCAGAGACCAACACCACCAAGGGGTGAGTTTTCAGGTCATTGTCACTCATCCTCCTCTTAGTCCGGATCTCCCGGTGCTGGTTCCGATCCGGAAGAGGTTGTTTCCTTTGGGCTCAGAGAGGTGATAAGACAGCAGCGCGTTGTATCCAGAGTCTGCGTCTACAGCCCTGATCTTTGCCACAAAGTATCCCGCTTCAGCAGAATAGGGGATGCTCTCACTGTTAACGGAGCCGTGCTCCGAATAGGGCGCGAGGATCGCGGGACTGTTGTCATTCTCATCCAGGATACAAACGTTCACAGTCACGTTGCTGCTGAGCGGAGGGACACCAGAGTCTGTGGCCTGAACTTTAAACTGAAACGTCTTTAACTCCTCGTAGTTAAAAGACTGCAGGCTGACTATATCTCCTGTCTCTGAGTTGATGTTCACCATTGTAGATAACGGCAACGAGTTACTGTTAGTTTGTAAAAATGAATAGCTCACCTGACCGTTTTGATCGATGTCGGCATCAATTGCTGAAACCGTTTTTATAACTGCCCCTACTGGACTGTTTTCTTTCACGTAGACATTAATTATGTTTTCTGTGAACAGAGGTTTGTTATCATTGACATCTGAGACGTGCACATTAATAACGCTCGTGCTGGAGAGAGGTGGGCTGCCTTCATCAGTAGCAGTGATGCTGATATTGTATTGAGATGCTCTCTCTCTGTCAAGAGGACCGTCCACCACCAACGAATAGTAATTCTTATAGTTTGACTCTAGTTTAAAAGGGACATTATTGGAAACTGTACTGTGCACCATCGCATTTTTACCTCCGTCTCTATCAAATACTGAAACAAGTGCAATGGCGGTGCCAATGGACGCATCCTCCTTCACGGTGTTTAGCAGTGATGTAACTGAAATTTCAGGGGCATTGTCGTTGACGTCTAAAACTTCAATCAATAATTTGGCATGTGAAGTCATTGGAAAAACTGCTCCATCACTGGCTTGTACTCGAATCTCAAAAGCATTATTCTCTTCAAAGTCGATATTCTTTTTATTTGTTACAGTCCCAGTTTTTTCGTCTATAGCAAAAATATCAGTTTTGGTCACATGGTCTATTTTACTAAAGGAGTACAATATTTGTCCATTTGGGCCTGCATCTAAATCAGTAGCATTTAGCGTTATTATCGATGCGCCTATCTTTACATTCTCATACACACTCGCTTTATATAGTGTTTGACTGAATACAGGAGGGTTATCGTTAATGTCCAAAACATTGACTATAATTACCATAGT
The DNA here is from genome assembly GCF_020085105.1 of Siniperca chuatsi. Classification (NCBI taxonomy): domain Eukaryota; kingdom Metazoa; phylum Chordata; class Actinopteri; order Centrarchiformes; family Sinipercidae; genus Siniperca; species Siniperca chuatsi. The sequence goes on from NC_058049.1 coordinate 16,127,627, forward strand.
GCCAGATTTAGCAGGTGTTCCTCCGTCAATGGCAGTCAGTGTGAGTCGAATCACAGACTGTTTTTCTCTGTCTAAAACTTTCTGAAGCAGTAGTTCAGCGGTAACGCTCTCTCCTTTATGTGTAGCGAGAGAGAAGTGTTCATTTTGGCTAAGCTTGTAGGTATTTACAGTATTTTTACCGACGTCTGCGTCGTGAGCTCGTTGCAATGGGAATTTAGCCCCAGCTGCTGTGTTCTCAGTAATGTTGATTACCTGCGACGTGCTTAGAAATGACGGGGAATTATCATTTACATCTAAGATGATAATTTCAATCCGGTACAGTTTCAATGGATTGTTAATAACTGCTTCTACACCAAGTGAACATTTGGGCTCGTCGCCGCAGAGTTCCTCTCGATCTATTCTCTCATTAACGTACAGGACACCAGTCTTTAGATTTACCTCGAAATATTTTCTCTTTGATCCAGCAACGATCTGAAACATGCGGGACTCCAAATCCTGGACATTGATGTTCAGATCTTTAGCGAGATTTCCGACAACAGTCCCCAGATTCACCTCCTCTGAGACGGAGTAAGAGAGCTGCCCAGACACCGCTTCCCAGTAACAATCCAGCAGCACGACGAAGAGATATATCCACACAGAGCTCGTTCTGCTCGGCAAATTCATAATTCAATAGATTGAGAACAGACATACATAAAGATTCGTTCAATAACGTCACAGAAATATAGAAGTAAAGCTTAATAGTCTATTACACGATACGGATTTAAACTACCATAGTTAAATCGCCGTCACATTGTTCTCTTTCACCCTCTCCGTCTCTTTGTTTCAATCGCCTGAGAAACATCATCCTCCTCTGAATCTGGGAGGAGCCCCGAGCCACCAAAGAGGAAGTTCAAATGTGATGGTCTACAATGTCCTCATGTGGACACTTGGAAGAACTGCATTCTACATCAAACACGTAACAATATTACAACGACCCCCTAATTAATGTCTCCTTAAACCTTTAGCCAAATCTCAAGTAAATTTACGGTCAATATGACTCCGCCTTTTTATTCCATTATCTATTGTTTTTCAGCAATTTTGGTTCTTCTCGAAACTAAGATAGAATTAAAAGAAACGATTGAAGTACTCTCTAATTAGTCAGCTTTTTTGGAAACAGAAAAAAGCTTCTGAAAATATAAATACACAATTCAGAAAAATAGAGCACACCAAATACACAAACAAATACCCTCCTCCCGCACACACACAGACACTAGTTTTTTCAGGACTACACAGACATGGATGTCTTTCCTAGGAATGATTCAAGAGAGGATTCACTTATGTGTAAATATACATGAAACTGGTTTATAAAGGTAACTGTTTTTTCCCCTGTTATTAATCAATGTGCTTCTCCATGTGCCTGATGAAGAGTATAGGGACCACACAAACACAAACTTGCGTTCAGCACCATGGATAGCGACATCCCCTTCGAAACTGCCGAATTTGCAGGAAAAATTACTCTGAATTTGAAATCCAGAAACACAAAGGATGCCTTTATCAGTCTATCCCAACAATTGTATTACTTATTCAAACGTCAAGTCAGTTTAACTGCCATTTTTTCGTCACCTATACGTGACAAAAGCCCTTTGAAAATGCCACAAATAAAAACTGCATTTCGTTGCACCTGTTCCTGACATGCAGTGTAATAATATGCCTTATTAGTGGATGCTCTGTCCTTGTCTTTATTAAAATCTCCAATCTCAAATACCCAGCCTTTTTTTAAACTGCAGAGCTAAATGACGGCAAATATTTTATCTACACAGATACTTTGAAAACGAATGATGACATGTTTAATATATTGTAGGGTTCAACGTTGCATAAGATATGTTTAAATGTGCTCATAAATAAATACTTGCCCACAACACCATGCATAGTGACCCGCACACTAAAATACCGAATGGGTCAACAATGATTGAGATGAGAAAACCAACGGCAAATGCACAGTAGGCTACAGTTTATTAGATATCAACCTACTCAACTTATAGTTTATGTAATTTCTATTTTAACTCAAACAGTAGTTCAAATGTCATTTACTTGTCAGCGACGTACTGTAACACGAAGCCCTTTAAAATAACACAAGTAAAACTGCAGCATGTCGGCTCCAATTCTCAACATAGAAACAGTGCAGTAATTAGTACTTAATGTAACTATGTTCTTACCTTGTCTTTGTTAGGTAAAGTCTGAGTTTTGGTGAAAGTGTCCCCTCCGTTAATACTGATCAGCTCCGCATCTACAGGCGGAAACGGTGCGGGGAAAACCACTACGTCACTCTTCAGTGTGTCTGAGCTGAAACACACGTCATACTGCTGAGTAGACTTAGAGTAAGACCAGCTCCCGTCAGGGTGGGTGGTGATCATCGGGGCGCTGTACCTGCTGAAAGGGCCGTCTGTCCTGTGGCATCTGACAGCTATTAAACTGATGAGGCTCAGCAGAAAGACCACTGACACCGACACGATGGCGATCAGCAGATACAGGTTTAAATCAGAGAAGCTCTCCTCCTTTATGGGCACGTGTCTGAACTGAGTCTGGATGTCAGCTGTGCTTTCGACCACCACCACATCAATAGACACAGTAGCTGACAGGGAGGGCTCTCCGTTATCAGAGACCAACACCACCAAGGGGTGAGTTTTCAGGTCATTGTCACTCATCCTCCTCTTAGTCCGGATCTCCCCGGTGCTGGTTCCGATCCGGAAGAGGTTGTTTCCTTTGGGCTCAGAGAGGTGATAAGACAGCAGCGCGTTGTATCCAGAGTCTGCGTCTACAGCCCTGATCTTTGCCACAAAGTATCCCGCTTCAGCAGAATAGGGGATGCTCTCACTGTTAACGGAGCCGTGCTCCGAATAGGGCGCGAGGATCGCGGGACTGTTGTCATTCTCATCCAGGATACAAACGTTCACAGTCACGTTGCTGCTGAGCGGAGGAACACCAGAGTCTGTGGCCTGAACTTTAAACTGAAACGTCTTTAACTCCTCGTAGTTAAAAGACTGCAGACTGACTATATCTCCTGTCTCTGAGTTGATGTTCACCATTGTAGATAACGGCAATGAGTTACTGTTAGTTTCGACAATTGAATATCTCACCTGGGCATTTTGATCAATGTCTGCATCAACTGCAGATACTACTTTGAGAACAGCTCCAACCGGACTGTTCTCTTTTAAATAAACATTGACCATAGTGTCTGAAAAACTAGGCGAGTTGTCATTGACATCGGAAATATAAACTGTAAGATCGCTGGTGCTCGTGAGAGCTGGTATTCCATCATCTGTAGCGGTGATGGTGACATTATAATGTGAAGCACTCTCTCTGTCCAGCTGTCCGTCTACTACCAAAGAGTAATAGTTTTTATAATTTGTTTCCAATTTAAAGGGGCTGCCATCTTTAATATCACAATGAACTACTCCATTTTTACCTCCATCTCTATCCAGGACTGACACAAGGGCAACAGCAGTACCTGTTTTTGCATCCTCTTTCACTCTGTTAATTAAAGATGTTACATATATTTCAGGAGTATTATCATTTAAATCCACCACCTCTATTAGTATTTTGCACTGTGCTGCCATTGGAGGAGAGCCTTTGTCACTAGCTTGCACACGGATTTCAAAAGCCGGGTGCTCTTCAAAGTCAATTTTTCCCTTAACTGTTAATAAACCTGTGTGCTCATCAATTTGGAATATTTCCAAAACATGGTCTTGATCTTTGCTGCCCAGTGAAAATGAAATCTGGCCGTTTGGACCGTCATCAGCGTCTGTTGCCGTTACTGTTAATACTGATGTACCAAGCGGTGCATTTTCAGTAATACTTGTTTTATACAGTGGTTTGGTAAATATTGGGACATTGTCATTAACGTCTAAGACATTAATTATTATTTGTGATGTTCCGGATTTTGGAGGTGTCCCTCCGTCTACAGCAGTCAACATAAGTTTAATTACAGGCTGTTTTTCTCGGTCTAAAGGTTTCTGGAGAACCAGCTCAGCAGACACACTCTCTCCTTTGTTCACTGATAACGAAAAATGGTCATTTTGATTTAGCTTGTACGTACTGATACCATTTTTTCCTACATCGGCATCATAGGCAGACAACACAAGAAATTTAGTTCCAGGTAGTGTGCTTTCGGCTATTTCAATACTTTGCGAATTAGTACTGAAAGATGGATGATTGTCATTTACATCTAGAATATTTACGTCTAAACGATAAAGCTTCAATGGGCCATTTATCACAGCCTCTACGCTCACTGTGCATTTCTTTGACTTCGCACAGAGCTCCTCTCTGTCTATTCTATCATTGACAAAGAGAACACCAGTCTTTAGATTTACCTCGAAAAATTTTCTGTTTGATCCGGTAACAATTTGAAACATACGAGACTCCAGATCATCGACATTGAGGTTTAGATCCTTGGCTATATTTCCTACAGAAGTCCCCGGATTCACCTCTTCTGATATGGAGTAGGAGAGCTGCCCGGACACTGCTTCCCAGTAACAGTCCAGCAATGCAAATAACACGTATGCCACCACGGGACTCCTGTTAATTGATGACATAATCCAACCCGACGTGAAACCAACATAGAAACAAGTCTAATGGATGTCGAGTATTTTCAGAAACTGTGTTCCTTTTTCTTCTAATTTGTCCACACTGCAGATGATGCCCCAGCTTTCTCTCTGTGCTTCTGCGTCTCTTTGTGTCAAAGCCCAACGAGACATCATCACGCTCTTAATCTGGGAGGGGCCTCAGGATTTAAAAAAAATCGTCTCTGAGTTATGGTCTACAGTGCCCCCGTATGGCCTTAAGGCCTAATTACATTACAATCCAAGGGAAAACAGTATTGCATTACTCAAACCATCTCTCTTTGATGCTCAGCACAAAATTGGCCATTTTTTAACGAACATAAATCCAGGAAATATCAGGTTGCTTTCTTAGAAAAATATTAACTGGTCGTATTATCTGGTAATATGCAAGGTTTTATGTATTTCAAAATGAGGGTCAACACATCTGTTTGTGATTGGCATGTTTATGTCTTTGATTGAAATGTAATCTCGGCAAACAATCCTTATGCCATAAATGAAATGGCGTAAAAACAGAAAATCTCAAAGGGTCGTTGTTGATATGCTCAAACAAAAGGCCATTAGAGCAAACGGGGAATTGGCAGAAAAACAAGGAGTATACCTCATAATAATTAGAAAGTCACTTGAAAATGAGTCTCTTATATAACAACAAAAGAATGGACTATGAAAAAATACAGCACGCCAACACGGCAAACTAATCAGCCATTAAGAAGGAACTCTATCTATCAGTGCCATTGTCAACGAACAAAAGATGTACGTGACACTTGCCAACTTTGCGAAAAAATATGAGTAAAAAAAAAATCAAGGCAATATTATTGTCAACTAAGGTCAACAAGTATGAACTTAACATTTTATTTGTATGAATAAAAAACAGTAAAACATTAACACAATCTTTTTATCGGGTCAGCGTTCTCGTGTACAGCACCATGGATAGCGACTGATGCATTTGAACGGAAAAGACTGACTTAAAAGATGTAGACGATGACAGAAGCAAAACGTCAAAGGATTTAGCAGGAGTAAATGAACGAAATCATTTCCCACAACACGTTTTATATGTGTAAAAACATACCCAAAGATGCAGATAAAGAAGAAAGGAAAAACTAACGAACGACTACATACGTGAATAGCAATCAAGGCCAATGTTACTATGTTGTCTAAATGTGTAGGCCATTATAAACGTGCTGTTCTTACCTTGTCTTTATTAGGTAAAGTCTGAGTTTTGGTGAAAAAGTCCCCTCCGTTAATACTGATCAGCTCCGCATCTACAGGCGGAAACGGTGCGGGGAAAACCACTACGTCACTCTTCAGTGTGTCTGAGCTGAAACACACGTCATACTGCTGAGTAGATTTAGAGTAAGACCAGCTCCCGTCAGGGTGGGTGGTGATCATCGGGGCGCTGTACCTGCTGAAAGGGCCGTCTGTCCTGTGGCATCTGACAGCTATTAAACTGATGAGGCTCAGCAGAAAGACCACTGACACCGACACGATGGCGATCAGCAGATACAGGTTTAAATCAGAGAAGCTCTCCTCCTTTATGGGCACGTGTCTGAACTGAGTCTGGATGTCAGCTGTGCTTTCGACCACCGCCACATCAATAGACACAGTAGCTGACAGGGAGGGTTCTCCGCTATCAGAGACCAACACCACCAAGGGGTGAATTTTCAGGTCATTGTCACTCATTCTCCTCTTAGTCCGGATCTCCCCGGTGCTGGTTCCGATCCGGAAGAGGTTGTTTCCTTTGGGCTCAGAGAGGTGATAAGACAGCAGCGCGTTGTATCCAGAGTCTGCGTCTACAGCCCTGATCTTTGCCACAAAGTATCCCGCTTCAGCAGAATAGGGGATGCTCTCACTGTTAACGGAGCCGTGCTCCGAATAGGGCGCGAGGATCGCGGGACTGTTGTCATTCTCATCCAGGATACAAACGTTCACAGTCACGTTGCTGCTGAGCGGAGGAACACCAGAGTCTATGGCCTGAACTTTAAACTGAAACGTCTTTAACTCCTCGTAGTTAAAAGACTGCAGGCTGACTATATCTCCAGTCTCTGAGTTGATGTTCACCATTGTAGATAACGGCAACGAGTTACTGTTAGTTTGTAAAAATGAATAGCTCACCTGACCGTTTTGATCGATGTCGGCATCAATTGCTGAAACCGTTTTTATAACTGCCCCTACTGGACTGTTTTCTTTCACGTAGACATTAATTATGTTTTCTGTGAACAGAGGTTTGTTATCATTCACATCTGAAACGTGCACATTAATAACGCTCGTGCTGGAGAGAGGTGGGCTGCCTTCATCAGTAGCAGTGATGCTGATATTGTATTGAGATGCTCTCTCTCTGTCAAGAGGACCGTCCACCACCAACGAATAGTAATTCTTATAGTTTGACTCTAGTTTAAAAGGGACATTATTGGAAACTGTACTGTGCACCATCGCATTTTTACCTCCGTCTCTATCAAATACTGAAACAAGTGCAATGGCGGTGCCAATGGACGCATCCTCCTTCACGGTGTTTAGCAGTGATGTAACTGAAATTTCAGGGGCATTGTCGTTGACGTCTAAAACTTCAATCAATAATTTGGTATGTGAAGTCATTGGAAAAACTGCTCCATCACTGGCTTGTACTCGAATCTCAAAAGCATTATTCTCTTCAAAGTCGATATTCTTTTTATTTGTTACAGTCCCAGTTTTTTCGTCTATAGCAAAAAGATCTGTTTGTTTCCCTCGGCCTACTTCACTGAATGAATATAACACTTGTCCATTTTGGCCTGCATCTAAATCAGTAGCATTTAGCGTTATTATCGATGTGCCTATCTTTACATTCTCATACACACTCGCTTTATATAGTGTTTGACTGAATACAGGAGGGTTATCGTTAATGTCCAAAACATTGACTATAATTACCATAGTGCCAGATTTAGCAGGTGTTCCTCCGTCAATGGCAGTCAGTTTGAGTCGAATCACAGACTGTTTTTCTCTGTCTAAAACTTTCTGAAGCAGTAGTTCGGGAGTTACACTCTCTCCTTTATGTGTAGCGAGAGAGAAGTGTTCATTTTGGCTAAGCTTGTAGGTATTTACAGTATTTTTACCGACGTCTGCGTCTTCAGCAGGATGCAATGGGAATTTAGCCCCAGCTGCTGTGTTCTCAGTAATGTCGATTACCTGTGACGTGCTGAGAAATGACGGGGAATTATCATTTACATCTAAGATGATAATTTCAATCCGGTACAGTTTCAATGGATTGTTAATAACTGCTTCTACACTAAGTGAACATTTGGGCTCGTCGCCGCAGAGTTCCTCTCGATCTATTCTCTCATTAACGTACAGGACACCAGTCTTCAGATTTACCTCGAAAAATGTTCTCTTTGACCCAGCAACGATCTGAAACATGCGGGACTCCAAATCCTGGACATTGATGTTCAGATCTGTAACGAGATTTCCGACAACAGTCCCCAGATTCACCTCCTCTGAGACGGAGTAAGAGAGCTGCCCAGACACCGCTTCCCAGTAACAATCCAGCAGCACGACGAAGAGATATATCCACACAGAGCTCGTTCTGCTCGGCAAATTCATACTTCCATACATCGAGAACAGACATAGAGACAGAATCGGCCAAAAACGCCACTCAAATAACAAAATTAAACCGAAAAACGAAGTACACTACAATAAGAAATTGGTCGTAGCACTGTTCTCTTTCGCCCTCTAAGTCTCTTTGTTTCAATCGCCCGAGAAACATCATCTTCATTGGGATCTGGGAGGAGCCCCGAGCCACCAAAGAGGAAGTTCAAATGTGATGGTCTACAATGTCCCCATCTGGACACTTGGAAGAACTGCATTCAACATCAAGACATTACATTATTAGCAAGACCCTTATATTCTTAATTTCCCCTCTAACATTCAGCCAAGCTACTCCATATCCCAAGGAGAGTCATCATAAGTTCGTATATTATCATACTGATCCTTTAAATTAATATTTTATACCTAAGTGTATCTTTTTAGTAATTATTTTAGAAATTGAGTCAAAAATGGGGTCAACTGTTGTTGTTACAGAAGTTGGTACTGAAAATATCCACATTCCAGGAAGATAGTTTAGAAGGTACTGAACAAAACCACACTTTCCAAACTAGCCAGACACACAAACACAGACACAATAAATATTTATTTTAGGGAAACATAATCAATCTAAAGGCAAAGACTTCATCAAGAGAGCCACCTCCTCATAAATGATGAAATATATTGTGTATTATAAAATAATTATTGCCAAGGATATGAATCAGTATTTAAATGTCATTTCTACAAGACAGGGTTGCAAGAACCATACAATTGCTGAAACGTTATTTTTTAAAAATTAATGAGGACATTTTTTTTTACTTTTCTTTGTCCTGGGGATAAGAAACAACACACAACCAGAACCGTGCGTTCAGCACCATGGTTAGCGACATGCACATTACACATTTTGTAGTCACCTAGTGACATAGCACACGTCTCTTTAAAAACTACTCAAAGTAAAACTGTATCAATTTCCACCCAGTTCTCGACATAAGGGTTTTATAATAACATGCCTAAATACGTAATGCCATCATGTTCTTACCGTGTCTTTGTTGGGTAAAGTCTGAGTCCGGGTAAAAGTGTCCCCTCCGTTAATACTGATCAGCTCCGCATCTACAGGCGGAAACGGTGCGGGGAAAACCACTACGTCACTCTTCAGTGTGTCTGAGCTGAAACACACGTCATACTGCTGAGTAGATTTAGAGTAAGACCAGCTCCCGTCAGGGTGGGTGGTGATCATCGGGGCGCTGTACCTGCTGAAAGGGCCGTCTGTCCTGTGGCATCTGACAGCTATTAAACTGATGAGGCTCAGCAGAAAGACCACTGACACCGACACGATGGCGATCAGCAGATACAGGTTTAAATCAGAGAAGCTCTCCTCCTTTAGGGGCACGTGTCTGAACTGAGTCTGGATGTCAGCTGTGCTTTCGACCACCACCACATCAATAGACACAGTAGCTGACAGGGAGGGTTCTCCGCTATCAGAGACCAACACCACCAAGGGGTGAGTTTTCAGGTCATTGTCACTCATTCTCCTCTTAGTCCGGATCTCCCCGGTGCTGGTTCCGATCCGGAAGAGGTTGTTTCCTTTGGGCTCAGACAGGTGATAAGACAGCAGCGCGTTGTATCCAGAGTCTGCGTCTACAGCCCTGATCTTTGCCACAAAGTATCCCGCTTCAGCAGAATAGGGGATGCTCTCACTGTTAACGGAGCCGTGCTCCGAATAGGGCGCGAGGATCGCGGGACTGTTGTCATTCTCATCCAGGATACAAACGTTCACAGTCACGTTGCTGCTGAGCGGAGGAACACCAGAGTCTGTGGCCTGAACGTTAAACTGAAACGTCTTTAACTCCTCGTAGTTAAAAGACTGCAGGCTGACTATATCTCCTGTCTCTGAGTTGATGTTCACCATTGTAGATAACGGCAACGAGTTACTGTTAATTTGCAAAAATGAATAGCTCACCTGACCATTTTGATCAATATCGGCATCAATTGCAGTCACTGTTTTAATAACTGCTCCTACTGGACTGTTTTCTTTCACATAAACATTAACCAGCGGCTCCGAGAAGCGAGGCGGGTTGTCATTCACATCAGAAACATGAACAGTGACTATGCTGGTGCTGGAGAGAGGTGGAGTCCCTTCATCAGTCGCTACGATAGTGACATTATACTGAGCCTGGGTTTCTCTATCAAGCGGACCATTAACTACTAAGGAATAATAGTTTTTGTAATTTGTGTCCAATTTAAAGGGGGCATCATTTGCAATGACAGCTTTTACTACACCGTTTTTCCCACCATCTTTGTCCAGTACAGAGACAAGTGCAATAGCAGTACCTACTTCTGCGTCCTCCTTCACCGTGTTTAGTAGTGACGTCACAGTGATCTCAGGAGCGTTGTCATTTAGGTCCACCACTTCTACCAGCACCTTACAATGAGCAGACATGGGAGGCTGGCCTTTGTCACTGGCCTGTGCATGAATCTCAAACGCAGGATTTTCTTCATAGTCGATTTTACCTTTTACTGAAATTACGCCGGTGTTTCTATCAATCTGAAATAAATCTAGAACTTGATCCTGACCTTTTCTTCTCAAAGAGTATTCTACTTCACTGTTTACACCCTCATCTGCGTCTGTTGCATTCAGAATGATCACAGTAGACCCTGTTGGCAAGTTTTCAGAAATTTTAATTTTGTATAAAGATCTACTGAACACAGGATGGTTGTCGTTATTATCCAAAACGGTGATAATAATTTGTGAGCTTCCTGACTTCGATGGATTTCCTCCGTCTACTGCAGTCAGTGTGAGTTTTATAACAGAGTCAAGCTCGCGGTCTAACGATTTTTTCAACACTAACTCTGCTGAGACGCTGTCTCCTCCTTTGTGAATTTCTAAAGAAAAATAATCATTATTACTAAGCTTGTATGTGATAACACCGTTCCTGCCAACATCCAAATCCGATGCCTCTATCAGTCCAAATTTCACTCCTGGTAAAGTATTTTCAGCAATGTCAAGGGACTGCAATTGCTCAGAGAAAACGGGTGCATTGTCATTTATATCTATTATAGTTATCTCTAAACGGTAAAGCTTCAGTGGGTCGTTGATCACGGCCTCAACATTGACAGTACATGTTATAGCCTTCGCACAATGCTCTTCCCGGTCTATTCTTTCATTGACATATAGAACACCCGTTTTCAGATTTACATCGAAATATTTTCTCTTGGATCCACTAACAATCTGAAACATACGAGACTCTAAATCCTGGACATTGAGATTTAGATCTTTGGCGATATTTCCAACAGAAGTCCCCGGGTTTACCTCCTCTGATACGGAATACGAGAGCTGTCCAAACACCGCTTCCCAGCAATAATTCAGCAGCACGGCCACGAGATATATCCGAAACAGGCTCGTTCTGTTTGAGAAATACATGATTATATCCAACCCGAAAAAGGCATAAATCCAAGTCCAACCAATCCCGTCAAACACTCATAATAAAAGGAAACCACAAAAATCCATTTTCCCCATTTTTATCAGCCAGATGGATTTTTTTACACCCTTTTCTCTCTCGCCTTGCGTCTCTTTGTAACAAAGCCCAGAGAAACATAATCATCCTCTGTTTCTGGGAGGAGTCTTGTTCCTTCTGAAATAACGTTCAGATGTCATGGTCTACAGTGTCCTCATGTGGTGATGTAAAATAACTGCATTCAACCTCGGACCACAGTGGAATGACTAACTAATTGTGCAAACAGAGCAATTTCATAATAATAAATAAAATTTGTCATCTATGTCAATCGATCATAATAAACGCAATTCGACACAATTATCCGTCTCATTTTCCTCCTCTGTCTCTTTCTAACTTTTTTCTTTTTTATCTACACCACTAGAAGTTAACCTGTTACTGATGGCTAGAAAGCTACACAAAGTAAAACACGATGTACATTAGGCTACGAGTGAAACTTTAAAACACAGTAAAGGTACAGATAAAGCTGAAACTGTCGATGGCGAATAACAATTGCTATATTTCCCTATTTTCCAAAACGAAAAAGGCATAGCAAATTAGTGAAATAAGCTATTGAAATATCTTCCCTAAGTGTGATGAAACGGGGTTTACATCTTTCATCAGTAGCTAAAAATCCAAATATATGTGGCAAGAAATTATACTACTCTTCTTCCATTAAACACATTTTCCGAGTTGCACTCTCCGGACCCCATCAACAAACACACTGTGGCGCTTATTTCAGCACCATGGACAGCGACATACACTTTCTGTTTAGAGTGAGAGGCTTATGAACTCCAAATACTGTCATTACTCTGCCTCATGTACCACTGTACATTTCAACACCAATCGAAAGCCAAAAACACACATATAAATACAATGTGGAAAGTTATTACGAGGTGATTTCACTTCAGATATAAGATAAAAAAAACAAACACGCCGGGACATACTTTCAGCCTCAGCTCTCGAGAGTACAATCATATGAACATGGAGCTTTTTCATACTTACTTACCTTGTCTTTATTAGGTAAAGTCTGAGTCCGGGTGAAAGTGTCTCCTCCGTTAATACTGATCAGCTCCGCATCTACAGGCGGAAACGGTGCGGGGAAAACCACTACGTCACTCTTCAGTGTGTCTGAGCTGAAACACACGTCATACTGCTGAGTAGATTTAGAGTAAGACCAGCTCCCGTCAGGGTGGGTGGTGATCATCGGGGCGCTGTACCTGCTGAAAGGGCCGTCTGTCCTGTGGCATCTGACAGCTATTAAACTGATGAGGCTCAGCAGAAAGACCACTGACACCGACACGATGGCGATCAGCAGATACAGGTTTAAATCAGAGAAGCTCTCCTCCTTTATGGGCACGTGTCTGAACTGAGTCTGGATGTCAGCTGTGCTTTCGACCACCACCACATCAATAGACACAGTAGCTGACAGGGAGGGTTCTCCGCTATCAGAGACCAACACCACCAAGGGGTGAGTTTTCAGGTCATTGTCACTCATCCTCCTCTTAGTCCGGATCTCCCCGGTGCTGGTTCCGATCCGGAAGAGGTTGTTTCCTTTGGGCTCAGAGAGGTGATAAGACAGCAGCGCGTTGTATCCAGAGTCTGCGTCTACAGCCCTGATCTTTGCCACAAAGTATCCCGCTTCAGCAGAATAGGGGATGCTCTCACTGTTAACGGAGCCGTGCTCCGAATAGGGCGCGAGGATCGCGGGACTGTTGTCATTCTCATCCAGGATACAAACGTTCACAGTCACGTTGCTGCTGAGCGGAGGAACACCAGAGTCTATGGCCTGAACTTTAAACTGAAACGTCTTTAACTCCTCGTAGTTAAAAGACTGCAGGCTGACTATATCTCCAGTCTCTGAGTTGATGTTCACCATTGTAGATAACGGCAACGAGTTACTGTTAATTTGTAAAAATGAATAGCTCACCTGACCGTTTTGATCGATGTCGGCATCAATTGCTGAAACCGTTTTTATAACTGCCCCTACTGGACTGTTTTCTTTCACATAGACATTAATTATGTTTTCTGTGAACAGAGGTTTGTTATCATTCACATCTGAAACGTGCACATTAATAACGCTCGTGCTGGAGAGAGGTGGGCTGCCTTCATCAGTAGCAGTGATGCTGATATTGTATTGAGATGCTCTCTCTCTGTCAAGAGGACCGTCCACCACCAACGAATAGTAATTCTTATAGTTTGACTCTAGTTTAAAAGGGACATTATTGGAAACTGTACTGTGCACCATCGCATTTTTACCTCCGTCTTTATCAAATACTGAAACAAGTGCAATGGCGGTGCCAATGGACGCATCCTCTTTCACGGTGTTTAGCAGTGATGTAACTGAAATTTCAGGGGCATTGTCGTTGACGTCTAAAACTTCAATCAATAATTTGGTATGTGAGGTGAGAGGAGAAGAACCTCCATCACTGGCTTGTACTCGAATCTCAAAAGCATTATTCTCTTCAAAGTCGATATTCTTTTTATTTGTTACAGTCCCAGTTTTTTCGTCTATAGCAAAAAGATCTGTTTGTTTCCCTCGGCCTACTTCACTGAATGAATATAACACTTGTCCATTTTGGCCTGCATCCAAATCAGTAGCATTTAGCGTTATTATCGATGTGCCTATCTTTACATTCTCATACACACTCGCTTTATATAGTGTTTGACTGAATACAGGAGGGTTATCGTTAATGTCCAAAACATTGACTATAATTACCATAGTGCCAGATTTAGCAGGTGTTCCTCCGTCAATGGCAGTCAGTGTGAGTCGAATCACCGACTGTTTTTCTCTGTCTAAAACTTTCTGAAGCAGTAGTTCGGGAGTTACACTCTCTCCTTTATGTGTAGCGAGAGAGAAGTGTACATTTTGGCTAAGCTTGTAGGTATTTACAGTATTTTTACCGACGTCTGCGTCGTCAGCGGGATGCAGAGGGAATTTAGCCCCAGCTGCTGTGTTCTCACTAATGTTCATTACCTGTGACGTTCTTAGAAATGACGGGGAATTATCATTTACATCTAAGATGATAATTTCAATCCGGTACAGTTTCAATGGATTGTTAATAACTGCCTCTACACTAAGTGAACATTTGGGCTCGTCGCCGCAGAGTTCCTCTCGATCTATTCTCTCATTAACGTACAGGACACCAGTCTTCAGATTTACCTCGAAAAATTTTCTCTTTGACCCAGCAACGATCTGAAACATGCGGGACTCCAAATCCTGGACATTGATGTTCAGATCTGTAACGAGATTTCCGACAGCAGTCCCCAGATTCACCTCCTCTGAGACGGAGTAAGAGAGCTGCCCAGACACCGCTTCCCAGTAACAATCCAGCAGCACGACGAAGAGATATATCCACACAGAGCTCGTTCTGCTCGGCAAATTCATACTTCCATACATCGAGAACAGACATAGAGACAGAATCGGCCAAAAACGCCACTCAAATAACAAAATTAAACCGAAACGAAGTACACTACAATAAGAAATTGGTCGTAGCACTGTTCTCTTTCGCCCTCTAAGTCTCTTTGTTTCAATCGCCCGAGAAACATCATCTTCATTGGGATCTGGGAGGAGCCCCGAGCCACCAAAGAGGAAGTTCAAATGTGATGGTCTACAATGTCCCCATGTGGACACTTGGAAGAACTGCATTCAACATCAAGACATTACATTATTAGCAAGACCCTTATATTCTTAATTTCCCCTCTAACATTCAGCCAAGCTACTCCATATCCCAAGGAGAGTCATCATAAGTTCGTATATTATCATACTGATCCTTTAAATTAATATTTTATACCTAAGTGTATCTTTTTAGTAATTATTTTAGAAATTGAGTCAAAAATGGGGTCAACTGTTGTTGTTACAGAAGTTGGTACTGAAAATATCCACATTCCAGGAAGATAGTTTAGAAGGTACTGAACAAAACCACACTTTCCAAACTAGCCAGACACACAAACACAGACACAATAAATATTTATTTTAGGGAAACATAATCAATCTAAAGGCAAAGACTTCATCAAGAGAGCCACCTCCTCATAAATGATGAAATATATTGTGTATTATAAAATAATTATTGCCAAGGATATGAATCAGTATTTAAATGTCATTTCTACAAGACAGGGTTGCAAGAACCATACAATTGCTGAAACGTTATTTTTTAAAAATTAATGAGGACATTTTTTTTTACTTTTCTTTGTCCTGGGGATAAGAAACAACACACAACCAGAACCGTGCGTTCAGCACCATGGTTAGCGACATGCACATTACACATTTTGTAGTCACCTAGTGACATAGCACACGTCTCTTTAAAAACTACTCAAAGTAAAACTGTATCAATTTCCACCCAGTTCTCGACATAAGGGTTTTATAATAACATGCCTAAATACGTAATGCCATCATGTTCTTACCGTGTCTTTGTTGGGTAAAGTCTGAGTCCGGGTAAAAGTGTCCCCTCCGTTAATACTGATCAGCTCCGCATCTACAGGCGGAAACGGTGCGGGGAAAACCACTACGTCACTCTTCAGTGTGTCTGAGCTGAAACACACGTCATACTGCTGAGTAGATTTAGAGTAAGACCAGCTCCCGTCAGGGTGGGTGGTGATCATCGGGGCGCTGTACCTGCTGAAAGGGCCGTCTGTCCTGTGGCATCTGACAGCTATTAAACTGATGAGGCTCAGCAGAAAGACCACTGACACCGACACGATGGCGATCAGCAGATACAGGTTTAAATCAGAGAAGCTCTCCTCCTTTAGGGGCACGTGTCTGAACTGAGTCTGGATGTCAGCTGTGCTTTCGACCACCACCACATCAATAGACACAGTAGCTGACAGGGAGGGTTCTCCGCTATCAGAGACCAACACCACCAAGGGGTGAGTTTTCAGGTCATTGTCACTCATCCTCCTCTTAGTCCGGATCTCCCGGTGCTGGTTCCGATCCGGAAGAGGTTGTTTCCTTTGGGCTCAGACAGGTGATAAGACAGCAGCGCGTTGTATCCAGAGTCTGCGTCTACAGCCCTGATCTTTGCCACAAAGTATCCCGCTTCAGCAGAATAGGGATGCTCTCACTGTTAACGGAGCCGTGCTCCGAATAGGGCGCGAGGATCGCGGGACTGTTGTCATTCTCATCCAGGATACAAACGTTCACAGTCACGTTGCTGCTGAGCGGAGGAACACCAGAGTCTGTGGCCTGAACTTTAAACTGAAACGTCTTTAACTCCTCGTAGTTAAAAGACTGCAGGCTGACTATATCCCCAGTCTCTGAGTTGATGTTCACCATTGTAGATAACGGCAACGAGTTACTGTTAATTTGCAAAAATGAATAGCTCACCTGACCATTTTGATCAATATCGGCATCAATTGCAGTCACTGTTTTAATAACTGCTCCTACTGGACTGTTTTCTTTCACATAAACATTAACCAGCGGCTCCGAGAAGCGAGGCGGGTTGTCATTCACATCAGAAACATGAACAGTGACTATGCTGGTGCTGGAGAGAGGTGGAGTCCCTTCATCAGTCGCTACGATAGTGACATTATACTGAGCCTGGGTTTCTCTATCAAGCGGACCATTAACTACTAAGGAATAATAGTTTTTGTAATTTGTGTCCAATTTAAAGGGGGCATCATTTGCAATGACAGCTTTTACTACACCGTTTTTCCCACCATCTTTGTCCAGTACAGAGACAAGTGCAATAGCAGTACCTACTTCTGCGTCCTCCTTCACCGTGTTTAGTAGTGACGTCACAGTGATCTCAGGAGCGTTGTCATTTAGGTCCACCACTTCTACCAGCACCTTACAATCAGCAGACATCGGAGGCTGGCCTTTGTCACTGGCCTGTGCATGAATCTCAAACGCAGGATTTTCTTCATAGTCGATTTTACCTTTTACTGAAATTGCACCTGTTTTCGAATCAATGTCAAATACATCTAAAACGTGATCCTGTCCTTTACTTCTCAATGAATATTCTATGTCAGCATTTGAACCCTCATCTGCGTCTGTTGCATTCAGAACTATAACAGTTTTACCTACTGGTAAGTTCTCAGAAATGCGTGCCTTGTATAAAGAACTGCTGAAAACCGGAGCGTTGTCGTTAATATCTAAAACATTGATAATGATTTGAGAGGTCCCTGACTTGGGTGGATTTCCGCCGTCGACTGCGGTCACTGTAAGTTTTATAGTACGTTGTTTTTCTCGGTCTAAAGCTTTCTGAAGCACAAGCTGCGCAGACACACTCTCTCTCCCTCTGTGAACCTCTAAAGAAAAATAATCATTTGGACTTAGCTTGTATGTATTAACACTATTCTTACCAACATCGAGATCCGAAGCCCCTATAAATCCAAATTTCCCTCCTGGCGCAGTACTTTCAGCAATGTTCAGAGACTGCAAATTCTCAGGGAAATATGGTGCATTATCATTTACATCGACTACGTTAATTTCCAAACGATACAGCTTCAGTGGATCGTTGATCACGGCTTCTACATTGACAGTACATGTTGTAGCCTTTGCACAGAGCTCCTCGCGGTCGATTCTTTCATTGACATAAAGAACACCCGTTTTCAGATTTACATCGAAGTATTTCTTTTTTGATCCGCTAACAGTCTGAAACATACGTGCCTCCAATTCGTGAACATTAATATTTAAATCTTTGGCGAGATTTCCCACAGAAGTCCCCGGGTTTACCTCCTCTGATACAGAGTAAGAGAGCTGCCCAGATACCGCTTCCCAGCAACAATCCAAAAGAACAACGACTATATGAATCCCAAAAGGGCTCCGTATCCTCCACGTCGACATGTTTTTATCCACCGCGAACAGAGCATATGGATTTTAGTCTTCAAAATCCCGTCTAATAATTCAGGATAACAGCCACGTGCCAGAATCCAGTTTCCTTGCTTTTTAAGTGGTAACAGACAAAATGATGGCCACACAATCCATTCTTGCACTGCGTCTCTTTGTAACAAAGCCCTGAGAAACATCATCGTCCTCTGACTCTGGGAGGAGCCTGAAGCAGCCAAGAGGAACATCAAAATGTAATGGTCTACAATGTCCCCGTGTGGTCATTTGAAATAACTACATTCATTACTAAAAACGGATAAATCAACATACAACTCACAATAAGTCACAAATCATAGAACACCAAAACCTCTTCAGTTCCTTTATTTACTTATTCACAGATATGTTTTAGTACAGAAGTAGGATAAATATATTTAAAAAATGCAAATAAACAAAACTGCCTTTCTCTATTTCTCTTTAAGTCTATAAATTAAGATAATGCAATTAGCCAGACAGACAACTGATTTAAATTTCGCGAAATCTGGTATACATGATGTATCAATAAATATATTAAGTGTAAGAAAACTCCAGTGAATATGTTGTGTAACACCAGGACTATTTGCATTATTTGGGGTTATATGACATTTCAGTTTTGCACCCTCCAGACCGCACACGTGGCTCTTATTTCAGCACCATGGACAACGACATACACATACTGCAGTGCTCTCGGAAGAATGAATGAGAGGCTTACTGTATGTAAACTTCAGTCAGTTCTTTGGCCCATGTACTGATACACTTTTAAAAACTCATTTTCAAATACAATGTGGAAAGTTATCACAAAGTAATTTCATTTCATATATAAGAGAAAAGGAACACGGAGCCACATGATCTCAGCAGCAGCCTCCGAGAATAAAATAGTACATAAAATGAAACACGTGAATAGCAATCAAGGCCAATGTTACTATGCTGTCTAAATGTGTAGGCCATTATACACGTGCTGTTCTTACCTTTTCTTTACTGGGTAAAGTCTGAGTCCGGGTAAAAGTGTCCCCTCCGTTAATACTGATCAGCTCCGCATCTACAGGCGGAAACGGTGCGGGGAAAACCACTACGTCACTCTTCAGTGTGTCTGAGCTGAAACACACGTCATACTGCTGAGTAGATTTAGAGTAAGACCAGCTCCCGTCAGGGTGGGTGGTGATCATCGGGGCGCTGTACCTGCTGAAAGGGCCGTCTGTCCTGTGGCATCTGACAGCTATTAAACTGATGAGGCTCAGCAGAAAGACCACTGACACCGACACGATGGCGATCAGCAGATACAGGTTTAAATCAGAGAAGCTCTCCTCCTTTACGGGCACGTGTCTGAACTGAGTCTGGATGTCAGCTGTGCTTTCGACCACCACCACATCAATAGACACAGTAGCTGACAGGGAGGGCTCTCCGCTATCAGAGACCAACACCACCAAGGGGTGAGTTTTCAGGTCATTGTCACTCATCCTCCTCTTAGTCCGGATCTCCCCGGTGCTGGTTCCGATCCGGAAGAGGTTGTTTCCTTTGGGCTCAGAGAGGTGATAAGACAGCAGCGCGTTGTATCCAGAGTCTGCGTCTACAGCCCTGATCTTTGCCACAAAGTATCCCGCTTCAGCAGAATAGGGGATGCTCTCACTGTTAACGGAGCCGTGCTCCGAATAGGGCGCGAGGATCGCGGGACTGTTGTCATTCTCATCCAGGATACAAACGTTCACAGTCACGTTGCTGCTGAGCGGAGGAACACCAGAGTCTATGGCCTGAACTTTAAACTGAAACGTCTTTAACTCCTCGTAGTTAAAAGACTGCAGGCTGACTATATCTCCAGTCTCTGAGTTGATGTTTACCATTGTAGATAACGGCAATGAGTTACTGTTAGTTTGTAAAAATGAATAGCTCACCTGACTGTTCTGGTTGATGTCAGCATCAGTTGCAGTCACTGTTTTAATTATTGCTCCCACCGGACTGTTCTCATTCACGTAGACATTAATTAGGGGCTCTGTGAACAGTGGTGCGTTATCATTCACATCAGAAACGTGTATAGAAAGTACACTCGTGCTGGAGAGTGACGGGCTTCCTTTATCAGCGGCTACTATGGTGATGTTGTAGTTTGAGATACTCTCTCTGTCCAGGGGTCCGTCAACTAACAAGGAGTAATAATTTTTGTAGTTTGTTTCGAGTTTGAGTGGAACCTCGTTTTTAATTTGAATGTTCACATCACCGTTTTTCCCACCATCCATATCGAGGACTGACACCAGAGCAACTACTGTGCCTACATTAGCGTCCTCTTTCACTGTGGTATGTAGTGACGTCACAGTGATCTCAGGAGCGTTGTCATTTAGGTCCACCACTTCTACCAGCACCTTACAATGAGCAGACATGGGAGGCTGGCCTTTGTCACTGGCCTCTACACGTATCTCAAAAGCCTTTTTTTCTTCAAAGTCTACATTGCCTTTTACCTTAATGACACCCGTTTGACTTTCAATTTCAAAGACATCAAGCACGTGATCTTGATCTTTGCTTCTCAGTGAATACACAATCTCACCGTTCAGACCCTCATCTGCATCGGAGGCGTTCACAGCCATTACTTTTGTGCCCAGTGGCGTGTTTTCGGGAATTTTTGTCTTATACAATGTTTCGCTGAATATGGGAATGTTATCATTAATATCTAAAACATTAACAACGAGCTGTGAGGTGCCTGATTTCGGAGGAGTCCCTCCGTCTACAGCGGTCAGTGTCATGGTGATCACAGGCTGCTTCTCTCGGTCCAAAGCTTTCTGCAGCACTAACTCAGCAGACACACTGTCTCCTGCTTTGTGCACTGCCAAAGAGAAATGTTCATTTTGGCTTAATTTGTAAGTACTGACTCCGTTTCTCCCCATATCTGCATCAGTTGCTTCAGATAATGCGAATTTCACTCCTGGTAAGGTATTCTCAGCGATATACAAATTTTGCAATTTGGTCGTAAACAATGGGGCATTGTCATTTACATCTAAAATGTCTACGTCAAAACGATAAAGCTTCAAAGGATTATTTATCACGGCTTCTACACTTACTGAGCATTTAAGTCCCTCTGCGCAAAGCTCCTCTCTGTCTATTCTCTCACTGACATACAGAACACCAGTCTTTAGATTTACCTCGAATAATTTTCTCTTTGATCCAGAAACAATTTGAAACATACGGAATTCCAAGTCCTGTGAATTAAGGTTTAGGTCCTTAGCGATATTTCCAATAGGAGTCCCCGGGTTTACCTCCTCTGAGACGGAATAGGAGAGCTGCCCAGACACCGTTTCCCAGTAAAAATCCAGTAGAAAAAGCCCTAGATATATGCCGAAATAGCTCCATCTACAAGGCGAAGCCATTTTCCCGTCCAATATGAACAAAGCATACATATGATTTCCAATCACAGTCTGATATTTTTGGCAGTATGGAAGATATCAGTCGAGGTGAGCTTTGAAGATGATTGGAAAATTCTGTTTGTTCACCGTCTTCTCTTTATAACAAAGACTGAGGAAATGTCAGTCGCCTGATAACGGGAGGGGCCTAGTAGTATCAAAGAGTAGCGCTGTCTCTGATGGATCAACAGTGGCGCCAAGTGGTAAAATAGGCAACATGCAGACAGCTGTGGAAATGTAATGTTGCCTCCTCTTATGTAGCCATTACGTCACCCCCCAAAATATTGATAATTCTGTGTGCTGCCAAAAAGCCTAACTCAACTAGAGAGCTGGAAATTACATTTCAGCACCATGGACAGCACACCAGAGCATGTCCTGAATGTAAAGCCTGTTCTGACATGTGGTGACTGTGTCAGAACTGTCCTTCATATATTAAAACATGGTTCTCTATGATAAATTGTCTGCCAATCTTTGCCCAGTAGTTATGACTTTCATCTTCCATTTATGTCTTTTTTGTTATGGTATCAAATTACCACATACTTGTATACTTAATGATTTCAGTCATAACAAACTGTAAATGCAACAGAAGGCTGGCCAAAAACTGTAGAAATAAATAATACATTTTCTTTCCACATCACTCCCTTCTCTTTTTCTCTCTTTTTTCCCCATCAGACTTGAGGATAATAAATAAAGTTAATTGGACCCTATTGTTCCACTGCACGCATGAACACAGAAGGGACATCCGTGTGCTGCGGTGTATTTCGGTGTATTTTAGTGTTTCTCCCACATTTCCACAGAGACAGTAGTCAAGAGCTTATGAACATTCCCTCATTTGTAATCCCAGGATTAAGCCCTGGATTCAGAAACTCCTGTCCTATTTCCATTCTGTAGGAAACATGATTTGATTTGAAAATATTAATAACCATCACACACTGAGCCGCAGTCATCTGTTAACCCCAAACTGCAATAATAATAATAGCTCACAAAGGATGACATGTGTGCTCAATTTTCCTAATGTATGGCAAGAGAAAATAGTATGTCCTCTATATAAGGACACTGAGTAGAATGCACATTATTTACATAGAAGCATGCATGCACGCACACACCACGCACACACCACGCACACACACACACACACACACACACACACAAAGACCACCTGGCCCATCAGACCCAGACAGCCCATGATGAAATTCAATGATTCATAGTTTATTTGTAGATCACTGTCTATACTACAGGACTTCAGTCTGGATTATATTTCTAATAAAATCAACATGGCGCACATGGACCACTGATGCTACAGTACTCAGCACTGCAAAGAGAATTAATTTTTTAATAAGCATAAATCTTACCAGGGATTCTGCCTTGTGGCCTGCTGACACATTTTATAGGCTAAATGAACAAATCATTTAAATGTGTAATAAACACCTGTACTACTAGTCACACCTTTCCAAGAAAAAATAAACAATGTTACAATAGTGTCTACATTTACAATACACAAGTAAACCTAGTAATGCATAGCCCACATACACTATATGAATGATATCAGAGGTTGTAATACTGAATCCAACCTGAGAGCAAAGTCAGGGCATATTACTGAGCATGCCCACTAGGCCATGTGGAGGACACAATGATTGTGTCATGGAGATATAAAGGATGCTGAACACACATCACCTCCTCTTCCAAGGCCAGATACAGCTCCTCTGTTAAGCATCTGCAAAGGGATCAATTAATCCATTAACAGCTCTGTATGCACTCATGCAGAAACAATGAATCATAATTTGCATACACACACAGACAGTTACACATGTGTGCTTCTTTAATTGATAGTTTTAGTTGATTAAAGTCCTCAAGAAGACAGTGTTTCAGTTTTTATTTATGAACTCTGTATGCATTGATGAAAGTCACATTTCCTGAGGATATGATAATTTGAATTTGCTTAATAATTAATAGTGAATAAACAGTGGTTAAGAAAAATACACAGTATTTGCTCCCTGAACACAGGGAGCTGTGCATAATAAATCTAGTGGTTAAATATATGTGTGCCTGTTAACCTGCTTCTCTGTCTGTGGTTTACCTATGACATGCTCCAAGCGCAGTGTGATCAAAGGGGCAGAGGGAGCAGGGAGTGGTAGGAGAGGGGAGGGGGCTGGCATGGGCGGAAGCAGTCAGCAGCAGTGTTTTAGGCTTGTTCACTGCATTATTAAAGGGCTACCTCCACATATAGTCACCAAATTAGCTTCTGTATCTCCTTCGTACTAATGATTTCATGATAGTCCTTTGCATAGCCATTGGTTGTGTGTGTGCTTGTGAATAAGTGTGTGTTATAAGGGTGTGTGCTGTACTGTTCATCTGCGTGTGAGTAGGTGGGGGAAGGGTGCTATCTGAACGGGTGACACCCCCCCCCCTCGCCTTCTGCACAGCTCTCGTCTCCATAGCAACGCCATCTCAGGCACAGACATGATGCATGTGTGGACAAACACACACCCTAACTAATGCATGAGCCCATGGGTTTATTTTTCAAAAGGCACAGGATAATATAAAAAGTAATACACTGGATTTTCTACCCACTTCCACATTTTTATCTGATTCTATTCACTTTCACGTAGCCCTTTAATTTCACTTAACGAATCAGATCACATCATTGTGACAGGCGCAAAACACATACACAAACTCACCTAAGCAAACTCAAACCACACTCCCATGCATACCATACCAAGGTGTCTACGGTTGCAGTTGGGCTGCTCATGCATCAGTAATGTAGCACTGCAGCAGCATATTTACTGACAGATCTATTTTAGCAGCAGCGCCTGCTTCTCTTTCCACCCCCACAGAGAGCCTGACCTTTGCATTCAGCCATGCCCAACCCACTGTACCCACTCTGGGCCAGGGCCCTGGAGACCACCCCCACTCCTGCAGTATGCACACTACATCCTGCTTCATGTGACGAGATACTGATGTCACTGTGTTGTTTTTGTGAAGAGCTCATCACGGCACAAGGGGGCAACCTACTCCTTGTGCATGTTTCCTTCTTTACTCAGTACACTTCTAACACTATATCATGCTTATTGTTCAGATCTGTTCCTTTTTGCTTTTCCTTTGTGTGCTGAGGTGCTGAACCTAATTCATAGGTCCACATTCTGTAGTGATTCTCTAATAAACAGCTGTGATATGGCTCATATAGCACTTGATTTTAGAAACAGTATGACCACACCCAAATGCAGCCGTACACTAATGACTCAGATTCTCTGATAAAGCAGAGGGGATGAATGGAGATAAAGCAGTAACAAGACTGGCATAATGTAATAGAAACAGAACATAGGGAAGGGAAATTGCAGAAGAGGAACCCAAATTAAGTAAAAAGTGAGCGAGGCAGGGGAATGGCACAAGGAAGATAAAGAATGAATCACTGCCAATATTTAATCCAACTGCCACTTAATCATTTATTTCCAAATCTGCGCTCGCCTCCACTGGTTTCTGGAGTAAATAGGACAGGGGCGGGTCCAGGGAAACATGAGCCGGAACAAGATGAAAACCAGGACACAGCAATATGGAGCATGCCCAAACACACACATGCACATACCCTTGAGATAAAACTAGAGGCACACCAACACAGTGTTCACTCATTTGGAAAGTAGTGGCACAATGCCCAAAAATCACATAATTAGTTACTCTACTGTAAAACAACAGACAGGAGAAACAGCATGCTATTGTTGCCAAAGTGACTGTTCTATTTGATGTTTTTATGAGCTTCATCTCATTGCCCAATTGGGAAGATAGTAGAATTCATCACATGTAGTCACTCTACATACTCTATACAGTACTTTGGAAAATTTGTAAAGAAACAGACACTTTTACACTTTCTTTGTTGTTTTAGCCTCCCTATCAATGCACCCACACCAGCTACTGTTTCCATTAAGTATAAGGACATTCATAAATTGTGTCAGTGTACAGATTAATAGCAGTGTAAAGGGCCCTCTGTTCATGACAGGGTGTGTTATTGAACCTGTAACGGTGAATCTACAGTAATCATAGTAAGCTCATGTACAGCATGAATCACAGTGTCTCTCTTTAACTGCAGGAAGGAATGATCAGGGTTAGTGTGATTCGCATGTGTTTGTGTTTGTAACAGAGGTGTGAGCGCAAGAAATAGAAATGATGAGAGAAACCACCAGAAAGAGAAACGATGTGTGTCTCTGCATGAATTTCATTCACATATAGTTAATTGTAGCTCAGTGAGAATGTCAGGTGTGTATTATTCCATGAAACTATATTTTAAAAACATCTAATCCAACAGGTTGTGATAGCAGAGACACAGTCTTGGTTTACTTTTCAACAACAGACCATTTATCAAACCTGTCAATAAACAGGATGTACAACAAGCTTTGGTAACAGCAAAGGTAGCATGGAAATCTGATTGGTTAGCTAGAAGCAATGTGACTGTAATGGACACTCTGATTGGCTCAGCATTGTGCCTAGAGACAAAGGCAGTGTCCGAAAGATCTCTGCTTTCACAGGGAGCACCCATAATTGATTCACTATCTCCCCTCTTGTATCCATAGTGACGCAGATGCAGCCCCTGTCAGTGCCCCTCCCTGCACCCCCCTCCTCCTCACCCCTCTTTATGAGCACTCAGTACATATTCCAAAGAACGGGGCATTTAATTTTCCCTAATCACAACCATACAAACTCAGAAATATGGGTTACATTAGACTAAAATCTAAAAATTTGTCAATCAATCAGTTAACTGGGTAAGAGGACATGGACTGTGTTTTATCAAAATATAAAATGGGACAGGACCCGCTATCAGTGGCTCAGTACTGACACAGAAACTCAATAACAATACCAGTCAATACATTCCCACATACAGAGTGGCAGCATGCTAAATAATTGAATGCATTGACACACAGACACACATACAGCACAAAGGAAGTGGCAAGTCATTTCCAATGTTTGCCACAAGGGGGAGCTTTTTCACCCTTTTCTTTGTTCTCTATAGCGGTTTCCACATGCACAGACAGACACACTGATGTCAGAGGCAGGCAATGCTATAAAGCCTTATATTAGATTAGCACGCTCACCCACTCCAAGAATTGTATCGGTGGTACAGATACACTAGCAGCCCTGGCGTCTGTCACATATATCCTCTGCCTGCGGAAATTAAAATGTCAAATCTCCCAGATGGGAAAGGAGATGTGGATGTATCTAACAATACCTGCACATTCCCATCCAGCCCGATACATATCAAAACAAAGAGGGAAAGACAGAGAGATAATTCCATCAGCCACAAGTGAAGATTATGCAGAATAGTTACATCATTCACATACTAAGGATGAATGCATAACGGCAACTGTAAAGCATAGTTTATCCTCACTTTGTGGTGTCTCATTTATACTTTCCATACATCAGCAAATTATACCTGTGCATATGTCAATACATATCATATCAATGTGGCATTGTGTAATGTCTATTTTTACTTTCTTATTAGTCATGCAGTACTAAGTATGCAGCAGCAGTGCTGCATGAGAAGTGCATTGCAGGTGCAGCCCTCGTGGCCCCTGGCCCATTTCTTTAAATATAAAAAAAAGGTTTGAATAATAGAGGAGAGTGCTGGCCTGCATAGAATCTGATGGAAACAGTTGAAAATGGTTTCTTGAAGTTGCTCCACTTTCCACAGAAAATGAAGATAACTATTTATAAAATAATGACTTGTCTACCAATCATTTAAGCTTGGGCTCTGTTGATGCCGCTCTCCCAGAATAGCAAACACCATCTTCCACTCTCAATAGCATCAAAACTTAAACAGCTACATCACCCTGGCATGTGTAGCAACAGAAACTTTTTATGATGTGGTGAGGATGCCAAGGATAGAAGCGCAACATGAGTGTCCATTTTAGCTTGTATGTGTGTGGTATGTTGGTTGGGGTGTGTGCGTAATAAAGAGAGAGGTAGAGGAAGTACACACTCAGTGGCTAAAACAAATGCACACTGCTGCAACAGCCCTGCAACAAATCCTGCCTTCATGATGGTTGTAATGTTCAGTTTTTGTTGAAACTATTTTTGAGGGGTGTTACTTTATCTTTATGGTCTTTTGGAGACTGTAGTTTGTGGTGCTGTTGAACTGCATTGTTATTCTGTATAACATTTTGTCCACTCCATTTAGTAGTTAGAGTAAATATTAGAAACACCTCTCAGTATAATGTAATACAATTCAACAGCACCTCAAACTACAGTCTCAAAAAGACAAAGTTAAAATCAACACCCCTCTCACTTAGGCTAACATTTACTGGAATATATTGCCAATGACAATAAATCATACAGCAAATACATCACACAAAACAGCATAAATGAATCTAAGACGTGACAGAAGATTCCAGACATGTAGAGAAATGAGGGTTAATAATCACCTTTGATTTTAACAACATTAAAGCAGACAAAGACAAAGCAAATACACAACATAATAATAGGACACCAAGTAAAAATGAAAAGCAGCCTGGACATTAGCCTGGAATTTAAGGGTGAGTGGCATCCAAGCTTACTCTCTGTGCTGTTGCCTTTTTAAAGCTACTCTTCATGGCATCATTAAGATGATTCCACCTAATCGCATTAGAGGAGCAACATAGTAGAATTATTACTTTACACACTTTACAGAGGCCTTAATCCAGGACAGCCGGGGATACTGACATCAGTGGCAGAATGGAAAGAAGGCTTTGATAGGAATTTCCTATTTAAAACACCTGAAAGAACAGTGATAACGTTTTGTGATTTTGTATAAGAATTATTTTCCATACAGTACATGGGGATCAAATATACTGGTTTCACACAGGTAATATTTACTGCAGGGATACGTTACATTGTGCAGGTATTTCTATTTAACTGGTCAGTGAGTGTATTTTTTCTTATTCTTCATACATTATATATCTTCTTTCCATTAGAAGCACCATCTGAACAATTTGCTACTCCAGTTCTCAGTTAGAGGACAAAGCAAAGTGAGTCAGGATTAAGACGAACATTAGGGAGTAAACAAGGGCTTAGGGAATAATTATACTCCAGTTTTATCGCAAAGACCCCATTTACAGTAGTCTGTAAACAAGCAGACCAAACTCCTTGTTATTTTGGTATCATGTTTTTAACACCTTTGTTGTCTCTGCTCAGTTTTGCTCCTCTACTCACATTAAGAAGATTCTCACTTCATTATCTGTAATGTGATGCATAGATTATCCAGCCCAGTGTCTGCTGTGGACAGTTTAGTTTTGGTATGCATGAAAGATTTAGTTTAGCTATTTTATGTATTATGTGATACCTGATCTTGTTATCTGCAATTAAATCCTGTTGATATCTAAACTATCAGACTAAGCACAGCGAAATATGATGTGACACACTAACAGCGATGCACTGAGACCTGGACCGTAGGTCAAAAGCTACATGAGATGAGAGACACAGACTCAGAACACACAAGGGCCGCACAATTAATAGCAACTAAATGTACATCATAATGTCATGTTAACACAATTAAGATCCATACCATTCTGTGATTATCCTGTGCAAGTGTGAGATATCGAACACTCTGAATGGCTAATCACAGTCTTTGAATGTATCACATGCTAAACTAATGTTAAAATGCAGGAAAAGTCAGCAACCTTACATAATTCATCTTTGAAAATTGTAACAAGAAATTAACAAGAATGAAAATTTCAGCAAGACAAAGAGAATTCTCCTGCATCTGAAAATTAGTGTTATTTTTAGTTCCACAGAAGCATCATGCCCTGACCTTCGGTTCCTTGGCTTTAAATCAGATAATTACAAATATGATTTTTTGTAAAGATGGCTATAGGATTGTGCTTGAGCCCCCAAATAATAAAGTACTAATTAAACAATTAAACCATGTTTATGTACTGCAATACTATACTGTTTCTTTTAAAAAATCAATATGTAATTGTCACTAGTAGTCATGATCACTAATAGTGCAGCCCTCACATACACACACAAACTGAAGCCATAACATAAGGCCCAAAGCTGTACTCCAGGAACCAGCAGAGCTTCATCTTTTAATGAGACATGATGAGATACGCACTGTCAAATAAAAAATACTGAGTGCATAGAGCATGGCATCAAATCAGCAAAGGTTAGGGGCAATATTGCAACACATAGTACTAAAACATAATCAGCCTTATCGTATAGAAATCCCCCTTTTAAAAGAAGTGCTTTTCAACTGATATGAAAACAAGAGGACCATGAGGAGTGGTTTCATACAGTACAACAAACAAAGCAACACTGTGACCAAAACACACCTTAATATTAACCAAAAAAATAAAAAATCTACCACTACCTACAGTAATTTTCCTAACATTAACCCTAATAAAACAAAAAATAGTGGTGGTGTCATTTTAATACTAATTAGAAGAAAATTAAAATGTGCAGTAATATTACAGAAAGTAGGTCACTTTTCATTGTGTGTTTTACTGTATTTTGACACAAACAAACTTAAGTCACATTGTTTGTCTTATGTTCAGTTATATAGGCTATGTTCAATATATGGAAAACTGAAGTGTGAAAACACACAGACACATTTGTAAGGTGTATGGGGGGGTGAAAGTACCAATTGAAAAGCCTATTTTGTGAACATTATTGAATATAAAACATGCCTTGTCAGTATGTCTGACAGCTCTCACACTGCATATAAATCAGCCATTTACAATTTACAAAGCCAAGGCAGTTCAACTACAAATAGCCGAAATAGTCACTCTGGGTTCATATACAGGACACACATGCACACAGTAACAGATGATAGGTTCAGATTCCTTTGACTTTGGCTCCAGATCCTGAAGAGCCACACTAAGCCAGGCCTAAGTTTTGGTAGTGCGTCCCATTTCCCTACTTTTGCTGCAGTCATAAGGATGGGAGAGAGAGAAGGGTGCTCTGACATATTCAGCTCTCCTCACAGCTCCAGTTTCTACAGAAAGAGGAGGTACTCTAGAGAGGAGACACTGTCTCTGTGGTAAGAAAGAAAGAGGTGAAAGGAGGGTGCATGGTGGAATAAAGACTAATGGACAAAGTTATGTATTCCAATAGCAATTAGCAACCAAACTAAGATTAACAGACTTTAAATGAAAAAAGAGAGGTGAGAGAGAATGAGGGAGAGACTAACCCAGCCTCCAGAAGGTGTCAGCCATTTTCTATCAGCTTGCAGTTACATGAAGAGACAGGAGGGGGCATAAGAGAGAGTACCAGCCAGAGGAAATCAGGATGCGTAGGAGGAGGAGGAGAGGGATGAAGAAAATCAGAGAAAGAGATTCTTTGTGTAAGGATGAGAATGAAGAGATACGAAAACAAAGAGGTGGACGGAAGAAATAAGCAAAGGAAAAGAAACCAGTAAAAGGTGAAGATGAGAAGGAAAGCACACAAGGCTGAAGAAAAGTGGGGTAGTGATAACAAGAACAAAGGCAAGGGAAGAGGGAGAGAGAGAGCCAGTTGGTGGGAGGAGAGAGTGGGATATGAGTCAGGCTTAACGCATTAACACTCATCTTCCACACCCATGTCTCATTGTTTTATTCATACACTGCACCCACTAAATAAGATGGCGGGAAACATGGAATGACATTTAGTGATCGACACACATGTAAACACACATACATAACTCAAGTGTGTGTGGCAACAGGGCATCACCAAATCTCCCTAATATCATGATAGAATAATACTAGCACTAATCCTAAATGCCAAAGTTCCTGATTTCGTTTTTTTTTTGACAGATGGTTAACCTAAAAATAAACACAGCAGACCAGAACTTCACAAAATGAAAAGCTACATGTGGGATGAGATGACTCACCCACTGTACAGAACAGCTCACTGGTTCACACTCAGAAAGATGAGCCAAATGACGTTCAGACCATTTTAAAAATAAGAAGAAAACCGATAAGATGCTTCAGGCTGTAGCTTCAGGCTTTCTCTCTGTATCTGCATAACCATAACAATGTCATGTGATCACACACACTTGATATCAGCACAGTGACTCCCTGTGCAGTCCTGAAAGACCACAGATCAATTAATTATATTTCTGTAAATACATAAACTGAGTGCATGCTGACCACATTTACCTGTTTTTTTTTAAATAGAAAAGTTTGTTTTGTTGTAAAATCATCACTGATGTCAGGTGAAAACTTGCACCTTTTTAACATTTTAGCTTTTAAGGAAAAATAAAAACAAAAGCTAATTTACAGTTTGACAGTCAGGCTTGTCTGAGTTGATCTAATTGCTTTTTTAAAAATGTCTTACAGTTCAAGAGATGCAGAATATTCTTAGAGGGTTATGAAATTCTTGAACTAGAGTCAAAACATGAACACCACCACATTTGGAGTCATATTTTTTTACATGACAGCGGCAATATGCGCTCTGCATGACACACATATCACCATGAGCGTACATAGGCAAGTTATACCCAGTTTGACCAGAACACTCAATGAACTCAATATATACAACTGATTAAACATACTTGAAAAGATATACAAAGACATTTCTGTATTAGTTTTCAGACCATTCTGTTCTAGTTAAAGCCTTGTAACTGAACAGACACAAACAAATCACAGAAAATAGCCTGTAACTGTCACTCTGCACTCCTGGCTAACCATATAAAAAAGTATTAAAAGAAAAAGACAAGTCAACAATATTTAATTTTGGCTACATTAAATAAGTCTCACGTAAGCTTGACTTTACAGCTTTATTGTTGTGAATACCCAAACTGGCAGCATTCAGAGAAATAAGAATGCACTTGCTAAAAACAAGGCTAAGCAATTACCCAAGATGCTTAATGGGGGTACTGGGCGGGGGCAACTAGCCACAGGGGGAAGAGGAATCCTGCAGCTAGAGATCGGATGCATCTAACAGTCAACATCTGATTGCATCCATGCATGGCCTGAAATAAATAACAACATACGGTGTTAATCAGACAAGTGTATGGCAGTTGTGGCCATATACCCCATCTATCCCACAGTGAGCAGTGCAGGGATACTGCTGTAAGAAGGCAATCCTCTTACCAAGGCTGCATACAATGTCTAAACAGCTGACTCTGAATTTCCCTCACTCATTCATGCATTCTCTCAAATAGAGATCACAACCCCATCCCATAAATCTAGATCTCAGGACCCGGGTCTTAGGTTAGCAACAGGGTGAACTTAAAGGGGATTTTCAACCAGTCTTCACTATTTTTCCACTCCACAGCCGGCTGTCTTACATGCAGCCTTCTGCTGACCCCTTAGTCAGTTCAATCCTGCAGGCCTGCAGTGATGACCTAAGCACAGCAGCAGATGTTGTGGCTGTATGAGCACTGATGCCAAACAAGAGCAATGCAGACTTACATCTGTTCTGATCTCTGTTGATTCAGAAAAGAAAAACTATTCAAACATAGCACAGGGCTAACTGCATTTAATAAAACTATCAAGAACTGGCTATTACATCAGACAGTCAGATATATAGGTAGACCCACATGCTGTTCAGAACTGTTATTGTATTAATATTATTATTCCTGGTAAATTATTACATGGTTAACAGATCAGTTTATTCAAAAACAAAGCATGAGAACACATCAGCATAATGCAGCACCCTGAGCTAAAGTCATATCATCCAGCATGGATTTAAAATGACACATGAAGACTGTGTGCGCAAATGGTTTTCATTAGTTCAATGTTGTTAATGCTCATAGAAGTAGACCATGTTAACACCCTGGAGAAAGGCCTCAGTGCCTTGATGCAGCTGCAGTGGAGTGATTCTAAAATGAGAGTGGCAAGGTCCAACCTATAGGACTCATCCACACAGCCATGATTCAATGGACTAAGACGTAATGAAACTGAGGGCTTATATAACTGAGTGGTGGAGAGGAGAAAGGGTCAGACCTGCTCACACAATACCAGACATGAAAGAGATAGGAGTGAGACAGAAAAAGACTTTGACAGATTTTTAAAAATATTTGCTCTTTGCTTTGCTTTACTATTTGCTATGATACAAAGGTAACCAGTTCAGACTTGCTGGACAAGCTCACAAATAAAACTGGCATGTCTCTTTCAACATGAAAGAACCAGGTTTGACCCATATACTTAAGAGTAGTGACTAGCCTGGGCCAATTCACATCAAAGCCACACATGGCTCTGAACCAGTCTCATCACGTTGTAGGACCAATGACCAGCGAAAGGAGCTGTACCAGGGAGTCTTGGCCCACAGTCGTGAATGCAGCCCATAATGATTTTGACCTGTTAACCTAGAGGGAAGAAATATACATGTTGTGTTGTTACTAACTAATTCAATGTCATTGTCAAATATTCACCATTTGAAAAAAAGATTGTTTTCTGTACTCTATGAGCATAATGAAGTAGTGTGGAGTAAATTCACTAAATGTAAATGATATGATACTGAGAAATACTAATTTACAGTTGATATAGAGAAGAGACATTTCACTTCTTTGTCCCACCCTTCTGTGCCACTCGGCGTTCAAAGTACAGCACTACACAGAGATGTACAAACAGTTTATTGACCAAATACTCTATAAGTTGCACTGCAGCAGTGTCTGTGCTTGCTGACATTCACAAAAACAAACAGCTGCTTCACCAACACCAAATCACCTGATCTGCAAAGAGGAAAAGCTGATACAAACACACACATACACACACTCACCAGCACACAACCACACAGGGAGGGTACATCTATCAGCCCAGATAACTGGACAGCATAAAATGTATATGGCATAATAGAATAGTCAACATCCAAATTTGATATACCACTTTCCTTCCTTTCCAGACCGTTGTTATGGACTCAGTTCTGATCATAGACTCTAAAATAATTTTTAAATTAATATTTGGTCAAATTATTGATTTCTTTAGTATAAAATAAATCCTGCATCACCCTGTCGGAGTTAATTTTTCAGCAATGACCAGCTTGATGTACATTATCCCTTAAATAGATGTCAAAAACAAGGAAAAGACAAAATGGAAAGGCAAAAATAGAAATACAGATCCAATTGCCATTGTTTAAGCACTATGCTATGAGTATTGTTGCACTGCCAGACCTAACTCAAAGCTATTTGTGTGCTATGCCAGCACAGGAGAAAAGTCTGGCTAAACAACAATATCAGGGTTGTTTTCTTAAACCAATCAGTATGGTTCTCTTTTTAAATATAGTGCTGAGGGGGTGAAATGTTACTGATGAACATTATATAGCTACATAGCTAATTACCTGCCTTTACAATTCAGCTTAATCAAAGTTTTAAATAATGCATGGTGCTTGTTAGCCAGATTGAATGCTTGCGATTGTTTTTTTCTGATTAGAAACTGCAACAAATATGGGAAAAGAGAGCAGAGAGGAACATAATCTACTACTCAAGTGGTGGGAGGGATTATCTCAGTGATCATTGAGTCCAGCTGTACAGTGGCTTTAAATTACTGACCTGATCGAACAAAGGAAGGCAAGGTTTACCAAAGAGAGAGCAGGCAGAGGAACACAGTATATCGAGACTTAAAGTTTGCAAAGCACAAGCATTTTAAACTAACATCTTCGCTAGAGCAACCATGCATTCATTTAATGTGGTATACAGTATACTGTGCAAGGGAGAATGAGCAATAGAAGAAGCTATAGTTAGTCCCAGTATTAAACATCATTAAACAGCTATATGACGTGTAATAACGCACTCAGTGAATCCACTCAGTGACATGGGTCAGCCAGTGTTATTGTTTAGTCAGTTTTGCATGTTTGGGAGCTATTGTCTGTACCAGTCTCGGTGGTGAAAGTTTGGTCTGGGATGGGGTACAGTCTTCTTGTTTATAGAGCTTTCTGCTAGTCACTACATCACCAAGGGAGCATGCTCTTCTTATGCTCTGTTTTCTTGTTCTCTGCATGTCTCTCCCTCTATCCATCTAGTCCTCTTTCTGCTGTGAAAGTGCCTTTCAATAAGGTGGATTAAGCATATGTGAGTATGTGTTGGTGCGTGTGTGTCTGTGTGTGTGTGTGTGTGTGTGTGTGTGTGTGTGTGTGTGTGTGTGTGTGTGTGTGTGTGTGTGTGTGTGTGTGTGTGTGTGTGAAGTGTGAACATAAAGATAGTAGCTGTTTTCGTTGTACACTACTGTGTGTGTGTGTGTGTAAATTTGATTACCATCACTGTTGCTGACCTCAATGTGAGTGCCGCCATCCTCCAACAAAGCTGGAGCAATAAGAGAGAATGTGCCCTACTGACACACAACAGCACATGCAGCATCCACAGCCACAACCCTACAGGCATGAGGCACAGCAACACAGAGCTAAAAAAGCATGTGGCAGAACGAGAGAGGAGATAGACCATAGAAAGAAAGACAGAAAATGATAGAGAGACAGAAAAGGGTGGCGTATAAAAGAGGAAACGAAGGACAGACATAAAAGCGGGAAAAGAGGCCAAGAGTGGGATGGGGGAGGGGAAAACTGAAAGCGATATCAATATGGAGGGTAAAGAAGGAGGAGACTAATAGTGTGGAGGCAGAGAGGGAAGCTGCAAACACAGATGAAGGAAAAGCAGCAGGCCACTGCATGAAAGAGAACAGAGCAGAGGCAGAATAGAACAGGGAGTACTGCAAGGAATGGTATCTTTCATCAGTAACATTCATATTGCAGTATCTAACAAAAAAAAAGTCCAATATTGGGTATGCAGTTTTTAGAGGGGAGTCGAGAATGGACAGTGAAATAAAAAGGAGATAATGCAACAGAACAAGTTCTGAAAGGTTTACATAAAATCTAGGTAAAGGGGTAAGGGAGCTGGATGCAGAAAAAGTTAGAAAGCAAAGGCAAAGAGTGGAACAAAGGGAGAAAAGTTTGGTTGGGAGGAAGCTGTCAGCATTTTTGTATGTGTGAATGTAGCCAAATAAAATATGCCAACTTCTCTCAAGCTGCTGAAATAACAGCACATACAGTACATACAGTCTTGCTGTAACAGCTGTGTCTCCTCTCTCTCTCTCTCTGACATTTAGCTTGTCCTCTTACCCTCTCTCCCTATGACAGTGAATACGGTTTAATGAGGAAAATGCTCTCATCCACTTAACAAAGACAACTTACACAGACACACAAAACACAAGGGTCATTGCACTGTGAATTATTTTCAGTGCAGACACTCGGCATGCAAACACAATTGCACTTATCTACTGAGCCAGCCAAGCAGACAGACAAAGCCACTGGAGCAAGCAGCCACACCCCCACCATAGAGAGCATACAGAATGAAAATATACTACGGTAGACATGCTATATACAGTTTACAGTCTCCTGTTTGACAGTAATGTTTTAGGTCAAAATCAAGATCACCTAGTTACAATTAATAGAATGCTTGCATTCTGAATGCAGCTCATGACCCTACTTTCAATTCATCCACTCCTCTTTTCTCATTCATTTTTTCTCTCCCAAAAATGCCATGGCAAAGTAATAAAAGTGCAGTGACAATTCAGTAAGAGACGACTGTTTCTCACATACAACCAGCTCACAACCCTGAACTTTTTAGGTTCAATGAGATGCACCTATTTTAATCACATCAATAAATCTTTTCTGAGCATCTGCTTAACACTGCTGCTGTATTTCAACACATGATGCCTCACTCACAAACATATGCACATAAAATATGCATACACGCACACATACACAGAGAGGAAGTTATTGCTATCCAGTAGAGCACTGAATAAAAGTGGACAAAGGAACAGAAAGTGTGTTCAGCCTCTACTTTATGAAGCCGAGCTGCTGTGTTACTCTGACTCTGAACTGATCCTTTCCCTTCCTGTATTCATACTCCACTCTGGCTTACTGCTTTATTTCACATGCTGCTCAAGGGGTCAAAATATACTGTCAGCTTTCAACAAAGACAAATTGAATGACAGTTTAAAATATATGTTTTGTCATTTTCTAGGTAGGAAATCTAAGGTTGACCCAGTTGTTTGAGAGAAAACAACTATCTGTAAAATATCTAATTAGAAGCTCAACTATTCCTGCCTTCACTATTGCTTCTATATCAGCACCATCTGTTGCCTGATTTACAATGAAGATCTCACTGACATAATCCACTTGTTTCTATCTAAATAAACCCTTTTTTATTAACTACTGTGAGATGTCTATAGGTGAGCCATACAAAAGCCACTTCCCCTCCCCCCTCCTCTGCTGCTCTCTCTATCGCTCCCACCCTCCTTCATCCCCTTCCGCTGCTGTTGCTAAGACCGTTGAGCGCATGCTAGTCTGTGGAAACCAGTAGACTCAGAGAGGTGGATCTCCTAGTGTGTTGCTATGGGCAACACACAGTGTTCGACAGAATCAGCCCAGAAGCCTAGCATGCAAACCTTCACACATGTGATAAAATATGACCTATTTTTTAGTCAGTCAAAAGGGCTCATCTGCACAGAAGCAAGTGTATGTGTGTGTGTGTGTGTGTGTGTATATGCAAACTGTATACATTTTACATCACTGCCTATTGTATTTTTCAAGTCCAAAGCACAACAAGACAATCAAATGAAAAATAGTAAAAATATATTGTTTGCTGCTTTGCAGTCCTGTAATGAACAAAGATCCCTGCCAAAGCAAAGTGCCCCAACCGCACCTGACTGGTTGTACATTGTGATTCACTGCACACCAGCCGCAGGCTGTCTCTCTCCCCTCTCTCTGTCGTAGCTGCAGCCATTCATGGACCACTGATCACCTCAGCTATATCAGTGAGCACAAACCTCAAGTGACTTCAGTCGGTCAGTTACTCTCTTTACACACATATAACAACCCTAATATGTAGCACATAGAGCAAAAAACATAAAT
The DNA here is from genome assembly GCF_020085105.1 of Siniperca chuatsi. Lineage (NCBI taxonomy): Eukaryota > Metazoa > Chordata > Actinopteri > Centrarchiformes > Sinipercidae > Siniperca > Siniperca chuatsi. The sequence continues at coordinate 16,166,232 of NC_058049.1, forward strand.
ATGTGTACACGTGTGTAAAACACACAGACCACAATTTCTGTACTCCCAGAGTTAAACACAAATTATATCTAGTAACATGTCTTTTTTGAATGACTATCTTGATATTTAGGTACTAAAAGAACATTGCACCAGATGAAGAGGACAAGATGCAGTAGCTCAAGTGAGGCAGATGTTTGGAAAAGCTTCAGAAGTAACTGGAATAAACTATCAGTCTTTTTTTTTTAAACTGAACGTAAATTTTTTTCCATACTTCACAAATCTGAAGTGATGCATTTATTATTCTTCAAAGCAAGTTTATGACCTACTATGACACAACAGCACATGGCTTGAAATAGGCACATTGCAGTTTAAATTATTAATAGTCAGTTGGTCAGTGCACTGAATACAAAGTTCTCAATGGTCTGAAAGAAGTCAAATGTGATGAAATACTAAACAGACACAATATAACAGTTTAGAGACATTCATTTTCTGGAGGAAAGAAATCACTTTGATATGTTCTCTTGTTCTACAAAGCAACTGCGCATTCACTGTCACAAGAAACTGTATATATTGCTATTTACAGAAACATCTATTTATCTTAATAACTAATTTAACCAACATTTCACAAAACTCCACACAGCCAACACAAAATTAAAGTACATAGGGACAACACAGCATTACTAACTGCAGTCCAATGTGTTATTTACTAATCAATTAACACTCTGGGTTGTGTTTGAACCAACCATACAACCACCTGTAAACCAGCAACTTAACTCAGCAGTCTCATAACAACACAAAACCTAATTTCCCCCAGTGATGAATTTTAGATCCATTTCTATCCAGCTATTTTAAATAGGTGGTGTGATTCAGAACTTTTGACAGTTTAACCATTAGGATCTGTATCTCATCTATCACTAGCATTCATACCAGAACTGCCTTGAAATGAAATTACCTTTCTTACCTCTCCAGATGCCTGTCTCCTGTCAGGAAGCACTAGTGTATTCGCATGGCTGCCAGGGACTATAGTAGATCCTATACTCATTCTGGGTCCAACCAACATGTACCGTTTGTCTCCAGATCTGTACTGGATGCTGTGACACAGTGTCCCGTCATAATTAGTCTCTTGTAGATATTTAGAAGTATAGTCTGTGGTTTTGGAGCACTGCATTGCAATCAGCACGATGATGCTGATGAGGAAAAGCACAGAAACTGAGCCCAAAGTTATCATCAGGTAAAAAGTCACATCATTCCCCTCCTCATCTTTTGCTGCACTTTTAACATCAGAAGCTGCAAAAGCCTCTTTGGGCTCCACCAGTTTGACAATCACAGTAGCTGTTGCTGAGAGTGAAACGTTCCCATTGTCTTTCACCAGTATGACCAGTTTATGCTCAGCCTCGTCTGTCTCTGTGAAGGAGCGAAGTGTTCTGATCTGTCCTGTATAGCGGTCCAAACCAAAGAGACTGTGGTCAGTAACTTCCTGCAGTGAAAACAGCAACCAGCCGTTATATCCTATATCAGCGTCATAGGCTCTGACTTTAGTCACCAAGTGTCCCTGCGTTCACATTGCGGGAATCTCCTCCACACCTTCAGCAGAGCCGTTAGAGCTGACTGGATACAGGATGACTGGAGCGTTGTCGTTCTGATCCAGAATGAACACGTTCACTGTGACGTTGCTGCTTAGTGACGGAGTTCCAGAATCTGCGGCAACAACTTGGAACTGGAACGTTTTCAGAGTTTCAAAGTCAAAACTTTTTAGCGCCAATATTTCTCCATTTTTAGAGTTTATGTTGAGAAATGAAGTGAATTTTTTGTGCTCATCCCCATTTCTCACAATGTTATATGATATGAGAGCATTATCACCCTCGTCACAATCAAAAGCACTCACTGAAAATAGAGAGGCTCCTGCAACATTGTTCTCAATAACATAAAAAGTATATGGATTTGTTGAAAACTCTGGCCTGTTATCGTTCGCATCTGATACAGTCACACTTATTGTCCTATGAGATGACAAAGCTTGTTCACCAGCATCTTTAGCAATTATTGTTACATCATACTTGGACTGATGCTCTCTATCCAGCAGAGATTTGGTGACTAATGAATACATATTGTCTTGTAAAGACGGTGTTAATGTAAAAGGTACATCCTCACTTATATAACAGATTACCTTTCCATTTACACCTGAGTCATTATCATTCACACTTATCAATGCTACTGTTGTTCCAGGTTTGGAGTCCTCAGGAATTGCTCTTGAAAAGGATGTCACCTCAATCTCAGGTGCGTTGTCATTCAGGTCCACAATAGTTATTATAACACTTTTTTCTGTTGCTAGGGGGACTGGTCCTTTATCAGAAGCTTTGATGTCAATTTCATACCTGTCTTTTGCTTCAAAATCTATCAGTCCTTTAACAATAATTTCACCAGTATGAATGTCAACTTCAAAAAGTTTACGTAATTTATTATTTACGTTATTGCCAAAGGAATAAACCACCTCCCCATTTAAACCATCATCTAAATCTGTGGCATTTACTTGCATGATAGTTGTGCCAATAGGTGAATTTTCATTAAGCACCGCAGCATATGAGTCTTTGACAAAAACTGGCATATTATCATTTACATCCAAAACATTAACGATAATTCCCATGGTTCCTGACCTAGCGGGCTTTCCTCCATCAACGGCTGTCAGCAGTAATCTATGACTTCTTGCAGTTTCTTTGTCCAGCGGTTTATGCAAATACAAAACAGGAATTTTCCCATCTTCTCCTCTATCTTTAACCTCCAGGCGGAAATGGTCGTTTTGACTGAGCCTGTACAGTTGAATAGAATACATGTCACTGTCTGGATCACGGGCGCCTTGTAGTTGAAATCGTGCCCCAGGTAAAGCAGATTCTGATATCTCTAAATGCGTCTCGTTTTCGGAGAAGGTGGGAGAGTGATCGTTTACATCCAAAACCTCAATGACGACGTATTGCACCTCTAACGGGTTCTCCAGCACAGTCTTTATGTTGATAATGCAGGTGCTGATCCGTTCGCACACCTCTTCTCTGTCTATTTTTCGGTTAACATGTAAGATGCCATTATTGTTTAGTTGAAACAGGGGTTCGGTCGATCCAGAAACGATGCGAAATCCTCTAGCATTCAAAGCACTGATATCCAGCCCTAAATCTTTAGCGATATTCCCAATAACAGCACCCACCGTAAGCTCTTCAGGGATAGAGTATCGTAGCTGTGCCGAAGCAAAATTACAAGTAAGATTCAAACAAACAATGAGAAGGATCAGGCGCTCCAACCACGCTCCGCATCCTCGTCGTGCCATATTGGATTAAAAAACAAAAAAAACCCAAAACTAATATAAAGCTTAGAAATTAAAATGTGTGTCTACACAGGAACACGCATTTTGAACAAAAAAATGACAATTGCCATCGCCCTATAAAGCACAAGCGCACCCTGTCGCGAAATGGTACCAAACTACTGACGTGGAGGATGTTCAACCGAGAGTCGTTCATTTTCACAAGCAGTGACACCATGCGAGCTGACGTTACAATGCAGATACACTTTCAATGACAAAATCTTATTTCTATGTGACGTTCGCAGTTTTTAAACGTTTCCATTGCCTGCTGAGGATGCAAGCATAAAAGGAAAAAAGTGAACTCCATACCATTACAGAATTAATGAATTGTGCAGACAGTATACCAGAATTAGACGTGATCTTGATTGGATAATTATAATAACTCCATTATTCGGCTATAGCAATTTTCTTACCTCTCCAGCTGCGCTCCTCCTGTCAGGGAGCACTAGTGTATTTGCATGGCTGCCAGGGACTATAGTAGATCCTATACTCATTCTGGGTCCAACCAACATGTACCGTTTGTCTCCAGATCTGTACTGGATGCTGTGACACAGTGTCCCGTCATAATTAGTCTCTTGTAGATATTTAGAAGTATAGTCTGTGGTTTTGGAGCACTGCATTGCAATCAGCACGATGATGCTGATGAGGAAAAGCACAGAAACTGAGCCCAAAGTTATCATCAGGTAAAAAGTCACATCATTCCCTCCTCATCTTTTGCTGCACTTTTAACATCAGAAGCTGCAAAAGCCTCTTTGGGCTCCACCAGTTTGACAATCACAGTAGCTGTTGCTGAGAGTGAAACGTTCCCATTGTCTTTCACCAGTATGACCAGTTTATGCTCAGCCTCGTCTGTCTCTGTGAAGGAGCGAAGTGTTCTGATCTGTCCTGTATAGCGGTCCAAACCAAAGAGACTGTGGTCAGTAACTTCCTGCAGTGAAAACAGCAACCAGCCGTTATATCCTATATCAGCGTCATAGGCTCTGACTTTAGTCACCAAGTGTCCTGCGTTCACATTGCGGGGAATCTCCTCCACACCTTCAGCAGAGCCGTTAGAGCTGACTGGATACAGGATGACTGGAGCGTTGTCGTTCTGATCCAGAATGAACACGTTCACTGTGACGTTGCTGCTTAGTGACGGAGTTCCAGAATCTGTGGCAACAACTTGGAACTGGAACGTTTTCAGAGTTTCAAAGTCAAAACTTTTTAGCGCGGAAATGTGTCCATTATCAGAGTTAATATTTAAAAACAGACCAATACTATCTCCACTTCTGTCCCTCGGAATGTGATATGAAATATGCGCATTAATACTGTCATCAAGGTCGGATGCCTTAACTGAAAATATTGGTTGTACTAGGTCATTATTTTCAGTAATATAGAACGTATATGGGCTCAGTGAAAACTGTGGTTTGTTATCGTTCACATCTGAAACAACCACGCTTATTGTCTTTTCAGATGAGAGTGATGGCTCACCAGTGTCCTTTGCAACAATTGTAAGTTCATAAAAAGACTTTTCTTCCCTGTCCAGTTGTGATTTGGTCACTATAGCGTACATATTATCTTGCAAGGATGGAGATATAGCGAAAGGAACGTCCTCGCGTATAAAGCAAGAAACCTTCCCATTGGGGCCTGAATCCAAATCATTGACGCTGATCAAAGCTACTGTTGTTCCAATTCTAGAATCCTCGGGAACTGATTTGGAAAATGATGTAACTTCAATCTCTGGAGGGTTATCGTTAATATCGATTACCTTTATTATCACAGTTTTGTCTGTGGAAAGAGGGATAGTGCCCTTGTCTGAAGCTTGTATATCAATTTCATAGGTTTCATTTTCTTCAAAATCAATTACACCGGTCACTTTAATTTCGCCCGTCCTTGGGTCTATGTTAAATAGTTTTTGCAAATGTAAATCCACCTCTTTACCAAATGAGTAAACGATTTCGCTGTTTGGACCTTCGTCCAAATCAGTCGCATTAACCTGAATAACTAAGGTGCCAGGGGCTGCGTTTTCATTTAAAATAGCAGAATATAAATCTTTTGTAAAAACTGGTGAATTGTCATTAACATCAAGCACCTCAATTAGTATTTCTATTGTTCCAGACCTCGCCGGCCTCCCGCCATCAATAGCTGTAAGCAGAAGCTTGTGCTCTGTCATAGCCTCTCTGTCTAACTGCTTCTGTAAAATAACAAAGGGCATCTTACGGTCTTCGCCTCTCTCCTTAACTTCCAAACGAAAGTGGTCATTGTGGCTTAGTTTATATTGCTGAACAGTAAACTGACCACCATCAGGGTCGCGTGCAGGTTGGAGCTGGAACCTTGCTCCCGGTAATGTCGATTCAAATATCTCCAGTCGTTTCTCTTTCTCTGGAAAGACGGGGGAATGGTCGTTTACATCCAGCACCTCTATGGCCACATAATGGATTTCCAGAGGATTTTCTAGCACGGTTTTAAGGTTGATTATACACGCGTTGCTTCGTTCACAGATCTCTTCCCTGTCCACTTTCCTACTGACATACAGGATGCCGTCGTCCTTATTCAAACGAAAAAGCGGTTCCGTTGAACTGCCAACAATACGATACGCTCTGTCTTTCAGCGTAGCCTTATCAATTCCTAAGTCTTTCGCAATATTTCCAACAACACTTCCTTCTTTCACCTCTTCGGAGATGGAATATCTGATCTGAGCTGAGGCTTCGCTCCAAAACGTTACCAAAGCCACCATGTAGGCGAAGCCTCTCCATCGCTCTGTCCACGCCTGACGTTCGCTTTGCTTCATTATGTACAGGAAAATAATAATAATAATTCCGGGATCTATAATTGTATGGTTAAGAAATAATAATCAGCCGTATTCCTTTGCAAACTGCGCTCCATCGCCAAGACAGCCCTGGGAATTGTACAGAGCGAGTTTCGTGTTCAAGCCCTTTACACGTAATGCCAAAATACAGGGTTGGACCTGATGGTGATGACGAAAAATTTGAGACACCATTTGCCATTATACCGACACCATGCGATCCAGAACGTTATTGCAGCACTGTTTCACTAAAAAATATAGTAAAATCAAAAGTTCATACAACAACGAAAACACTAGAGGCAAAGGAGACAAACAGCCTGTTAATATGTGAAGAAAGAATTGCGTTAATAGTCATTTTCATTAAGCAACGGACTCCAGTCACAATCAGTTCCCTTTTGAAAAAGCTATTATTTCGAAGAATCTAGACTACTACAAAGTCCTTGTTTCGGTGACATTTCAAGATAAATGGCTGCGTTAAAAAAAAAAAAAAAAAAAACAACTTTCAGCACCACGGACAGCGACTTTCCTGCTGCACTTAGGCATATATTACAGTACATACAGACGGGGTTGAAATTAAAGCAAAAACCTGAATAAAAGAGTGGAGAAACATATCAAATGCAGATACTTCCGTGCACCAGGAGTCACTGAATGTTTTGGTGAGTATGAAAATAATGTGAATAAAATGCTACTGACCTTTACAGTCAACAGATCTCAACCCAGTTTCACACCTTTGGAAGATTTTGGACCAATGTGTAAGACAATGCTCTCCACCACCATCACCATAAAACCAAATTATATAATATAAACTTTAACCTTCATATCTATTTAGTGATGTCTGTGACTGTCTCTGATGCTATATGTCCTTTTTTATGTTTGGCTATGTTTATTTTTTTTTCTATCTGCTGTCAGGTCTCTCTTGCAAAAGAGATCTTGATCTCAGTGAGATTACCTGATTAAATAAAGGCGGTATATATAAATAAGGGAATATCTTGTGGAGGAGTGGTGTTCATCCCTCCAATAGCGTTCCACAGATTTGGCAAAGAGCACTGAAGCTGTTCTGGAGGATCGTGGTGGCCCGACTCTATATACTAAGACACTTCATGTTGGTTTTTCCTTTGTCACCTCAGCTGTACGTTGTGACACAATTCCTACATAATTGAATGTTATGGGAAACTGCATTAACATATACTGTATATCTCCAACTATCCAACAACAAGAAGACAGCGTTATGTGTATGCAAAAACAAATTAACACGATGCTTGATAGACAAGATAGAAATGCTGCTTTTTAAGCATCAGAAATGATACAGCCTGTTTCTACAAATAAAAGTGATCAAATGATCGAATATTATTTGACATTAACCTGTGTACGTGTGGATACATTGCCATGAAATTATTACGTAACTTATTATAATTAAAAGACAGGAAGTTGTAATATTGTTACTATTAATTTCTCTTACCTCTCCAGATGCGCTCCTCCTGTCAGGGAGCACTAGAGTATTTGCATGGCTGCCAGGGACTATAGTAGATCCTATACTCATTCTGGGTCCAACCAACATGTACCGTTTGTCTCCAGATCTGTACTGGATGCTGTGACACAGTGTCCCGTCATAATTAGTCTCTTGTAGATATTTAGAAGTATAGTCTGTGGTTTTGGAGCACTGCATTGCAATCAGCACGATGATGCTGATGAGGAAAAGCACAGAAACTGAGCCCAAAGTTATCATCAGGTAAAAAGTCACATCATTCCCTCCTCATCTTTTGCTGCACTTTTAACATCAGAAGCTGCAAAAGCCTCTTTGGGCTCCACCAGTTTGACAATCACAGTAGCTGTTGCTGAGAGTGAAACGTTCCCATTGTCTTTCACCAGTATGACCAGTTTATGCTCAGCCTCGTCTGTCTCTGTGAAGGAGCGAAGTGTTCTGATCTGTCCTGTATAGCGGTCCAAACCAAAGAGACTGTGGTCAGTAACTTCCTGCAGTGAAAACAGCAACCAGCCGTTATATCCTATATCAGCGTCATAGGCTCTGACTTTAGTCACCAAGTGTCCTGCGTTCACATTGCGGGGAATCTCCTCCACACCTTCAGCAGAGCCGTTAGAGCTGACTGGATACAGGATGACTGGAGCGTTGTCGTTCTGATCCAGAATGAACACGTTCACTGTGACGTTGCTGCTTAGTGACGGAGTTCCAGAATCTGTGGCAACAACTTGGAACTGGAACGTTTTCAGAGTTTCAAAGTCAAAACTTTTTAGCGCCAAAATGTCTCCATTTTCATTGTTTATGTTGAGATATGACGTCAATTTATTTTCTTCGGTTCTATCTCTGAAAATATGATATGAAATAAGAGCATTGTCGTTCTCATCACGATCAAAAGCTTTTACTGAAAACACAGATGCTCCTGGATCGTTACCCTCGGTGACATAGAAAGTATAGGGGCTCAGTGAAAACTCTGGACTGTTGTCATTCACATCTGACACCACAACGCTTATTGTCTTTTCAGATGATAATGGAGGTTGACCAGCGTCTCTTGCAACTACTGTTATGATATACTGTGACTGTTTCTCTCTGTCCAGAGGCGATTTGGTGACTAATGAATACATTTTGTCCTGTAAGGCTGGTGATAAAGCAAAAGGAACATCCTCACCTATGGAGCAAATAACTTTCCCATTGAGACCAGAGTCCAAGTCATTTACACTGATAAGGGCAACTGTAGTTCCAGGTCTGGAATCTTCAGGGATGGAGCTTGAAAATGAGGTAACTTCAATCTCAGGTGCGTTATCATTAACGTCAACTATCTTGATAATAACACTTTTTTGTGTAGCCAGAGGAGCAAGACCTTTATCTGATGCTTGAATTTCAATCTCATATTTGTCTTTCTCCTCATAATCTATTAAACCTTTTACAACTATTTCACCTGTTGATGGGTTTATTTCAAAAAGCTTGAAGAATTTACGATTCACACTGTTGCTAAATGAGTAAACGACATCTCCGTTTGGTCCTTCATCTAAATCAGTTGCATTCACTTGTATGACTGTTGTACCTACTGGAGCATTTTCATCGAGCATCACAGAATAAACATCTTTAGAGAAAACGGGTCCATTGTCGTTAACATCTAAAACATTTACTAGAATATTCATTTCGCCAGATTTTGGAGGTTTCCCTCCATCCAGTGCGGTCAGTACTAATGAATGGCTTCCCTCTGCCTCTCTATCCAAAGATTTTTGCACAATTAATACAGGTATTTTACCATCTTCTCCTTTATCTTTGACTTCCAAACGAAAGTTGTCATTGGGGCTGAGTTTATACTGCTGAACAGTGAAAGGACCACCGTCTGGATCTCGTGCCGCTTGAACCGGAATACGTGCTCCAGGCAACACGGACTCTGAAATCTCCAGCGTTTTCTCTTTCTCTGGGAAACTGGGAGAATGGTCATTTATATCCAGAACTTCCACTCCAACATAGTGCACCTCCAGTGGATTTTCTACCACCGTTTTCAGATTTATCAAACAGGCACTGCTTCGCTCGCATACCTCTTCCCTGTCAATCTTCCGGCTTACGTACAGGATGCCGTCAGTCTGGTCTACATGGAAAAGAGGTTCCATAGCGCTAGAAACAATCCGGTACTTCCTGTCTTTCAACATGCTCTTATCTAATCCCAAATCCTTTGCAATATTCCCGACCACAGTTCCTTCGTTACATTCCTCAGAGATGGAATATCTTAATTGCGCCGTGGCCATTCTCCACAAAAGCACAGCAACCACGCAGCCGATCCACCATCTTCTCGCCCTTCTTACCTCGCATCCTCTTTGTTCCATGATTCAAAACAAAACTGGTAGTGATTCCTCACGGGATTAATAATCGCGTTGTAAGACAGAAATCCTACACATCGGGGTATGCAAATGTTCACTCTGTTTCAAAAATGTTAAAAACACGGGACGTTATTTATAAAGGCAGCAGCAAGCCGCCAAGCGATTCTGCCAATATCGAACTGAGAGGGCTACAAAGAGGCTGAACCAAAATGCAGTGACGACAAAGTAAAGCCGTTGTTTTCCTAACACACTGACACCATGCGATCGCATTGCTTAATACAAGGAAATCAAAGTTTCGACAGCTGTTTTATAGCAGAATATCACGGTTTTATGTTTATTTACTATGGCCCTATGCATAGAGGTTGTGGGGTGACAGTTAATCAGGTGAGGAGATGCCCTCTTAAGCTAATTTAACAAGCAAACATAAAACTTATATTCCTTTGAATGAAGATGGAGACATTAAGTCCTCCCAAAATGTTTCTGACAATTTAATTTATAAACAAAAAGTATGAGGTAATTGCATTGAACAAATTTAGTGGTTTGACATTTCTTACAAAGTATTAACTGGCACCAGGAATGAGAGCAAAACGTATCGGCACCATGGACAGCGAATGACGCCAGTTAAAACTCGGCCCAGCCACATGTGTGACTTTATAGTACATCACAGAAGCCCGGAAAGCTCAAATCACATCATGGTCTGAGTGGAAGTGCAGAATGTTTAACAGTGTGCAAACTGTTCTTTAATAAATCAAAGTCTGTTGTAATATTGATATGTTTTTTAGAGTATAGTGAAAACGGAGGAGACTACGAAATAACAACCGCATGAGTACGCATATAAGCCAAACTATATTAACCACTGTCGTTGTAGTTACAGCTAAATGCTTAAAAGGACATACAGTGTGATTGAAACTGCAGCTGAAAACCGAAGTGTACCAGTCAAATGTCTTACTTAACAAAACACTATCGTGATAATAAACAATACACATGCGGTATATGGAGTGGATGAATGACTACACTAATTAATGAATGAACAAATTAATAACACTGCCAGCGGAATCAAGCCTAGGTGTTCACAAAAAAATGCCTTACCTCTCCAGCTGCGCTCCTCCTGTCAGGGAGCACTAGAGTATTTGCATGGCTGCCAGGGACTATAGTAGATCCTATACTCATTCTGGGTCCAACCAACATGTACCGTTTGTCTCCAGATCTGTACTGGATGCTGTGACACAGTGTCCCGTCATAATTAGTCTCTTGTAGATATTTAGAAGTATAGTCTGTGGTTTTGGAGCACTGCATTGCAATCAGCACGATGATGCTGATGAGGAAAAGCACAGAAACTGAGCCCAAAGTTATCATCAGGTAAAAAGTCACATCAATCCCCTCCTCATCTTTTGCTGCACTTTTAACATCAGAAGCTGCAAAAGCCTCTTTGGGCTCCACCAGTTTGACAATCACAGTAGCTGTTGCTGAGAGTGAAACGTTCCCATTGTCTTTCACCAGTATGACCAGTTTATGCTCAGCCTCGTCTGTCTCTGTGAAGGAGCGAAGTGTTCTGATCTGTCCTGTATAGCGGTCCAAACCAAAGAGACTGTGGTCAGTAACTTCCTGCAGTGAAAACAGCAACCAGCCGTTATATCCTATATCAGCGTCATAGGCTCTGACTTTAGTCACCAAGTGTCCTGCGTTCACATTGCGGGAATCTCCTCCACACCTTCAGCAGAGCCGTTAGAGCTGACTGGATACAGGATGACTGGAGCGTTGTCGTTCTGATCCAGAATGAACACGTTCACTGTGACGTTGCTGCTTAGTGACGGAGTTCCAGAATCTGTGGCAACAACTTGGAACTGGAACGTTTTCAGAGTTTCAAAGTCAAAACTTTTTAGCGCCAAAATGTCTCCATTTTCATTGTTTATGTTGAGATATGACGTCAATTTATTTTCTTCGGTTCTATCGCTGAAAATATGATATGAAATAAGAGCATTGTCGTTCTCATCACGATCAAAAGCTTTTACTGAAAACACAGAGACTCCTGGATCGTTACCCTCGGTGACATAGAAAGTATAGGGGCTCAGTGAAAACTCTGGACTGTTGTCATTCACATCTGACACCACAACGCTTATTGTCTTTTCAGATGATAATGGAGGTTGACCAGCGTCTTTTGCAACTACTGTTATGATATACTGTGACTGTTTCTCTCTGTCCAGAGGCGATTTGGTGACTAATGAATACATTTTGTCCTGTAAGGCTGGTGATAAAGCAAAAGGAACATCCTCACCTACGGAGCAAATAACTTTCCCATTGAGACCAGAGTCCAAGTCATTTACACTGATAAGGGCAACTGTAGTTCCAGGTCTGGAATCTTCAGGGATGGAGCTTGAAAATGAGGTAACTTCAATCTCAGGTGCGTTATCATTAACGTCAACTATCTTGATAATGACGCTTTTCTCTGTAGTTAGCGGAGCGAGACCTTTGTCTGATGCCTCAATTTCAATTTCGTACTTGTCCTTTTGCTCATAGTCTATAAGACCTTTGACAATTATCTCGCCTGTTGATGGATTGATATCAAAAAGCGTAAATACCTTATTACTCACACTGTTTCCAAACGAATAAACTACCTCTCCATTCTGACCTTCATCCAAATCAGTTGCATTCACTTGTATGACAGTGGTGCCAACCGGGGCATTTTCAGAGATCATAACAGAATAAATATCCTCAGAAAAAACAGGTGTGTTATCATTTACATCTAAAACATTTACTAGAATATTCATTTCCCCAGATTTCGGAGGTTTCCCTCCATCCAGCGCCGTCAGCACTAAGGAGTTAGTTCCCGCTGCTTCCCTATCCAAAGATTTTTGCAAAACCAGTATTGGTATTTTACCATCTTCCCCCTTGTCCCTGACTTCCAAACGGAAGTATTCGTTGTGGCTAAGTTTATATTGCTGCACCGAGAAATGACCACTGTCTGGATCCCGCGAGGCTTTCAGCTGAAATCGCGCTCCGGGCAACACGGACTCTGAAATCTCCAACCTTTTGTCTTTCTCTGAGAAACTGGGAGAATGGTCATTTACATCCAGCACTTCCACTCCAACGTAGTGCACCTCCAGTGGACTTTCTAGCACCGTTTTCAGATTTATCAAACACGTACTGCTCTGCACGCACACCTCTTCTCTGTCAATCTTTCGGCTCACATACAGGATGCCATCGTTTTGATTTACATGAAAAAGGGGATCCGCAGTACTGGACACAATACGATACTTTCTTTCTTTCAAAGTGCTTTTATCTAATCCCAGATCTTTTGCTATATTTCCAACCACAGTTCCTTCGTTTACTTCCTCAGAGATGGAGTAACGTATTTGCGCCGAGGCCCCGCTCCACAAAAGCAAAGCAACCACGAAACAGATCCACCGTCTTGTCACCCTTCGTGCCTTGTATTTTCTTTGTTCCATGGTTAAACCCGATGTCATCAGTAATCATTCACAAGAGCAAAACTGCATTTCAATGATCGAATACAACACTCCCATTTGTGAAAATATTCATCCCCGCCTTACAACGACAGACATGATGGCAAATAGAGTATTTCCAAAGGCAACAGCAAGCTCAGAAACGACTGTGTTAACATCGAACTGAGGAAGATGACAAGAGGTGGAACCACAACGCACTGACGACAAGCACATGTAATGCTGACTTTTTCTATTACACTGACACCATGCGATCTAAATTCTCACTGCAGTAAATCAAAAGCCAGTAGCACACTAGCTGAATGGTAGATTGTGTCTACTTGTGTATGTGTTTAATTACTATTTATTTATCTTGAAATAGTACCCAAAAATTGTGGGGTGAATGGAAAGTGATGAGGAGGCTGCTCACTCTTAACACAAAACCTCCTCCTAATATGTAGAAAACAAAACTTTTCAAAATGTTGAGAATATTCTGCCTAACACGTGGGAATATGTTTACTTCATATGATTAAGTTATAAGAATGAAAACACTGAGATAAAGTCACTGTAGTTTGATAACTTGAGAAATGAGAGCAAATATGGTCTGCACCATGGACAGCGATTACCACTAACTTTACTTCGGTCTAGCTTAATTTGGTTATATTATTCCATTGCAAGTTTGTTAATAATGTATTATGGACACTGGCTTATTTAACTTTCCCATGCTGCCAATTACCCATATTAAGTATTGTCTATAGGCTGACTGTGGTTTAGGTATAGTAAAGGCGTGCTGATGGAGCACACTCATGTATCTAAAATCAGTCGGCTCTTGTTTTTTTAAGAATTATTCTCCTCATCTCATTATGCCTGAGAGAAAATGGTTGCACAGTCAGTTAAGCCCACAATTTTTAAATATTCTTCAAGTGTAAAAAATGAGAAGTAGGTGGAAAGACAGTATGAAAAGAAAGACAATAAGACTTTTGATCTGTTTCGCTGTTTATATCAACCTTGTTCAGGTTCATCTCTATATCATAAAAGAAAATATGTCCTGAAAAAACATAGGATCAAACTTGCCAAAGAAAACTAAAGAGTTGTCAACGGATCCAATGCTATAACTTTCAAAAGCATGCCAAGGCCCCAGGAAATCATATAGTAAAGTATATGTTCAGTAAAAAAAATATAATAAAATAGTCATCAGACATGCAATAGCTATAATAAATAATGCAAATTATGTTCAGATGCAACTAATCTGAAACATGAAGTTACGTTCACTCTTAAGTAATCAAAAGCTTTCTCTCCATTTACTCATGATCACGATCATAACTTTTATTTGCTTCAACAACTTAACCATTCCTTAATGCTTTACTTTTTGCATTCATATAATGTTGAAAAGTCAAACCTCGACAATGAAAACTTTTCAGATATGTCCATTGTAAACATATGGCAAATAACATTAAAAGTGAATATTTTGCAGATATTGTTTGCTGAACTGTAAAGTTTTGCCTGATATATTGATTATAAACACGTAAGTTAACCAAAAACATATTTGTTGCAATGCTTCAACATAAATGTAATTCTTTGGAAAAACAAACAATTGTTTAAATATGCCTTACCTCTCCAGATGCCTGTCTCCTGTCAGGGAGCACTAGTGTATTCGCATGGCTGCCAGGGACTATAGTAGATCCTATACTCATTCTGGGTCCAACCAACATGTACCGTTTGTCTCCAGATCTGTACTGGATGCTGTGACACAGTGTCCCGTCATAATTAGTCTCTTGTAGATATTTAGAAGTATAGTCTGTGGTTTTGGAGCACTGCATTGCAATCAGCACGATGATGCTGATGAGGAAAAGCACAGAAACTGAGCCCAAAGTTATCATCAGGTAAAAAGTCACATCAATCCCCTCCTCATCTTTTGCTGCACTTTTAACATCAGAAGCTGCAAAAGCCTCTTTGGGCTCCACCAGTTTGACAATCACAGTAGCTGTTGCTGAGAGTGAAACATTCCCATTGTCTTTCACCAGTATGACCAGTTTATGCTCAGCCTCGTCTGTCTCTGTGAAGGAGCGAAGTGTTCTGATCTGTCCTGTATAGCGGTCCAAACCAAAGAGACTGTGGTCAGTAACTTCCTGCAGTGAAAACAGCAACCAGCCGTTATATCCTATATCAGCGTCATAGGCTCTGACTTTAGTCACCAAGTGTCCTGCGTGCTCACATTGCGGGAATCTCCTCCACACCTTCAGCAGAGCCGTTAGAGCTGACTGGATACAGGATGACTGGAGCGTTGTCGTTCTGATCCAGAATGAACACGTTCACTGTGACGTTGCTGCTTAGTGACGGAGTTCCAGAATCTGTGGCAACAAGTTGGAACTGGAACGTTTTCAGAGTTTCAAAGTCAAAACTTTTTAACGCCAAGATTTCTCCATTTTCAGAGTTTATGTTGAGAAATGAAGTCAATTTACTTTCTTCGCTTCTATCTCTGAAAATATGATATGAAATAAGAGCATTGTCGTTCTCATCACGATCAAAAGCTTTTACTGAAAACACAGAGGCTCCTGGATCGTTACCCTCGGTGACATAGAAAGTATAGGGGCTCAGTGAAAACTCTGGACTGTTGTCATTCACATCTGACACCACAACGCTTATTGTCTTTTCAGATGATAATGGAGGTTGACCAGCGTCTCTTGCAACTACTGTTATGATATACTGTGACTGTTTCTCTCTGTCCAGAGGCGATTTGGTGACTAATGAATACATTTTGTCCTGTAAGGCTGGTGATAAAGCAAAAGGAACATCCTCACCTATGGAGCAAATAACTTTCCCATTGAGACCAGAGTCCAAGTCATTTACACTGATAAGGGCAACTGTAGTTCCAGGTCTGGAATCTTCAGGGATGGAGCTTGAAAATGAGGTAACTTCAATTTCAGGTGCGTTATCATTAACGTCAACTATCTTTATAGTGACACTTTTTTCTGTAGCCAGAGGAGCGAGACCTTTATCTGATGCTCGAATTTCAATCTCATATTTGTCTTTCTCCTCATAATCTATTAAACCCTTAACAGTTATTTCACCTGTTGATGGATTAATATCAAATAGTTTTAATAACCTTTGATTCATACTGTTGGTAAATGAGTAAATCACATCTCTGTTTGGTCCTTCGTCTAAATCAGTTGCATTCACTTGTATGACTGTTGTACCTACTGGAGCATTTTCATTGAGCATCACAGAATAAACATCCTGAGTGAAAACAGGTGCGTTATCATTAACATCTAAAACATTTACTAGAATATTCATTTCCCCAGATTTCGGAGGTTTCCCTCCATCCAGTGCGGTCAGTAGTAATGAGTGGCTTCCTGCAGATTCCCTGTCTAAAGATTTTTGAACAACCAATATTGGTATTTTACCATCTTCTCCTTTATCCTTAACTTCCAAACGGAAACGATTATTGTCGTTAAGTTTGTAGTGTTGCACGGAAAAGTGATTACTGTCTGGATCCCGCGAGGCTTGTAGCTGAATACGTACTCCGGGCAACACAGATTCTGAAATCTCCAGCGTTGTCTCTTTCTCCGGGAAAGTGGGAGAATGGTCATTTATATCCAGCACATCCACTTCAACGTAATGCACCTCCAGTGGACTTTCTAGCACCGTTTTTAGATTTATCAAACACGTACTGCTCTGCGCGCACACCTCTTCTCTGTCAATCTTTCGGCTCACATACAGGATGCCATCGTTTTGATTTACATGAAAAAGGGGATCCGCAGTACTGGACACAATACGATACTTTCTTTCTTTCAAAGTGCTTTTATCTAATCCCAGATCTTTTGCTATATTTCCAACCACAGTTCCTTCGTTTACTTCCTCAGAGATGGAGTAACGTATTTGCGCCGAGGCCACGCTCCACAAAAGCAAAGCAACCACGCAGCTGACCAAACATCCTCTCGCCATTCGTGACTGGCATCTCCTTTGTCCCATGGTTAAACCCGAAATCATCAGTAATCCGTCACAAAAACGATAACTGCGTTATAAAGACAGAATCCAACTCTTCTATATGTGAAAATATTCATCCTCTTCCTACAACAACAGACATGAGGGCAAATATAATGTTTTTCAAAGGCAGCAGTAAGCTCAGAAACGACTGCCACAGTATTCAGTTGAGGACTCTATGAAGAGGTGGAACCAAAATGCCATGATGACATGCTCATGTAATGCCTCGTTTTTCTATTACACTGACACCATGCGATCTAAATTCTAACTGCAGAAAATCAAAAGCCAGTAGCACTTTGCCTGAATTGTAGATTGTTTGTTTTGTTTTTTCTTTATCTCGATATAGTGCCCAAATAGTCAGGTGAATGAAAATAGATGTTGTTGCAGCTCACTGTCAACACAAAACCTCCTTTCAATAAATATAAAGAGCAAAGCTTCTCAAAATGCGTAGAAGATTCTACTTAGCACGTGAGAATACATATATCATAAGAACAAGTGATATGAATTAACACAGATAAAGTCAGTGAGTGGTTTGCTAAATTGTTTACATTTTCTGAACATATACTGGGCAAACAGAGCCCTCACGTTCAGCACCATGGACAGGGATCGCAGCTAACTTTACTTCTGCCCAACTACATTTGGTGATAGTTTATCATTCCATTTCAAGTTAATTTGTTAACAATGCAATGATTTTTCCCAAGCTGCCATAATGTTCCCGTGCGTTTACGGACGGCTTTCATTATGTGTTGCCTTTGGCTGAGTATGGTGTTTGTAGTAAAGGCGTGCTGATACATCTCGTTTGCTTGAGGCATGATTCACCTCATCAGATTTAGCACGTGCAACATTAACTTAACGGTCAATTACAATAGCTTTTAAAAAATATCCCACAAGTGTAAAAAAAAAAAAAAAAGGAGAGAGAGAGACAGAGAGAGAGAGAGAACGATGAAAGATCAGTAGAGAAAGAAGGTCAGTTAATTAATGAACGACATAAAAGTGTGACAAAAAACAAAACCTGCAAGCGTTCATCACTGGTCCAAGAGAAAATTCAGACAGGGAACCAGTATGCAAAAATCAAGTGTTTTTAAGGAAAAGTCAGTATACTGATTGGGCTTTTCAAACAAGTGACCAACCTAAGCGACTACTATGATTAAGATATAAAATGTTATTTTACTGGTTATGCCATTCTTGTCGAGGTTCACTTATAACAAAATATGTCGTTAATATGACAGCAGACACGCTACAACTTACATGAAAGAATAATTATGTAGGGTGGAAAAAGCTTCAATTGAAATGCCTTACCTCTCCAGATGCCTGTCTCCTGTCAGGGAGCACTAGTGTATTTGCATGGCTGCCAGGGACTATAGTAGATCCTATACTCATTCTGGGTCCAACCAACATGTACCGTTTGTCTCCAGATCTGTACTGGATGCTGTGACACAGTGTCCCGTCATAATTAGTCTCTTGTAGATATTTAGAAGTATAGTCTGTGGTTTTGGAGCACTGCATTGCAATCAGCACGATGATGCTGATGAGGAAAAGCACAGAAACTGAGCCCAAAGTTATCATCAGGTAAAAAGTCACATCAATCCCCTCCTCATCTTTTGCTGCACTTTTAACATCAGAAGCTGCAAAAGCCTCTTTGGGCTCCACCAGTTTGACAATCACAGTAGCTGTTGCTGAGAGTGAAACGTTCCCATTGTCTTTCACCAGTATGACCAGTTTATGCTCAGCCTCGTCTGTCTCTGTGAAGGAGCGAAGTGTTCTGATCTGTCCTGTATAGCGGTCCAAACCAAAGAGACTGTGGTCAGTAACTTCCTGCAGTGAAAACAGCAACCAGCCGTTATATCCTATATCAGCGTCATAGGCTCTGACTTTAGTCACCAAGTGTCCTGCGTTCACATTGCGGGAATCTCCTCCACACCTTCAGCAGAGCCGTTAGAGCTGACTGGATACAGGATGACTGGAGCGTTGTCGTTCTGATCCAGAATGAACACGTTCACTGTGACGTTGCTGCTTAGTGACGGAGTTCCAGAATCTGTGGCAACAACTTGGAACTGGAACGTTTTCAGAGTTTCAAAGTCAAAACTTTTTAGCGCGAAAATATCTCCATTTTCATTATTGATGTTGAGATATGACGTCAATTTATTTTCTTCGGTTCTATCTCTGAAAATATGATATGAAATAAGAGCATTGTCGTTCTCATCACGATCAAAAGCTTTTACTGAAAACACAGATGCTCCTGGATCGTTACCCTCGGTGACATAGAAAGTATAGGGGCTCAGTGAAAACTCTGGACTGTTGTCATTCACATCTGACACCACAACGCTTATTGTCTTTTCAGATGATAATGGAGGTTGACCAGCGTCTCTTGCAACTACTGTTATGATATACTGTGACTGTTTCTCTCTGTCCAGAGGCGATTTGGTGACTAATGAATACATTTTGTCCTGTAAGGCTGGTGATAAAGCAAAAGGAACATCCTCACCTATGGAGCAAATAACTTTCCCATTGAGACCAGAGTCCAAGTCATTTACACTGATAAGGGCAACTGTAGTTCCAGGTCTGGAATCTTCAGGGATGGAGCTTGAAAATGAGGTAACTTCAATCTCAGGTGCGTTATCATTAACGTCAACTATCTTTATAGTGACACTTTTCTCTGTAGTTAGCGGAGCAAGACCTTTGTCTGATGCTTGAATTTCAATTTCATATTTGTCTTTCTCCTCATAATCTATTAAACCCTTAACAGTTATCTCGCCTGTTAATAGATTGATATCAAAAAGATTTAAAGTATTTTGATTCATACTCTTGCTAAATGAGTAAATCACATCTCCGTTTGGACCGTCGTCTAAATCAGTTGCATTCACTTGTATGACTGTTGTACCTACTGGAGCATTTTCATTGAGCGTCACAGAATAAACATCCTGAGTGAAAACAGGTACGTTATCATTAACATCTAAAACATTTACTAGAATATTCATTTCCCCAGATTTCGGAGGTTTCCCTCCATCCAGTGCGGTCAGTAGTAATGAGTGGCTTCCTGCAGATTCCCTGTCTAAAGATTTTTGAACAACCAATATTGGTATTTTACCATCTTCTCCTTTATCTTTCATTTCCAAACGCAAATGATCGTTGTGGCTAAGTTTATATTGCTGCACCGAGAAATGACCACTGTCTGGATCCCGCGAGGCTTTCAGCTGAAATCGCGCTCCGGGCAACACGGACTCTGAAATCTCCAACGTTGTCTCTTTCTCTGAGAAACTGGGAGAATGGTCATTTACATCCAGCACTTCCACTCCAACGTAGTGCACCTCCAGTGGACTTTCTAGCACCGTTTTCAGATTTATCAAACACGTACTGCTCTGCGCGCACACCTCTTCTCTGTCAATCTTTCGGCTCACATACAGGATGCCATCGTTTTGATTTACATGAAAAAGGGGATCCGCAGTACTGGACACAATACGATACTTTCTTTCTTTCAAAGTGCTTTTATCTAATCCCAGATCTTTTGCTATATTTCCAACCACAGTTCCTTCGTTTACTTCCTCAGAGATGGAGTAACGTATTTGCGCCGAGGCCACTCTCCACAAAAGCAAAGCAACCACGCAGCCGACCAAACATCCTCTCACCCTTCCTGGCTCGCATTTTCTTTGTTCCATGGTTAAACCCGAAATAATCAGTAATCCATCACAAGGACAATAAATTGGTTGTAAAGGCAGAATCCAACCCTTTCCTGTCTTTATTCATTCACTTCCTATACATCCAGAAATTGGGGAAAACCGACCATGTACACAAATAAGCACAGAAACGATCCTTCCAGTATTGAAGTAAGAATGTTGTCAGGAGGTAGAACCAAATAGCAATGACGACAAGCTCATGTAACGCTGACTTTTTACATTGCACTGACACCATGCGATCTTATTTCTCACTGCAGATTTTCTGAGGATGTACTGCATATTAGATCAATGGTAGTTTTGTTTTTAGCCTTAGATAATCTCTGAGCAATTAGTCGAGTGTATGGAAAGAGCTCAGGACGCTGCTGAGTCTGTAAACAAGCGACCAAAAAACCGCCTTCAAAATGGTAGAAAACAAATATGTTTTTAAGATCGTACATAATCCTAGTGAATATTTATTATAAACTATGATTATTACCTCATGAATTAAGACACTGTGATAGCGATTTTAGTATAAGAAAATTAAGCCAAACACTTTCAGCACCAGGGACAGCGATTGCGACGTGTTGCAGTTCAGTTTACCCATTCAATTAAGTCATTATCACACATTTTCAGGTTCTTTAAAAATGCTGAGTCGACTTGAGTAGTTTTTTTCCACAATGCCTTACTGTACTTGCAATACGGAATGGAATATCCTTTTCAATGTGAGTTGTTCATGGCTAAGTGAAAAAGTATTGAAAGGGCACACTCCCCAGGGACATAAGTCACCTTTCATTTGCTCTTCAGCAATTTGAAATTATCAAGCTAGTGTAAAAAAATGGAAGAAGGTTGTAAGAGGGTACAATTAAACAAGGTATGAAATCAACATTAAACAACAACAAAATAACACAGCAAAATAAAAGAGCTACACGCATTGTTCATATCACTGCCCAACGGAGTGCAGTATGTCAAACTGGGCATGAAGTCAGAATTGCTCTGATAAAGTAGATGAATGTATTGACAAAGTAAGTGACTACGAAATTTTACAAATATAGTGCTATTTTACTATTGTCAACTATATGTCAACCTAAATTACCCTCTCTTACTCTAGCTACAAATCCTAAAGGGACATAAGGTCTAATAGCCAGATGGAACCAGGGGTGTCAACAAATCCTTTGCCATGCTATGCAAAACATTACAGAGGGAGGCATAGTTGATATGTTTAGTAAATAAACAATACATTTAGACACCTCACAATTTGCACTTAAATAATCCTACCTCTCCAGATGCCTGTCTCCTGTCAGGGAGCACTAGTGTATTCGCATGGCTGCAAGGGACTATAGTAGATCCTATACTCATTCTGGGTCCAACCAACATGTACCGTTTGTCTCCAGATCTGTACTGGATGCTGTGACACAGTGTCCCGTCATAATTAGTCTCTTGTAGATATTTAGAAGTATAGTCTGTGGTTTTGGAGCACTGCATTGCAATCAGCACGATGATGCTGATGAGGAAAAGCACAGAAACTGAGCCCAAAGTTATCATCAGGTAAAAAGTCACATCATTCCCCTCCTCATCTTTTGCCGAACTTTTAACATCAGAAGCTGCAAAAGCCTCTTTGGGCTCCACCAGTTTGACAATCACAGTAGCTGTTGCTGAGAGTGAAACGTTCCCATTGTCTTTCACCAGTATGACCAGTTTATGCTCAGCCTCGTCTGTCTCTGTGAAGGAGCGAAGTGTTCTGATCTGTCCTGTATAGCGGTCCAAACCAAAGAGACTGTGGTCAGTAACTTCCTGCAGTGAAAACAGCAACCAGCCGTTATATCCTATATCAGCGTCATAGGCTCTGACTTTAGTCACCAAGTGTCCTGCGTT
Source organism: Siniperca chuatsi (assembly GCF_020085105.1). Classification (NCBI taxonomy): domain Eukaryota; kingdom Metazoa; phylum Chordata; class Actinopteri; order Centrarchiformes; family Sinipercidae; genus Siniperca; species Siniperca chuatsi. The sequence continues at coordinate 16,189,098 of NC_058049.1, forward strand.
CACATTGCGGGGAATCTCCTCCACACCTTCAGCAGAGCCGTTAGAGCTGACTGGATACAGGATGACTGGAGCGTTGTCGTTCTGATCCAGAATGAACACGTTCACTGTGACGTTGCTGCTTAGTGACGGAGTTCCAGAATCTGTGGCAACAACTTGGAACTGGAACGTTTTCAGAGTTTCAAAGTCAAAACTTTTTAACGCCAAGATTTCTCCATTTTCAGAGTTTATGTTGAGAAATGAAGTCAATTTACTTTCTTCGCTTCTATCTCTGAAAATATGATATGAAATAAGAGCATTGTCGTTCTCATCACGATCAAAAGCTTTTACTGAAAACACAGAGGCTCCTGGATCGTTACCCTCGGTGACATAGAAAGTATAGGGGCTCAGTGAAAACTCTGGACTGTTGTCATTCACATCTGACACCACAACGCTTATTGTCTTTTCAGATGATAATGGAGGTTGACCAGCGTCTTTTGCAACTACTGTTATGATATACTGTGACTGTTTCTCTCTGTCCAGAGGCGATTTGGTGACTAATGAATACATTTTGTCCTGTAAGGCTGGTGATAAAGCAAAAGGAACATCCTCACCTATGGAGCAAATAACTTTCCCATTGAGACCAGAGTCCAAGTCATTTACACTGATAAGGGCAACTGTAGTTCCAGGTCTGGAATCTTCAGGGATGGAGCTTGAAAATGAGGTAACTTCAATTTCAGGTGCGTTATCATTAACGTCAACTATCTTGATAATTACACTTTTTTCTGTTGTAAGAGGAGCAAGACCTTTATCTGATGCCTGTATTTCGATTTCATATTTATCCTTGTGCTCGAAGTCTATTGGACCTTTCACAATTATCTCCCCTTTTGATGGAGTTATTTCAAATAGTTTAAATAACCTGCTATTTACGCTGTTGCTGAATGAATAAACGACATCTCCGTTTGGTCCTTCATCTAAATCATTTGCATTAACTTGTATGACTGTTGTACCTATTGGAGCATTTTCATCGAGCATCACAGAATAAACATCTTTAGAGAAAACAGGTGCGTTATCATTAACATCTAAAACATTTACTAGAATATTCATTTCCCCAGATTTCGGAGGTTTCCCTCCATCCAGTGCGGTCAGTACTAATGAATGGCTTCCCGCTGCCTCTCTATCCAAAGATTTTTGCACAATTAAAATTGGTATTTTACCATCTTCTCCTTTATCCTTAACCTCCAAACGGAAGTGATCATTTGGACTGAGTTTATATTGTTGCACAGAAAAATGACCACTGTCTGGGTCTCGTGCGGCTTGTAGCTGAAAGCTCGTTCCACTTAACACAGATTCAGAAATTTCTAACGTTTTCTCTGTCTCTGGAAAGCTGGGGGAATGATCATTTACATCCAAAACCTCAACGCCAATATAGTGGACCTCCAGCGGGTTTTCTAGTACCGTTTTCAGATTAAGCAAACATGTACTGCTCCGCTCGCATACTTCCTCTCTGTCAATCTTTCGAAGTACATACAGGGTGCCGTCGTTCTGATTTACATGGAAAAGAGGATCCGGTGCACTAGAAACAATCCGATACTTCCTTTCTTTCAATGTGCTTTTATCTAATCCCAGATCTTTTGCTATATTTCCAACCACAGTTCCTTCGTTTACTTCTTCAGAGATGGAATATCTTATCTGCGCCGAGGCCACGCTCCACAAAAGCACAGCAATCACGAAACAGACCCACCGTCTTGTCACCCTTCGTGCCTTGTATTTTCTTTGTTCCATGGTCACCAACGGAAATTGTAACAATCCTTCACGAGAAAAATAACTGCATCAGAAAAACAGCATCGTGCGCAGTAGTACGTGCAAATGTTTGTTTTTTTCTTCTCGATATATTTGAAATGTCGGCAATTTACAATGGCAATCCGTCAGCTTATAAACGACTCTGCTAATGTTGAACTAGTAACATCATCAATGGGCGGTTCCAAAATACAGCTGGCGTGAGCTCTTGTGAAGCACTTATGTTTTCGTACACTGACACCATGTGAGCTCTCTTTTCATTGCACGAAAGTGAGAGAAACTCAAAGACTCCACTAGTTTGTACACGTGTGTCCACAAGCACTGCGGTATTCAATTTTACCTTATGAGGACTAGCTGCTCTAATATCCAATTCTGAAATTAAGTTTATGCTGTATGTGTCTCCTGTTTATCTCTATTTCCCAAAAGCACATTGGGATTGATAGCAAAATCCATTTTAACAATTTCCTAAATTTAGGGGGTGTTCCCGAAAATCACTTGTGACGCCCATATAAATGATCGTAGGCTGATGAGAGAAAAAAAAATCAGCCCCAAGGACAACTAAAGTAACCACCTGCAATTCAGTAGGCCTTAATTAAGCAACTGTGTTTTATTTTAAGTTTGAAAAAAATTCTAATCAATAAATAATTAAAATTAAAACATACCTTAACAGTAAACCCATAAAACATATATATCATAATAAGCTACTGTGAAAATATTCCTACCTCTCCAGATGCGCTCCTCCTGTCAGGGAGCACTAGAGTATTTGCATGGCTGCCAGGGACTATAGTAGATCCTATACTCATTCTGGGTCCAACCAACATGTACCGTTTGTCTCCAGATCTGTACTGGATGCTGTGACACAGTGTCCCGTCATAATTAGTCTCTTGTAGATATTTAGAAGTATAGTCTGTGGTTTTGGAGCACTGCATTGCAATCAGCACAATGATGCTGATGAGGAAAAGCACAGAAACTGAGCCCAAAGTTATCATCAGGTAAAAAGTCACATCATTCCCCTCCTCATCTTTTGCTGCACTTTTAACATCAGAAGCTGCAAAAGCCTCTTTGGGCTCCACCAGTTTGATAATCACAGTAGCTGTTGCTGAGAGTGAAACGTTCCCATTGTCTTTCACCAGTATGACCAGTTTATGCTCAGCCTCGTCTGTCTCTGTGAAGGAGCGAAGTGTTCTGATCTGTCCTGTATAGCGGTCCAAACCAAAGAGACTGTGGTCAGTAACTTCCTGCAGTGAAAACAGCAACCAGCCGTTATATCCTATATCAGCGTCATAGGCTCTGACTTTAGTCACCAAGTGTCCTGCGTTCACATTGCGGGGAATCTCCTCCACACCTTCAGCAGAGCCGTTAGAGCTGACTGGATACAGGATGACTGGAGCGTTGTCGTTCTGATCCAGAATGAACACGTTCACTGTGACGTTGCTGCTTAGTGACGGAGTTCCAGAATCTGTGGCAACAAGTTGGAACTGGAACGTTTTCAGAGTTTCAAAGTCAAAACTTTTTAGCGCCAAAATGTCTCCATTTTCAGAGTTAATATTTAAAAATGAGGCTAATATATTACCTCCGCTAGTTTCTCTCAAAATTTGATATGAAATGAGAGCATTGCCATTTTCATCACGATCAGAGGCTTTTACTGAAAATACTGAGGCTCCGGGGCTGTTATTCTCAGTGATATAAAATGTATAGGGGCTCAGTGAAAACTCTGGACTGTTGTCATTCACATCTGCTACTACGATGCTTATGTTTTTTTCATTTGAAAATAACGGCTCACCTGTGTCTTTCGCAATTATTGTGACATCAAATTGGGAAACAATTTCTCTGTCCAACTGCGACCTGGTTACAACAGCATACATGTTGTCTTGTAATGATGGAGATAAAGTAAAAGGGACATCTTCTTGGATTGTGCAAATGACTTCCCCATTGATTCCGGAGTCTAAATCACTGACGCTAATCAGGGCCACTGTGGTTCCTATCTTTGAATCCTCCTTGATAGAGCTAGAAAATGATGTCACTTCTATCTCAGGTGCATTATCATTAACATCAATCACAGTTATCTTAACACTTTTGTCAGTTGTGAGAGGAACCTGTCCCTTATCAGAAGCCTGAATGTCAATTTCATAACTTTTACTTTCTTCGAAATCTATCTGACCGGTTACGTTAATTTCACCAGTGTTTGGGTCTATACTAAAGACATCCATTAATTTTGGATCAACTTCGTTACCAAATGAATATATTATTTCGCCATTTGCAGCCTGGTCCAAATCTGTTGCATTTACCTGAATCACTACAGTGCCAACGGGAACATTTTCTTTAAGTGTAGCGGAATACAATTCTTTGGTAAACACCGGGGAGTTGTCATTGACATCAAGTACATCCACAATTATTTCTATCGCGCCAGACTTCGCCGGTTTTCCTCCATCAACGGCTGTTAAACGCAGCTTATGTTTCCCGGCTGTTTCTCTATCCAACTGCTTCTGTAGAACTAAAAATGGTACTTTACGGTCCTCGCCTCTATCCTTCACGTCTAATCTAAAATATTCGTTATGGCTGAGTTTATATTGCTGAATGGAGAACTGGCCTACATCGGGGTCGCGCGCAGCCTGTAGTTGAAATCTCGCTCCTGGTAAGGCCGACTCAGAAATCTCAAGCCTTTTCTCTTTCTCTGGAAAAACAGGTGAGTGATCATTTATATCAAGTATTTCCACTGCCACGTAATGGATCTCCAGCGGGTTTTCTAGCACGGTTTTCAGATTGATCAAACATGGGCTGCTCCGGTCGCACACCTCCTCCCTGTCTATTCTCCTTTTCACATACAAGTTACCATCGTTTTGATTCACATGAAACAGGGGTTCCGTTGAGCCTGTTACAATGCGATATCCTCTATCTTTGAGTGCACTCTTATCTAGTCCCAAATCCTTAGCTATATTCCCGACGACGGTTTCGTCTTGAACCTCCTCAGATATCGAATATCTGATCTGTGCAGAAGCTCCGCTCCATAGAATATCCAAAACAACCATAAAGGCAAACCAACACTGTCGTTCCCTCCATGCTTTGCATCCTCTTTGTTCCATGACTTGAAGGCGATAAAAACAGTCCTTTAACCACGTCCTTATAGCAGTGAGACGTAATGAGTCATGTTTCTAAACGATGACCAAAGTCTGTTCTTATAACAGCTGCTGGAAATAAAACACACTCGTTGCTGCCAATCGCGATCTTACGCTCAAGTATGCTGTTTGAGAAAAACCCAAGGGCTCGGTCGAAATAATGCTCGTCACGTAAAGTGCTGCCAGATGCACACAACCACTGAACTACACTGACACCAAGCGTTGAAATAGCTATTTACACAGATTACAGTAGTAGTCATTTAAAATATGAAAGAGAATCTTTAAATGTTAAGAGGCAAGATTTCCCCACATTGGAAAGGCTTTAGCACATGTTACAACCTTGGTCTTTCTATTTGCATTTCAGGCTAACTAAAACAATAACACCATTGGAGGATATCACTAACACTCAACACCACCAACCACAGCTGTCAATACATTGTAAAAAAAACATGATTAAAACTGGCATAGCAAATGCACCACGATCAAAACGAAAAGGCTGCTTTCAAATGTTTGTGCAGCTTCCCTACTATTTCTGAAAAGAAAGAGGGTCCCTTTTCTCACTGATTGACGATTAAAATAAGTATGCTTGGGATGGGGAAATCAAAACATCCAAAACGTTAATCTTACCTCTTCACATGCCACAACATCCGTGAAAAACAATTATGTAAGTTACATCAGAATCAGAAATACTTTATTGATCCCCAAGGGGAAACTCTTTGGCTACACCAGCTCACTATCATGTCAGTGCACACAGGAATAGAAGTACTAGGAAAAAAAATATATAATACACTATAATACAGGTCAGAAAATAAATTAAGTACCAAAGTGGGTATAAGTCTAAAATAAGTGTGACGTACAAAGTGGGTTTACCAGTTGATGATAATAATATGGTATAAAGTACTAGTGCATGCACTGCCAAGTTAAGTGTAGCTTATTTATAATGAGATGGAGGATATTGCACAGCAGTAATAGAGGTATGAATAAATATCAATATCAATAAATAGGGAATTTAAGTATATTGCCTAGGAGTATTAACACAGGATATTGCACTGTGTGAAGTATTGCATAGATGTAATGATCAATGTCCAGTTTAATGTCTTAGGGTCATACATACTGACAGAGGGAGGAGTTAAAGAGTTTGATGGCCACAGGCAGGAAAAAGCTTTATTTAATTTTTCTTACCTCTCCAGATGCGCTCCTCCTGTCAGGGAGCACTAGAGTATTCGCATGGCTGCCAGGGACTATAGTAGATCCTATACTCATTCTGGGTCCAACCAACATGTACCGTTTGTCTCCAGATCTGTACTGGATGCTGTGACACAGTGTCCCGTCATAATTCGTCTCTTGTAGATATTTAGAAGTATAGTCTGTGGTTTTGGAGCACTGCATTGCAATCAGCACGATGATGCTGATGAGGAAAAGCACAGAAACTGAGCCCAAAGTTATCATCAGGTAAAAAGTCACATCATTCCCCTCCTCATCTTTCGCTGCACTTTTAACATCAGAAGCTGCAAAAAGCCTCTTTGGGCTCCACCAGTTTGACAATCACAGTAGCTGTTGCTGAGAGTGAAACGTTCCCATTGTCTTTCACCAGTATGACCAGTTTATGCTCAGCCTCGTCTGTCTCTGTGAAGGAGCGAAGTGTTCTGATCTGTCCTGTATAGCGGTCCAAACCAAAGAGACTGTGGTCAGTAACTTCCTGCAGTGAAAACAGCAACCAGCCGTTATATCCTATATCAGCGTCATAGGCTCTGACTTTAGTCACCAAGTGTCCTGCGTTCACATTGCGGGGAATCTCCTCCACACCTTCAGCAGAGCCGTTAGAGCTGACTGGATACAGGATGACTGGAGCGTTGTCGTTCTGATCCAGAATGAACACGTTCACTGTGACGTTGCTGCTTAGTGACGGAGTTCCAGAATCTGTGGCAACAACTTGGAACTGGAACGTTTTCAGAGTTTCAAAGTCAAAACTTTTTAGCGCCAAAATGTGTCCATTGTTGCGATTTATGTCAATAAACGAGGTCCGTTTATTATCCTCTGCTCCATCTCTCAGAATTTGATATGATATTAATGCATTGCCATTTTCATCACGATCAAAAGCACTCACCGAACATATGGACGACCCTGCTGAGTTATTTTCAATCACATAGAAAGTATAGGGGCTCAGTGAAAACTCTGGGCTGTTATCATTCACATCTGAAACAACAATGCTGATAGTATTTTCAGATGACAAGGCTGGCTCACCTGAATCTTTGCAAGATATTCTTACATCAAATTGAGTCTGAGTCTCCTTGTCCAGGGAAGCCTTGGTAACTACAGAATACATATGATCTTGTATTGACGTTGCCAATGCAAAAGGGGGATTGTCATTTAAAAAACAAATAACTTTTCCATTTAGGCCAGAGTCCAAATCGTTGACACTAATAAGCGCTACAGTGGTTCCGATCCTGGAATCCTCGGGAATTGTGTTAGAAAATGAAGTGACCTCTATCTCAGGTGCATTATCATTAACGTCTATAACTTTTATGAATATGCTTTTATCGGTTGTGAGAGGAGCAGGTCCTTTATCAGATGCTCGTACATCTATCTCATAGGCTTGGTTTTCTTCAAAATCAATTTTGCCTTTAATAGTTATCTCTCCAGTTTTCTGGTTTAATCCAAATAGGTCCATTATGTTACTATCAACCTCCTTTCCAAATACATATATGACCTCTCCATTTAAACCCTCGTCTAAGTCAGTTGCATTAATCTGAGTCACTGTAGTACCAACTGGTGTGTTTTCACTTAACGTTACCGAGTAAAGATCTTTTGTAAAGATGGGAGAGTTATCATTCACATCAAGTACCTCCACATTGATTTCTATTGTTCCCGACTTTGCTGGCTTCCCACCATCCACTGCTGTGAGTAACAGTTTGTGTTTCACAGTTGTCTCCCTATCTAACGGTCTTTGTAAAACAAGAAATGGGATTTTACGGTCTTCTCCTCTATCTTTAACCTCTATGCGAAAATGTTCACTGTGACTCAGTTTGTATTGCTGAATTGAGAATTGCCCACTGTCTGCGTCTCGTGCAGCTTGAAGCTGAAACCGAGCCCCTGATACGGCTGATTCTGATATTTCTAAATTCGTTTCTTTCTCTGAAAAGGCAGGTGAATGGTCGTTAACATCTATCACTTCCACAGCCACATAATGGATCTCCAGGGGGTTTTCCAGTACAGTTTTCAGGTTGATCATACATGTGGTGCTTCTTCCACATACTTCCTCGCGATCCACTTTTCGATTAACATATAGCATGCCGTCATTTTGGTTTACCAGGAAGAGGGGTTCAGTGGTGCCAGACACAATACGGAAATTTCTATCCTTTAAGGTGTTTTTATCAAGTCCCAAATCTTTTGCTGCATCTCCGACCATCGTCCCTGTCTTACCTTCCTCAGAGATGGAATATCTGATTTGTGCGTAGGCCCCATTCCATAGAAGAAAAAATAAAGGCATCACTGCAACCCACTCCCGTAATTGCCTCCACGCCGGAAAACCTCTTTGTTTCATTTTTTGCTACTTACAATAAAAAACTAAAAGTAATCCTCAGTTCAAGGACTAAAATTCCCCTGTCTTCGGCACACACTTCATAAAAAATCCGGAAAATACGTTAATCCATGAACAACAATGTTATTGATACACGTAAAGCCACTGACGTGATGACTGTTGTCGACTGATTCAGGGGAAGGCTGAATGAGAAGTCGGCAAAGGGGGAGGGACCACAAAGATAAGCGGAGGTTCTATCACTGTAATCATGCACTGACACCAAGCGTTTTCTCCCAAGATGGACACAATGCATAGTGTTAACTATTCAAACTGTTAAAGCTGTAAATATGGTTGTTAATTTTATTACAATTAAAGTTAACCACATCGTTTTCCTTGTAAAATTTCATGGTTTTAATTCTGTGCTAAGGAACATGACTTTTTATATCACTATAATCTATCTGTGCAAGATTTAACTGCAATGCCTAACTTCAGCACCTCGGACAGCGACAACGACATTTTTACAGAGATATTGAATACAGAAGGGTGGTGAAAAACGTCAACAAACGCAATAATTTTAATTGCCCTATATATCTGAAACATCATATGTGGTGTCACGGTAAAAACCTAATTAATTAATTAGCTAATTAGTTAATAATTAATTAATTAGGTAGGTAATCAATTAAATGTAATACATCAACAGGCAACAGACATTCCTCCAGTAATTAGCATGTAGTTATACAATTATATTATATTGTAAAATTGAATCAAATTCAACTACTCCGAATCCGAGGTCTGAGCCAATGCTTTCGGCACACTTCGTCTGCAATCTACGTCTTAACTATTCCTAGCATTCATACCAGAACTGCCTTTAAAAAGTGATCTTTCTTACCTCTCCAGATGTGCTCCTCCTGTCAGGGAGCACTAGTGTATTTGCATGGCTGCCAGGGACTATAGTAGATCCTATACTCATTCTGGGTCCAACCAACATGTACCGTTTGTCTCCAGATCTGTACTGGATGCTGTGACACAGTGTCCCGTCATAATTAGTCTCTTGTAGATATTTAGAAGTATAGTCTGTGGTTTTGGAGCATTGCATTGCAATCAGCACGATGATACTGACGAGGAAAAGCACAGAAACTGAGCCCAAAGTTATCATCAGGTAAAAAGTCACGTCATTCCCCTCCTCATCTTTTGCTGCACTTTTAACATCAGAAGCTGCAAAAGCCTCTTTGGGCTCCACCAGTTTGACAATCACAGTAGCTGTTGCTGAGAGTGAAACGTTCCCATTGTCTTTCACCAGTATGACCAGTTTATGCTCAGCCTCGTCTGTCTCTGTGAAGGAGCGAAGTGTTCTGATCTGTCCTGTATAGCGGTCCAAACCAAAGAGACTGTGGTCAGTAACTTCCTGCAGTGAAAACAGCAACCAGCCGTTATATCCTATATCAGCGTCATAGGCTCTGACTTTAGTCACCAAGTGTCCTGCGTTCACATTGCGGGGAATCTCCTCCACACCTTCAGCAGAGCCGTTAGAGCTGACTGGATACAGGATGACTGGAGCGTTGTCGTTCTGATCCAGAATGAACACGTTCACTGTGACGTTGCTGCTTAGTGACGGAGTTCCAGAATCTGCGGCAACAACTTGGAACTGGAACGTTTTCAGAGTTTCAAAGTCAAAACTTTTTAGCGCGGAAATGTGTCCATTATCAGAGTTAATATTTAGAAAGGAGGTAAGCAAGTGTTCTCTACCTCTATCCCTTAATATTTGATATGAAATAAGTGCATTACTACCCTCGTCATCATCACGGGCTGTCACTGATAAAATAGACGCTCCCGGGTTGTTATTCTCATTTATGTAGAAAGTATATGGGTTCTGTGAAAACTCTGGCCTGTTATCATTCCCATCTGACACAACTATTTTTATAGTTTTGTCTGATGATAAGGATGGTTCACCTGCGTCTTTACCTACAATTGTTACATTATATTGCGATATCTGTTCTCTATCCAGGGGCACTTTTGTTACCAGAGAATACAAATTATTTTGTAAAGATGGAATGAGCGTAAAAGGCAGATCTTGGCTTATGTAACACATAACTTTTCCGTTGAGACCAGAGTCCGAATCTTTAACACTAATCAAGGCCACTGTGGTTCCTGGTTTTGAATCTTCCGGAAGCGCATGTGAAAAAGATGTCACTTCAATCTCCGGTGCATTGTCGTTTTCGTCAACAATATGTATAATAACGCTTTTGTCCGTAGCTAGTGTAGCCGCAGCTTTGTCGGATGCCTGGATGTCAATTTCGTATCTGCTACATTCTTCAAAATCTATAGACCCTGCCACAGTAATTACTCCAGTCATTGAATTTAAATCAAAACGTGCACGTGCCCGTCCATCCACGTCATTGCCAAATGAATATACAACTTCACCATTTGAACCGTCATCCAAATCTGTTGCATTAACTTGAATAATAGTTGTACCAAGAGGAGAATTTTCTTTTAGCTGCACGGTATAGGAATCCTGGGTGAAAACTGGGGGATTATCATTTACATCAAAAACATAAACAATTATTGTCATGTTACCGGATCGTGGAGGTTTACCTCCATCGATGGCTGTCAGAAGTAACACATGGGTCTTGACAGATTCTCTATCAAGTGGCTTTTGAAGAATTAAACTAGGAGTTTTACGGTCTTCACCACGATCTTTCACTTCCAAACGAAAATGTTCATTATGACTCAACATATACTGCTGAACGGATAATAAACCACTATCAGCATCACGCGCAGCTTGCAACTGAAATCTTGCTCCTGGCAATGCAGATTCAGAAATCTCTAACATTTTTTCATTTTCGGGGAAGCTTGGTGCATGGTCGTTTACATCCACAATCTCCACTGCTACATAGTGGACCTCCAGTGGGTTTTCCAACACGGCTTTTAAGTCGATTAGACAAACCTTGCTTCGGTCGCACACTTCTTCTCTGTCAATTTTTCGGTTCACATACAAGATACCGTCGTCTTGATTTACTCGAAAAGGAGGCTCTGTCGTGCCGTAGACAATACGGTACCCCCTCTCTTTCAGTGTGGTCTTATCCAGACCTAAATCCTTAGCAATATTTCCAACAACAGTTCCTTCTTTAACTTCCTCGGAGATTGAATATCGGATTTGTCCTGAAGCTCCGCTCCAAAACGTAACCAAAACCATCATGTAGGCAACCCACTTTGTCCGCTCTCTGCATGTCTGGCGTCGTCTTTGTTCCATGATGTAAAGATGAAACATTGGAAATAAAAACATCTTTCAAAGAGCTATACTCATATACACTCGTAAGATTGCTCCTTCACATTCGTTGTCATAATCCAACCATTCTCTAACACTGCATTAGGATTTTTAAAGCTAAATTGTGTATTAAAGCCGATAGCACGTAAAAGGTTCTGTCAGTGATGGGTTTTAGAGGAAGGGGATGTGTCTAGTGGCTATGACGAAAACATGTGGAAACATTATTTGTCATTATACTGACACCAAGTGATCAATAATCACACTGCAGTACTGTATTTGAAATAGCCGAATGTATTAAAAAGTGGACTTTGCACGAAAAAGAAAGCTTTTCCTTTAAAATGAAGAAGCGCAGCCTGCTGTATTCCTTCTCACAAAGCACCGAGGAAGCAAACATACCCTTACACCTTCATTTAACAAATAGTCCATGAAGAGTTTAACTCTTACATAACATCATATTGCTTCAGATGAGTGTCGCATTTTGCCAAAAAAAGGAGGTGAAAAAGAGGAACTTGCTTAAGGGTTCAGCTCCGCGGACTGCGACAGCCTGAACTCAGCTAAACCACCAGCGCATTTTTAGACGTATTTCACATGAAGATGGATACGATTGCAATTGTAAAAATATTTATTCTGGTGCAAATGATTCAGCAGGAAGTTGAATAGAGAGACGGAGATAGTCCATCCATCTGTCACACAAGTGGGCACCAGACATCCGAAGCTGTGATGCAACTAATTAAGCACTGCAACTCTCCTTAATTGCATGTATATTACTACTCAATTTGCCTCCGCATATTGTTGATATTGAAACTTGCCTGTAAACCTTACTGGTGCACACTAATTGCCCGTGCCCACAACCCTTTTTCCCATTTGTATCAGTTTATTGTCAACATTTTAACAAAACAGTAAACACTTGTTTGCTTTACTAAATGGTGAGTTGTGTGAAATCGGCAAAAGAAGATACTGATAATTGTACTAAAGCATTCGCTTCCCGTTTAACTTACAAGAGTGTTTTTTTTATAAAGCAAATCATCGTTGCTTGCTTAATAACCATGGATATTAATCAATTCGATCCCGCAAATACTAACCAGAAAACATATTACATCAGCGGTAGGCGCACAAGCCTCAAACTCGAGTTAATGCAATTAACTAAATTTATTTACTATTGTTATTTACTAAAAATTAAGCTATAAATACTTACAGGAGAGAGAGTCTCAAACTATTGATCTTACCTCTCCAGATGCCTGTCTCCTGTCAGGGAGCACTAGAGTATTTGCATGGCTGCCAGGGACTATAGTAGATCCTATACTCATTCTGGGTCCAACCAACATGTACCGTTTGTCTCCAGATCTGTACTGGATGCTGTGACACAGTGTCCCGTCATAATTAGTCTCTTGTAGATATTTAGAAGTATAGTCTGTGGTTTTGGAGCACTGCATTGCAATCAGCACGATGATGCTGATGAGGAAAAGCACAGAAACTGAGCCCAAAGTTATCATCAGGTAAAAAGTCACATCATTCCCCTCCTCATCTTTTGCCGAACTTTTAACATCAGAAGCTGCAAAAGCCTCTTTGGGCTCCACCAGTTTGACAATCACAGTAGCTGTTGCTGAGAGTGAAACGTTCCCATTGTCTTTCACCAGTATGACCAGTTTATGCTCAGCCTCGTCTGTCTCTGTGAAGGAGCGAAGTGTTCTGATCTGTCCTGTATAGCGGTCCAAACCAAAGAGACTGTGGTCAGTAACTTCCTGCAGTGAAAACAGCAACCAGCCGTTATATCCTATATCAGCGTCATAGGCTCTGACTTTAGTCACCAAGTGTCCTGCGTTCACATTGCGGGGAATCTCCTCCACACCTTCAGCAGAGCCGTTAGAGCTGACTGGATACAGGATGACTGGAGCGTTGTCGTTCTGATCCAGAATGAACACGTTCACTGTGACGTTGCTGCTTAGTGACGGAGTTCCAGAATCTGTGGCAACAACTTGGAACTGGAACGTTTTCAGAGTTTCAAAGTCAAAACTTTTTAACGCCAAAATATCTCCATTTTCAGAGTTGATATTAAGAGCTGATGTCACTTTATTTTCATAACCTGCATTCCTAAGAATATGATACGAAATAAGAGCATTATCTCCCTCGTCACGATCAGACGCTCTTACCGAAAACACAGAGGCTCCTGGGAGGTTATTTTCGATGATGTAGAAAGTATAGGGGCTCACCGAAAACTTGGGACTGTTATCATTCGTATCTGACACAAACACGCTTATTGTCTTTTCGGATGTTAACGCTGGTTCACCTGCGTCTTTAGCGATTATTGTAATATCATATCTTGATTTTTGTTCCCTGTCAAGCTGTGACTTAGTGACAACAGCAAACATATTATCTTGTATTGATGGCGTTAATGTAAAAGGGCTGTCTTCGGCGACATAGCTGATTATTTTGCCATTCATTCCTGAGTCTAAGTCAGTAATGCTGATAAGCGCTACGGTTGTTCCTGGTCTAGAGTCCTCTGAAACAGCACTTGACAACGATGCCACTTCTATTTCAGGAGGATTATCATTTGTATCTCCAATTTTAATGATAACACTTTTATCTGTTCTGAATGGAATGCTTCCCTTATCAGAGGCCTGTATATCAATGTCATAGCTGTCTTGCTCCTCAAAGTCTACACGACCTTTCACAATTATCTCTCCAGTAACAGAGTCGATCTCAAACATCTCTCGAATTTGACTTTTTACATCACTACCAAATGAATAAACAACTTCCCCATTGGGACCGTCGTCTAAATCAGTTGCTTTAACTTGGATGACTGTTGTGCCAATTGGAGCGTTCTCTTGTAACACGGCTGAATATGTGTCTTTGGTGAACACTGGCATATTGTCATTAACATCTAGAATATCTATGTGTATTTCAACTGTGCCTGTGTTTGGGGGATTCCCGCCGTCTATAGCCGTCAAGACCAATTTATGGCTTCTTTTGGCCTCTCTGTCAAGCTGTCTCTGTAATTGTAAAATTGGAGTTTTACCATCTCTCCCGCGATCTTTAATTTCTAAACGAAAATGGTCATTCTGACTGATTTTGTACTGCTGGACGGAGTTTGTGCCACCATCCGGGTCGTGAGCATTTTGCAATTGATATCGTGCCCCTGGCAACGCAGACTCTGAGATCTCTAATCTCTTTGTTTTTTCTGGAAATGTGGGAGAGTGGTCGTTCAAATCTGTTATTTCCACGGTGACATAATGTACTTCTAGTGGGTTTTCGAGAACAGTTTTAAGGTCAAGTAAACATACACTGCTCTCCTTACATACTTCCTCTCGGTCTATTTTATGGTTCGCGTAAAGGACCCCGTCATTCTCATTTACCTTGAAAAGCGGTTTCAGTCGAGCCGGACATAATACGAAATCCCCTCTGCTTCATCAAATTCAGGTCTATTCCCAAATCTTTAGCTATATTCCCAACAAAACTTCCCTCTTTGAGCTCTTCGGAAATAGAGTATCTCAACTGTGCCGAGGCTGCTCTGAAAAATAAAATCAAAACCAAGACGGCGAGCAAATGTGGTCGCTGTCGCCATGCCTCCCATCCTCTTTGTTTCATGTTTTGAGGTAAAAGTACGAATCCAAACGCGTCCATCATTCTCCAAGTGTCTAGATGCGTGTCTCCATCAGAGCATGAAATATATTTTTTCCTTGGAATGTATTTTACAAAATACAAAAACAGTCACCGTGCGCTTATTCCAAGTCTGCCAGCTAAATGTTGTCTAACCAGACTGCACGTACTAGGGGCGGACTCATGTGTATCCTGTGCAGAGAAGCTATTAGGCGTTATACTGATAAGGCACTGCCACCATGTGAATGTGTATGATAATGCATTTTATCACGTTGGTGATCTATACTAAATGGCACTGTGTATGTTCACGTGTTTTGAATGAGAAAGTTCCTTATGAGGGTTCAGTTTAAATCCGATTTCAGAACCATGGTTGAGAACGGTAATGACAGAAGAGATCCTTAAATCAGCATATATAGCAAACATACATATTTACTTACCTCTCCAGCTGCGCTCCTCCTGTCAGGGAGCACTAGAGTATTTGCATGGCTGCCAGGGACTATAGTAGATCCTATACTCATTCTGGGTCCAACCAACATGTACCGTTTGTCTCCAGATCTGTACTGGATGCTGTGACACAGTGTCCCGTCATAATTAGTCTCTTGTAGATATTTAGAAGTATAGTCTGTGGTTTTGGAGCACTGCATTGCAATCAGCACGATGATGCTGATGAGGAAAAGCACAGAAACTGAGCCCAAAGTTATCATCAGGTAAAAAGTCACATCATTCCCCTCCTCATCTTTTGCTGCACTTTTAACATCAGAAGCTGCAAAAGCCTCTTTGGGCTCCACCAGTTTGACAATCACAGTAGCTGTTGCTGAGAGTGAAACGTTCCCATTGTCTTTCACCAGTATGACCAGTTTATGCTCAGCCTCGTCTGTCTCTGTGAAGGAGCGAAGTGTTCTGATCTGTCCTGTATAGCGGTCCAAACCAAAGAGACTGTGGTCAGTAACTTCCTGCAGTGAAAACAGCAACCAGCCGTTATATCCTATATCAGCGTCATAGGCTCTGACTTTAGTCACCAAGTGTCCTGCGTTCACATTGCGGGGAATCTCCTCCACACCTTCAGCAGAGCCGTTAGAGCTGACTGGATACAGGATGACTGGAGCGTTGTCGTTCTGATCCAGAATGAACACGTTCACTGTGACGTTGCTGCTTAGTGACGGAGTTCCAGAATCTGCGGCAACAACTTGGAACTGGAACGTTTTCAGAGTTTCAAAGTCAAAACTTTTTAACGCCATAATATCTCCATTTTCCGAGTTGATGTTAAGATTAAATGAATCAAGTTTGTTATTCTCTTTTCCATCTCTGAAAATATGATATAAAATTCGAGAATTATCACCGTCGTCGCGGTCTGATGCCCTCACAGAAAACAGTGAAGCTCCTGGAGAGTTGTTCTCAGTAACATAATATGTATATGGGTTCGCTGAAAACTCTGGACTGTTATCATTCACATCTGATACAACAATACTAATGCTTTTTTCAGAAGACAACGATGGTACACCTGCATCTTTTGCAACAATTGTAACATCATATATGGACTGCTTTTCTCTATCCAGAGGCGATTTTGTGACTATAGAATACATGTTGTCTTGTGTTGAAGGTGATAATGTGAAAGGAACATTTTCATTAAATGAGCAAATAACTTTCCCGTTAAGACCAGAGTCTTTATCAAGAACACTGATTAATGCCACAGTGGTTCCCAGTCTGGCATCCTCTGTTATTGACCTTGAAAATGATGTAACCTCTATATGCGGAGTGTTATCATTCAAATCAACAATATTCACCAACACACTTTTGTCTGTCCTCAAAGGAGCAGATCCTTTATCAGAGGCTTGTATATCAATTTCATAACTTTCCTCTAATTCAAAGTCTATCAGATCGTGAACAATAATTTCACCTGTATTCGGATCTACACGAAAAAGTTCGCGTATTCTACTATTCACATTCTTGCCTAATGAATACATAATCTCGCCATTGGATCCTTCATCTAAATCAGAAGCATTTACTTTTATAATTGTTGTGCCAATGGGAGCATTTTCTTCCAAAAATACCGAGTATGCGTCTCCGTTGAAAACTGGCATATTATCATTGACGTCTAAGACGTCAACAGTAATTTCGGCTGTTCCAGATTTACTTGGTTTCCCTCCATCAATAGCTGTAAGAAGCAACTTATGACTTTTCTTTGTTTCCCTATCTAGCGTCTTCAGTAAAACTAATATCGGTATTTTCCCATCTTTTCCACGATCTTTGACTTCCAAACGAAAATGATCATTAGGACTAAGTTTATACTCCTGGACCGAAAACTGACCAACATCAGGGTCGTGTGCTGCTTGCAGCTGGAGGCGCAAGCCTGGTAAAACGGACTCTGAAATTTCGAGACGTGACTCTTTCGTTGAGAAGGTGGGAGAGTGGTCGTTCACGTCCAGCACCTCTACAGTCAGATAATGAATTTCAAGAGGGTTTTCCAGCACAGTTTTTAAGTTGATCAAGCACACGCTGCTTCGCTCACAAACCTTCTCCCTGTCAATTATATGGTGAACATACAATATTCCATCGTTCTGGTTTACATGAAAAAATGACTCTGTTGAACCCTCAACAATACGACATCCTCTCTCTTTCAGTGTGTTCTTCTCTAATCCCAAATCATTCGCTATATTCCCAACAACAGTTCCTTCTTCAACTTCCTCAGCGATGGAATATCTTATCTGCGCCGAAGCTCTGCTCCAAAGCAAAATTAATGAAACAATGAAAGTGATCCATCGCCATTGCTCTCTCGTTGCTCCAAGTGCTTTCTGCTCCATAACTAGCAGATAAAAACGTACCCCGATGATTCAGAATAACGACTCCTTCATCAAATGAAAAATAGATATACCTAAAATAATATGTACCGTTTCCAGTGCATTATCAACATCGCAGATGGTGAATATTCGCTGTGCGAGTACAGGATGCATCCAGTACAGAGATGTGAAAACCCAGCCCACAAAGGGGAGGACCCAATTCTCTGACAAAAGGCTTCTTTTGAAACAATTTTTCCTCATATACTGACACCAATTGGTCACAGATAGTTTGGCCCTCCACAAATATAACACAGTTTAAGGTTAAGCTCTTTTAAAATGGGCCTAATATTGTCGATTTCATTACGAAGCATACATAGTGTAGCTCGTGGTTTTATAAAACACACTAACTGCACTAACTGCGGTTTCAGCACAATGGATAGCGACGTCATCACTCAGAGTCGATTGTAGGGTAACAACACATTTTTAAATAACAAAAAAAGTAAAGTGTGTGTGCTAGTACCTCAATTAAGCCTTGAAATGATGAGACTTATTAAAAACGTAAACCAAAGTTTTGGCCATGCAAACCAGCTTACCTCTCCAGATGCGCTCCTCCTGTCAGGGAGCACTAGTGTATTTGCATGGCTGCCAGGGACTATAGTAGACCCAATACTCATTCTGGGTCCAACCAACATGTACCGTTTGTCTCCAGATCTGTACTGGATGCTGTGACACAGTGTCCCGTCATAATTAGTCTCTTGTAGATATTTAGAAGTATAGTCTGTGGTTTTGGAGCACTGCATTGCAATCAGCACGATGATGCTGATGAGGAAAAGCACAGAAACTGAGCCCAAAGTTATCATCAGGTAAAAAGTCACATCATTCCCCTCCTCATCTTTCGCTGCACTTTTAACATCAGAAGCTGCAAAAGCCTCTTTGGGCTCCACCAGTTTGACAATCACAGTAGCTGTTGCTGAGAGTGAAACGTTCCCATTGTCTTTCACCAGTATGACCAGTTTATGCTCAGCCTCGTCTGTCTCTGTGAAGGAGCGAAGTGTTCTGATCTGTCCTGTATAGCGGTCCAAACCAAAGAGACTGTGGTCAGTAACTTCCTGCAGTGAAAACAGCAACCAGCCGTTATATCCTATATCAGCGTCATAGGCTCTGACTTTAGTCACCAAGTGTCCTGCGTTCACATTGCGGGAATCTCCTCCACACCTTCAGCAGAGCCGTTAGAGCTGACTGGATACAGGATGACTGGAGCGTTGTCGTTCTGATCCAGAATGAACACGTTCACTGTGACGTTGCTGCTTAGTGACGGAGTTCCAGAATCTGTGGCAACAACTTGGAACTGGAACGTTTTAGAGTTTCAAAGTCAAAACTTTTAGCGCGGTAATGTGTCCATTATCAGAATTTACATTTAGGAATGATGTTACATCATTTCCTCTAGCAATATGGTAAGAAATAGCTGCATTGTCATTGACATCTTTGTCCGTTGCGCTTACAGAGAATATCGAAGCTCCAGCAACGTTATTTTCTACCAGGTAAAACTCTAATGGATTTTGGGAGATTTCTGGACTGTTGTCATTTACATCTGATATCTGAATGTTCAGAGTTTTAACGGTAGATAAGGGAGGGTCACCACAATCGGTGGTTTGTATTGTTACTTCATAATTTGACACCTCCTCCCTATCCAAAAATCCCTTCGTGACAACTGAAAATGTGTTCTCCTTATAAGAAGGTTTTAACTCAAAAGGAACGTCATTGGTTATGCGTGAAATTATTTTTCCATTAACACCGGAGTCTTTATCCGTCACACTGATAAGTGAAATAACTGTGCCAGGCTTTGAGTCTTCAGACACTGTATTTGACAGCGATGTGACTTCTATGTCTGGTGGATTATCATTGACGTCTTTTATCTTTACAATGACCCTGCACCTGCTTGTTAATGGAGGCGTTCCTTTGTCAGATGCCTCAACATCTAGCTTATAAATCTCTGATTCCTCAAAATCCAACGCTCCTTTCATTTTAATTTGTCCACTTAAACTATCCAATTCAAATATATCGTAGACTTTACGTGCTAATGTTTTGCTAAGGCTGTACTCTATTTCCCCATTAGTCCCTTCGTCTGGATCTATTGCATTCACTCTTGTAATAGTAGTACCAACTGGGATGTTTTCATATATTTCAATTTGATAAGTGTCCTGACTAAACATCGGACGATTATCATTAATATCAAGAACAATAATGGAAACATTCAGTGTCCCTGATCTTTGAGGTTTACCTCCATCAACTGCTGTTACAAATAGCAAGTGTTTATTATTTTGTTCTCTGTCTAAGGACTTCTTCAGCACTAAAAATGGTATTTTGTCCTCATCGCTTTGACTGATTTCTATTTCAAAGTGATCGTTTGACGTTAATGTATATGTACGGATAGAGTTCAATCCAGCATCGGGATCACGGGCCGCGTGCAGGTCAAATCGAGTTCCCGGTGATGTATGTTCTGCTATTTGAAATTGCTGTTCATTTTCTGGGAAATTGGGGGAGTGATCATTTACATCAGCGATTTCTACAACTACATAGTGTATTTCCAAAGGGTTTTCAACAATGATTTTCAGCTCCATCAAGCATGCACCGCTTCCCTGACATAGCTCCTCTCTGTCGATTTTTTTACGGATCTGTAAGGCACCATTGTCCGGGTTTACCTCGAAAAACGCGTCCTTAGATCCAGACACAACACGGAACAGTCGATCAATCAAAGAGGTTTTGTCCAGGCCAAGATCCTTCGCAACATTTCCAACGAGGGTTCCTTCTTTTACCTCCTCTGGAATAGAGTACCTCAATTCAGCCAGAGTCTGATTTCCGAAAATCAGCAGTAACGAAAGATGAAAAGCAAACCTACAATAGTCACTTGTTCGACATCGTCTTTCGTTCGCCATCGTTATCCAACAACACATGAGCACACAGGAGCTTGTTTCTGCAGCAAATCAAAGGTGTATATCCCATCCGTTTAGTATCTCATGTTTAAAAAACACACCACACCATCTCATTCTACTGGCATGCTCAAATCAAATGTATCCTCTGCTGTGAGGTATCAAACAAAAGCTTTCTTAGGGGAGGGACTGAGTCCTTTATGGCGTTATTGATGTAACAGTGACACCAAGAGGGCAACATTTTAGACAATTTAAAGTCGTTATAATGGTATACCAGAGTATTTACTTTGGTCACCATGAGATATAACAGAAGCGGACATAAAGCAGTTTTTGAAAAACCAATGCTATGGACAGGGCTTTAACATCCTTAGATCTATGTACTTGTTATTGTTCTCTCTGCTACAAACAGGCAAAACAAAAATAAAACAGTATGAATTAGTACAATGCCATGCTCGGAAAGAATCTAAATAGAAGAGTTAACTGTGTATACTAAGTTGTAATATATATTAAGTGTCAGAGAAAAACAAAAACTAACCCATTTACAATGTGTGTGTTTTTTTGTTTTTTTTTTTAGCATTGCTCATATTCTTGCTTGAAAACAGTAAAGTCAATGCATTTCAGAACCATGGATAGTGATTGAAAGCAGGCTGCAGCCTCTTTCTTCCTTAAACATATTATTTGTCTCCTTAATTATTATGCCTCTTGCACAACGATGATAAATACTACCAACATAAACAACTAACAGCATATCAGTGTAGGCAGGTATTGTTTAGAAGTGTATTACAATCATTGTTGGTCGGTGGCAAAGCTAGTTGCCCACCGGTTCTCCAAAAGGAGGCTACAATTAAGTAAGGCAATTGCTTTTTCTATTCTCTCACTGGGAGAGACGGATCATTTACTATACTAAAGAAACAGCTCTGGTTTTCATAATGCCTTCGGGAGTGTATAGGTGTATATAAGCGAGTTGACGAATGAGAGGAGCTAAGAGAAAAATGTGCATCAGACAGCGGCTCTTGCCAACAAAAGCAGGAAGCTGATGAACTTAAATCTGTTCTTTTGGATACAGCGGACACAATAGCATCTGTCTCAAACATTTCTGAACATAGTTTGCACATGCTGAATAAGACACCCAGAGTCCACAAACCTCACATAATGTGATACACATCCGAACAGAAAACACTACACTTGCTGCATATTAAAGTCTTACCTCTCCAGATGCCTGTCTCCTGTCAGGGAGCACTAGAGTATTTGCATGGCTGCCAGGGACTATAGTAGATCCTATACTCATTCTGGGTCCAACCAACATGTACCGTTTGTCTCCAGATCTGTACTGGATGCTGTGACACAGTGTCCCGTCATAATTAGTCTCTTGTAGATATTTAGAAGTATAGTCTGTGGTTTTGGAGCACTGCATTGCAATCAGCACGATGATACTGATGAGGAAAAGCACAGAAACTGAGCCCAAAGTTATCATCAGGTAAAAAGTCACATCATTCCCCTCCTCATCTTTTGCTGCACTTTTAACATCAGAAGCTGCAAAAGCCTCTTTGGGCTCCACCAGTTTGACAATCACAGTAGCTGTTGCTGAGAGTGAAACGTTCCCATTGTCTTTCACCAGTATGACCAGTTTATGCTCAGCCTCGTCTGTCTCTGTGAAGGAGCGAAGTGTTCTGATCTGTCCTGTATAGCGGTCCAAACCAAAGAGACTGTGGTCAGTAACTTCCTGCAGTGAAAACAGCAACCAGCCGTTATATCCTATATCAGCGTCATAGGCTCTGACTTTAGTCACCAAGTGTCCTGCGTTCACATTGCGGGGAATCTCCTCCACACCTTCAGCAGAGCCGTTAGAGCTGACTGGATACAGGATGACTGGAGCGTTGTCGTTCTGATCCAGAATGAACACGTTCACTGTGACGTTGCTGCTTAGTGACGGAGTTCCAGAATCTGTGGCAACAACTTGGAACTGGAACGTTTTCAGAGTTTCAAAGTCAAAACTTTTTAGCGCGGTAATGTGTCCATTATCAGAATTTACATTTAGGAATGATGTTACATCATTTCCTCTAGCAATATGGTAAGAAATAGCTGCATTGTCATTGACATCTTTGTCCGTTGCGCTTACAGAGAATATCGAAGCTCCAGCAACGTTATTTTCTACCAGGTAAAACTCTAATGGATTTTGGGAGATTTCTGGACTGTTGTCATTTACATCTGATATCTGAATGTTCAGAGTTTTAACGGTAGATAAGGGAGGGTCACCACAATCGGTGGTTTGTATTGTTACTTCATAATTTGACACCGCCTCCCTATCCAAAAATCCCTTCGTGACAACTGAATATATGTTTTCTTTATAGGAGGGCTTTAATTCAAAAGGAACGTCATTGGTTATGCGTGAAATTATTTTTCCATTAACACCGGAGTCTTTATCCGTCACACTGATAAGTGAAATAACTGTGCCAGGCTTTGAGTCTTCAGACACTGTATTTGACAGCGATGTGACTTCTATGTCTGGTGGATTATCATTGACGTCTTTTATCTTTACAATGACCCTGCACCTGCTTGTTAATGGAGGCGTTCCTTTGTCAGATGCCTCAACATCTAGCTTATAAATCTCTGATTCCTCAAAATCCAACGCTCCTTTCATTTTAATTTGTCCACTTAAACTATCCAATTCAAATATATCGTAGACTTTACGTGCTAATGTTTTGCTAAGGCTGTACTCTATTTCCCCATTAGTCCCTTCGTCTGGATCTATTGCATTCACTCTTGTAATAGTAGTACCAACTGGGATGTTTTCATATATTTCAATTTGATAAGTGTCCTGACTAAACATCGGACGATTATCATTAATATCAAGAACAATAATGGAAACATTCAGTGTCCCTGATCTTTGAGGTTTACCTCCATCAACTGCTGTTACAAATAGCAAGTGTTTATTATTTTGTTCTCTGTCTAAGGACTTCTTCAGCACTAAAAATGGTATTTTGTCCTCATCGCTTTGACTGATTTCTATTTCAAAGTGATCGTTTGACGTTAATGTATATGTACGGATAGAGTTCAATCCAGCATCGGGATCACGGGCCGCGTGCAACTGGAATCGAGATCCCGGTGATGTATGTTCTGCTATTTGAAAGTGCTGTTCCTTTTCAGGAAAACTGGGGTAGTGATCATTTACATCAGTAATTTCTACAACAATATGGTGCATTTCCAAAGGGTTTTCAACAAGGATTTTCAGTTCCATCAAGCATGCACCGCTTCCCTGACATAGCTCCTCTCTGTCGATTTTTTTACGGATCTGTAAGGCACCATTGTCCGGGTTTACCTCGAAAAACGCGTCTTTAGATCCAGACACAACACGGAACCGTCGATCAATCAAAGAGGTTTTGTCCAGGCCAAGATCCTTCGCAACATTTCCAACGAGGGTTCCTTCTTTTACCTCCTCTGGAATAGAGTACCTCAATTCAGCCAGAGTCTGATTTCCGAAAATCAGCAGTAACGAAAGATGAAAAGCAAACCTACAATAGTCACTTGTTCGACATCGTCTTTCGTTCGCCATCGTTATCCAACAACACATGAGCACACAGGAGCCTGTTTCTGCAACTAATCAATTTTCTATATCCGACCTCCACACGGTCTCATCCGACTCCCGTTCCTTCATCAAATGTATTCTCTGCTGGGAGTTACCAAACAAAAGCTTTGTTAGGGGATGGACGAAGTCCTTTATGGCCTCGTTGATGTTACAGTGACACCAAGAGGACAACATGTCATAGCACTTTAAATTGTATAAAGGCGTACTACGTCACATAGTTATATATTTTGTTAGTAAATCTACCTGGAAATATCAAGACAAAAGAGGAGAAATAGTTATATCAAAAATACATAAAGCTGATCTGATTGAAATAGTAATATTTTATTATCATAATCTAATCAGTTGAAGCTGCTACGTTTTAATGCAAATTAAGTGCTCTGAAGAAGTTACTATTTACCACGTTTATACAACATTAGACTATACTACCCGTTCACTCTGTTTTGCCTGGAAACAGTAAAGCCAATGTATTTCAGTACCATGGACAGCGATCACTGCTCTTAACATACACGATGTCTTTAGCCGAAGAGTTGTGTGCTCAGTTATCAAACCCGTTGCAAGATGCTCTAACAAATGCATTCATAACACCAACAGCAAGTGTAGTTAGGGGTTGGCTGGAAATTTAATTGGCACATCCGTGTCAAAACGTTTTAGCCACATTGCCAAAAATGAAACTACAATTACTACGACTTTGTTTCTAATAGTTTCTTTATAATATGAGACAATTATTTATTCCATCAATCTGATATATATCTGGTATCATAATGATCTTGAGAGTATTTGTACAAAAGACATAAACAATATGGGCTAGGTGAAAAGTAAGCATTACCTGTCAGACAATGCATAGATTATTATGCTGATTTGCAGACACAACTCGTGTTATCGACACAGCCGAACAGCACTAACTCGTGAAAAAATTAACAACAATAGGAATAAAAGAAACTGAAATACTGTGACAGATTCGTGAAGGGAGCGTCACACGCGGCCCATATGTGTTTGATGTTCCTCTTTTTTGTTTGTTTATTGTAGAAATTCTACTGTTGATGGTCATTATATGAAGAGGCTTAGAAGAAATAAAGACAGCACTACACATTTAAAGTCTTACCTCTCCAGATGCCTGTCTCCTGTCAGGGAGCACTAGAGTATTTGCATGGCTGCCAGAGACTATAGTAGATCCTATACTCATTCTGGGTCCAACCAACATGTACCGTTTGTCTCCAGATCTGTACTGGATGCTGTGACACAGTGTCCCGTCATAATTAGTCTCTTGTAGATATTTAGAAGTATAGTCTGTGGTTTTGGAGCACTGCATTGCAATCAGCACAACAATGCTGATGAGGAAAAGCACAGAAACTGATCCCAAAGTTATCATCAGGTAAAAAGTCACATCATTCCCCTCCTCATCTTTTGCCGAACTTTTAACATCAGAAGCTGCAAAAGCCTCTTTGGGCTCCACCAGTTTGACAATCACAGTAGCTGTTGCTGAGAGTGAAACGTTCCCATTGTCTTTCACCAGTATGACCAGTTTATGCTCAGCCTCGTCTGTCTCTGTGAAGGAGCGAAGTGTTCTGATCTGTCCTGTATAGCGGTCCAAACCAAAGAGACTGTGGTCAGTAACTTCCTGCAGTGAAAACAGCAACCAGCCGTTATATCCTATATCAGCGTCATAGGCTCTGACTTTAGTCACCAAGTGTCCTGCGTTCACATTGCGGGGAATCTCCTCCACACCTTCAGCAGAGCCGTTAGAGCTGACTGGATACAGGATGACTGGAGCGTTGTCGTTCTGATCCAGAATGAACACGTTCACTGTGACGTTGCTGCTTAGTGACGGAGTTCCAGAATCTGTGGCAACAACTTGGAACTGGAACGTTTTAAGAGTTTCAAAGTCAAAACTTTTTAATGCCATAATATCTCCATTTTCAGCATTGATGTTGAGAAATGATGTCACTTCATTTTCATAACCTGCATTCCTGAGAATATGATACGAAATAATAGCATTATCTCCCTCGTCACGATCAGACGCGATTAAAGAAAATACCGACACTCCTGGGGAGTTATTCTCAGTGACATAAAAATTATACCGGCTCATTGAAAACTCTGGACTGTTATCGTTTACGTCGGATACAACAACTCTTAATGTCTGTTCAGATGTTAAGGCTGGTTCACCTGCATCTTTAGCGATTAGTGTTACATCATAAATCGATTTGTTTTCCCTGTCAAGCTGTGACATTGTCACTACAGCGTACATGTTGTCCTGTATTGAAGGCGATAGTGTGAAAGGGACATCGCCTTTTACAAAGCTGATAACTTTTCCGTTCATCCCAGAGTCCAAATCGGTAATGCTAATAAGTGCTACCGTCGTTCCTGGTCTAGAATCCTCTGAAATTGTGTTAGACAGTGACGTTACCTCAATTACAGGTGCATTGTCATTTATGTCTTTAATATTTACAGTAATGCTTTTATCCGTTCTAAGTGGAACAGCACCGCTGTCAGATGCTTGGATATCTATCTCATAACTGTCATCCACTTCGTAGTCTAATTGTCCTTTCACGGTTATTTCACCTGTGTTCGGGTCGACATCAAACAGTTCGAGCACCTTAATATTCACATTACCAAAAGAATAGCTAACATCTCCATTTAAACCGTCGTCCATATCTGTGGCATTTACTCGTATGACGATTGTTCCAGTTGGTGAATTCTCATTTATCTCTGCAGAATAGACATCTTTTGTAAAAACTGGAGCATTATCATTCACATCTAAAACATCTATTAATATCTCCATGGTCCCTGTTCTAGGAGGTTTACCTCCATCCATGGCTGTAAGCAGTAGTTTATGGCTGCTAGAGGCCTCTCTGTCTAACAGGTTTTGTAATTGTAAAATAGGCACTTTGCCATCTTTCCCACGATCTTTCACTTCCAGACGAAAATTATTGTTTGGACTTAGTTTATACTGTTGAACAGAATTCACACCGCCATCTGGATCGAGAGCAGCATGCAACTGAAATCTGGTTCCCGGTAAAGTTGACTCTGAAATCTCTAGCCTTTTGTTGTTCTCCGGGAAGGAGGGCGAATGGTCATTCACGTCTAACACTTCCACTGCAACATAATGGATCTCCAGTGGGTTCTCTAGCACGGTTTTAAGGTTTATCAAACATACACTGGTCCGCTGGCAAATTTCCTCTCGGTCAATATTACGATTTACGTGTAAAATCCCATCATTTTGGTTTACCTGGAAAAGGGGTTCAGTGGAACCAGAAACAATACGAAATCCCCTTGCTTTTAATATATTTGCATCTATTCCCAGATCTTTTGCTATATTCCCAACAGCAGTCCCTTCTTTGATCTCTTCCGATATAGAATATCTTATCTGTCCCGATGCCTTGCCGAAAATCAAACTCAAAGCCAGCACGAAGGCGACCCATTTCCTTCCTTGTTGCCAGGAGTCCTGTCCGCTTTGTTCCATTGTCTGGTGTCAATAGATATATCCAGCAAATACCGAATGATCTACAGACTGTTTACATAGGCGATCCATTAATTGAAGAAAAAATTCCACGTCTGATAATGCGCTCGGTTCTTATGGACGAGAAAATCGTTCAAATAAAATCACATTCGCAGGATAACGGTCTGCCCTCCGGAATGCTTCAGAGGCAGTCTCACAGACCTATGTATGGACAACCGATGTGATGCGTATTTCTGGTTGTTTAGTGCCACCATGCGATTCTATAACAAAGACAGATTTACCTCAGCTCCTACTGACAAAATAATCTTACAACCAAACACGTACATGAAGAGGCTACTCACTGGTCATCTCATATGTTAACAACTCAATTAGACTCACACATGAAACAGGATTAGTCACGATATTGTATATTTCTTTTGTTCATTTTATATTTGAGAGTGAAATACAAGGACTTCATAAAAAAGTATGTATAAAACATTCTCAGTACAAAATCCTCATATCATAGCTAGCAGGGACAAATGCTTGCAATTACATGAATGAAAGATAGAAGTAATATCTTTTTTTAAAATTGGCACCCACTGTGGAAACAATATTAAATGATCAAAAAAATATTTGTACTGATTCAGAAAGTGTTATTTACATATGTCTTACCTCTGAAGTCGCAGACCTCCTGTCAGGGAGCACTAGAGTATTCGCATGGCTGCCAGGGACTATAGTAGATCCTATACTCATTCTGGGTCCAACCAACATGTACCGTTTGTCTCCAGATCTGTACTGGATGCTGTGACACAGTGTCCCGTCATAATTCGTCTCTTGTAGATATTTAGAAGTATAGTCTGTGGTTTTGGAGCACTGCATTGCAATCAGCACGATGATGCTGATGAGGAAAAGCACAGAAACTGAGCCCAAAGTTATCATCAGGTAAAAAGTCACATCATTCCCCTCCTCATCTTTCGCTGCACTTTTAACATCAGAAGCTGCAAAAGCCTCTTTGGGCTCCACCAGTTTGACAATCACAGTAGCTGTTGCTGAGAGTGAAACGTTCCCATTGTCTTTCACCAGTATGACCAGTTTATGCTCAGCCTCGTCTGTCTCTGTGAAGGAGCGAAGTGTTCTGATCTGTCCTGTATAGCGGTCCAAACCAAAGAGACTGTGGTCAGTAACTTCCTGCAGTGAAAACAGCAACCAGCCGTTATATCCTATATCAGCGTCATAGGCTCTGACTTTAGTCACCAAGTGTCCTGCGTTCACATTGCGGGGAATCTCCTCCACACCTTCAGCAGAGCCGTTAGAGCTGACTGGATACAGGATGACTGGAGCGTTGTCGTTCTGATCCAGAATGAACACGTTCACTGTGACGTTGCTGCTTAGTGACGGAGTTCCAGAATCTGTGGCAACAACTTGGAACTGGAACGTTTTCAGAGTTTCAAAGTCAAAACTTTTTAGCGCGGTAATGTGTCCATTATCAGAGTTTACATTTAGGAAAGACATTATGCCATTTTGACTGCCGTCTCTCACAATGTGATATGAAATAGCAGCATTGTCATTCAAGTCATTGTCCGTTGCACTTACAGAGAATATTGACTTCCCCGGAACATTATTTTCTACAAGATAAAACTCTAAAGGGGTTTGGTCGAAATGTGGACTGTTGTCATTCACATCCGATATCTGAATGTTCAAAATTTTTAAAGTAGATAAGGGAGGTTGACCACAATCAGTGGCTTGTATTGTTATTTCATAATGGGACACCTCCTCTCGATCCAAAAATCCCTTCGTGACAACGGAGTACGTGTTCTCTTTGTAGGACGGATTTAATACAAAAGGTACATCATTCGATATGTGTGAAATAATTTTTCCGTTGACACCGGAGTCTTTATCCTTCACACTAATGAGTGAAATAACTGTGTCAGGCTTTGAGTCTTCAGACACTGTATTTGACAGCGATGTGACTTCTATTTCCGGTGGATTGTCGTTGACGTCTATGATTTTTATAATGACCCTACACTCACCTGTCAGTGGAGGCGTTCCTTTATCTGAGGCCTCAACATCGAGTTCATATACCTCGTTTTCTTCATAGTCCACTACTCCTTTTACTCTAATCTCTCCGGTTAATTTGTCCAATTCAAAAATATCATAGACTTTTTTCTTCAGAGTTTTTCCAAGACTGTATTCAATTTCGCTATTGGTGCCTTCATCGGGATCCGTCGCATTCATTCTAAATACTGAAGAACCGACTGGAACATTTTCTTTTATTGCAATCTGGTAAATCTCCTGACTAAAAATCGGACGATTATCATTACTGTCCAGAACAATAATAGAAACATTTAGTGTGCCTGATCTTTGAGGTTTACCTCCATCAACTGCTGTAACCAGTAGCGTGTGTTTATCCTTTTGTTCTCTGTCTAACGATTTCTTCAGCACTAAAAATGGTATCTTACCCGCATCGCTTTGACGGATGTTTACTTCAAAATGTTCATTTGACGTCAAAGTGTATGTACGAATAGAGTTAATTCCAGCATCGGGGTCACGAGCAGTGTGTAGTTGGAATCGCCTTCCTGGCAATGTTTGCTCAGCTATTTCAAATGTCTGTTCTCTTTCAGGAAAACTAGGAGAGTGATCATTTACATCAGTAATTTCTACACTTACATAGTGCATTTCCAAAGGGTTTTCAACAAGGATTTTTAGCTCTATTAGGCATGCACCACTACCGTGACAGAGCGCCTCTCTGTCAATATGCTTGTGGACGTACAATGCCCCATTATTCTGGTTTACTTCAAAATTAGCGTCCTTACTTTCAGAAACAACACGGAACCGTCGATCAATCAAAGAGGTGATGTCAAGGCCAAGATCCTTCGCAACATTTCCAACAGCAGTTCCTCCTTTCACCTCCTCTGGAATAGAGTACCTTATCTGAGCCAAAGCCTGCTTTCCGAAAAGCAGCAGTAGAGCCAAATGAAAAACAAACCAGGAGCAGTCCGTTGTTCGAATTTTTGTATCGATCCCCATTGTTATCCAACAACACATACACACAGGAGTCTGTTAAGGCAACAAACAATTATTTATGTCCATCCCGCTTAGTTTCGCATCTTTACAGAAGGTACAACACGATTCCATCGGCTGGTGTGCTTGATTCAAGTGCTTTCTTTGCTCTACTGAAAAACAAAAGGTTCGTGAGGGGAGGGACAAAGTCGTTTGTGGTTTCCCGATGTAATAGTGACACCCAGAGGTAATTACTGAGAACAAACTTTACTGCATATTCGTTTTTTGAAAACAAAAATGTTCACAGAGGCGTGAGAAAAGAAAGGTGTAATGTGCCATGAAAAACCAACAGAATTTCCGTATTAACGTTTAACTTTGTTCTCTCTCTCTCTTTCTCTCTCTCTCGCCTTCCTCTAGATGACATGCATTCACCAAGAGGCGTATTAATTGATCATTGAAATAATACCACTCATTGTGTTCCTTTAACATTGTCTTGCTGTTTCATGTGTTCATGCATTTCAGCACCATGGACAGCATTCACAGCCTTTCCCTCTAAAAAAAAAAGTTGTTCCATATTAAAACAACTCAGTCCATGCATACTGCTCAAACAACTCAACAGAAACACTGCAACATCTTCAAACTTTTCAGTCAGTTATTAGTCAGAAGTTGGAATATTCTCTGTTTGTCAAATAATCACTGCCCACATATTCCCATATACAGATTATAAATACTCTGTTTTGCTAGAAAAGAGTAAAATGTTAATTTCAGCACCAAGGAGAGTGGTCAAAATCAGGGGCAAAGACGGCCCTCTTTACAAGGGATGAGCTCTTTTATGTGTTTCAAATTTATTCGTATTAATCATGAATGTGTATGCACATGAACAATAGAGACAAACAGTGAGGGTAGAGCAGAAGAGGACAGATTGGCTGTTGTTGACGCAACTATCTAGCCACATCCAGCATTTTGCTACACTGACTTGAATTTTTACATCTCTTTCTATGTAAACGAGCTCTTTGAGATACTAAAAGATAATATATACGCAAACAAACCCATTAGAAAGCAACACACTTAACAAGACCTATTTGAGTTTGTTGTGAGTTATATTTCATACTGTTCTCTGTGCAAAATGCTTTGGAGACATGATAAGAGGAAAACTTGGAGCTAAACACAAACAAAGAACTGTATGCTTGTCAACATTTTGTATAAAACTTTTAAGTTCTTACCTCTCCAGATGCGCTCCTCCTGTCAGGGAGCACTAGAGTATTTGCATGGCTGCCAGGGACTATAGTAGATCCTATACTCATTCTGGGTCCAACCAACATGTACCGTTTGTCTCCAGATCTGTACTGGATGCTGTGACACAGTGTCCCGTCATAATTAGTCTCTTGTAGATATTTAGAAGTATAGTCTGTGGTTTTGGAGCACTGCATTGCAATCAGCACGATGATGCTGATGAGGAAAAGCACAGAAACTGAGCCCAAAGTTATCATCAGGTAAAAAGTCACATCATTCCCTCCTCATCTTTTGCCGAACTTTTAACATCAGAAGCTGCAAAAGCCTCTTTGGGCTCAACCAGTTTGACAATCACAGTAGCTGTTGCTGAGAGTGAAACGTTCCAATTGTCTTTCACCAGTATGACCAGTTTATGCTCAGCCTCGTCTGTCTCTGTGAAGGAGCGAAGTGTTCTGATCTGTCCTGTATAGCGGTCCAAACCAAAGAGACTGTGGTCAGTAACTTCCTGCAGTGAAAACAGCAACCAGCCGTTATATCCTATATCAGCGTCATAGGCTCTGACTTTAGTCACCAAGTGTCCTGCGTTCACATTGCGGGGAATCTCCTCCACACCTTCAGCAGAGCCGTTAGAGCTGACTGGATACAGGATGACTGGAGCGTTGTCGTTCTGATCCAGAATGAACACGTTCACTGTGACGTTGCTGCTTAGTGACGGAGTTCCAGAATCTGTGGCAACAACTTGGAACTGGAACGTTTTCAGAGTTTCAAAGTCAAAACTTTTTAGCGCAGATATTTTTCCGTTTTCAGAATTTATATTCAGAAAAGATGCCATGTCATTATGACCGCCTTCCCCTCTAATTATGCGATAGGACACTGCAGCATTGTCGTTTAAGTCTTTATCAGATGTACTCACAGAAAATATTGATGCGCCAGGAGCATTGTTTTCCTTCAAATATAATTCCAGGGGACTGTGTGCGAACTCTGGCATGTTATCATTCACATCTGACACCTGAATACTCAAAGTTTTGAGTGTGGAAAGTGGAGGCTCACCATAGTCGGTAGCTGTTATTGAAATGTCATAATGTGACACAGTTTCCCTGTCCAGTGTTTCTTTTGTCACTAATGAATACATGTTTTCTTTAAACGACGGTTTTAATTCAAATGGTATATTCCCCGTCAGGCTGCATATGACCTTCCCATTCAGGCCAGAATCGAAGTCTGTAACGCTAATAAGAGAAATCACGGTCCCATGTTTTGAATCCTCTGGGACCATGTTAGATATTGATGTCACCTCTATTTCTGGTTTATTGTCATTGACATCTTGGATCTTTATTATAACTCTGCAGTCAGTTGTTGTAGGAGGCTGACCCCTGTCAGAGGCTTGGACGTCTAACTTGAAAACATCAGCTGTCTCATAGTCTATTTGTCCATTAACTCGAATTTCGCCTGTATTTCTGTCTAGACTAAATAGCTCCAACACCTTCGAATTAATGTCACCCCCAAAGGTATACTCAACATCCCCATTAGTTCCCTCGTCGAGATCAGTTGCTTCGACTTTTATTACGACCGTATCTAAAGCAACATTTTCTTGTAATATCACAGAATAAACCTCTTTCGAAAAAGCAGGTCTGTTATCATTGATATCGAGAACATTTATGGTAAGATTAAGATGTGCTGATTTTAGCGGTGTCCCTCCATCTATAGCGGTTAAAATCAGGCTATGGTTTGTTTTCTGCTCTCTGTCCAAGGGCCTCTGCAACACTAAGAAAGGGATTTTATCCTCTCCCCTATCTCGAATTTCAAGATGAAAATTATCATTTTGACTAAGTTTATAACGCTGGACGGAATTTATTCCAACATCGGGATCACGGGCGCCTGGTAATTGAAATCGTGCTCCTGGTAAAGTATTTTCTGCTATTTCTATTACCTTTTCATTCTCGACAAACGTCGGTACATGGTCGTTATCATCTGTTATTTCCACTGTGATATAATGGATTTCAAGTGGATTTTCAACAACGATTTTCAGATCTATTAAACAAGCACCATTTCTATCACACAGCTGTTCTCGGTCGAGATTCTTATGAACATACAAAATCCCATTGTTCGGGTTTACCTCAAAGAGCGCGTCCTGAGCTCCAGACACAATACGAAAACGCCTGTTTATCAAAGTACTGACATCAAGGCCCAAATCCTTGGCAACATTTCCAATAATAGCTCCCACTTTAACTTCCTCCGGAGTCGAGTATTTTATTTGAGCTAATATCAGCTCACCACAGCAAAACAGCAGAGAGAAAAGCAGAGGACGCGACCAAGACATCATTCTTCCTCCTTGTCCTTTCTCTTTTGGCAAAATCATTTGAAATAGCATCCACAAATATCTTCCACTTAAAACACCTCCAGCTGTCCTGAGATTATATATCAGAAAACCACAGTCGCTTAGGAAAGGTACAGATCGAAACTATGGCATTCTTTGTGGTCGCGCTAAAAAAATACACTTTGGAAGGGGCAGAGACTATTTTGACTGAAGCCTTAGCAATCCCCTACTGTAACACTGACACCCTGTGGACCACTCAATGTTTTCATTTAGTATGAAGGAGAAAGATAATTTAAAACATGATTCCCCTGAACAGAAACCGCTCCAGTACGAAGTTTAGTCACACGAAATGCTCCACAGTCAACTAAACTTTGAGCTTTCACGCAGCTCTCCATATGATAAGACGGATATATCGCTAGGCAGCCAACAGCGAATGAAACAACCAGTTTGAAATAGCTTACTTATCCAGAAGCCTGTCGCCTGTCACCGACCACTGAAGTATTTTTTATCGCTGCCTGGGACTATGATAAAACATAAGATTCTAAGGCAAACGTTTAGCACCATGGACAGCGCTAAAAAACCTGAGTTCAATTAAGCTACTATAATAACAGCATTAAGTACCCTTTCAAGTGCCTCTAAAATAAAAAAAAAAGCTTTCTCTTCTAAACTAGATAGTAAAACTCAACTTGAAAATCACCACCAAAATCACCAACAAAGACTTCAGTTTCATGGAAACGGTACAAAATATGTTATGCTGGAAACCGTGGTGGACTAAATGGCTAGAACAGAGTTTACAGTTTCAAGAGAGAAAAAACATTGAACAGTGCTAAAAGTTTGACCAAAACAACATGACAACAATTCAGCTCTTTTAAAAACAGAAAATATTTTGTTTTAAAAACTAATTACCTTATTCATTTTACAGGAAGTATAAGTAAGCCAAAATCAGTTACTATATTAAAGTGATGCATTAGCTATCAAGATCATAGATGTGCCTTACCTCTCCAGATGCCTGTCTCCTGTCAGGGAGCACTAGAGTATTTGCATGGCTGCCAGGGACTATAGTAGACCCAATACTCATTCTGGGTCCAACCAACATGTACCGTTTGTCTCCAGATCTGTACTGGATGCTGTGACACAGTGTCCCGTCATAATTAGTCTCTTGTAGATATTTAGAAGTATAGTCTGTGGTTTTGGAGCACTGCATTGCAATCAGCACGATGATGCTGATGAGGAAAAGCACAGAAACTGAGCCCAAAGTTATCATCAGGTAAAAAGTCACATCATTCCCCTCCTCATCTTTTGCTGCACTTTTAACATCAGAAGCTGCAAAAGCCTCTTTGGGCTCCACCAGTTTGACAATCACAGTAGCTGTTGCTGAGAGTGAAACGTTCCCATTGTCTTTCACCAGTATGACCAGTTTATGCTCAGCCTCGTCTGTCTCTGTGAAGGAGCGAAGTGTTCTGATCTGTCCTGTATAGCGGTCCAAACCAAAGAGACTGTGGTCAGTAACTTCCTGCAGTGAAAACAGCAACCAGCCGTTATATCCTATATCAGCGTCATAGGCTCTGACTTTAGTCACCAAGTGTCCTGCGTTCACATTGCGGGGAATCTCCTCCACACCTTCAGCAGAGCCGTTAGAGCTGACTGGATACAGGATGACTGGAGCGTTGTCGTTCTGATCCAGAATGAACACGTTCACTGTGACGTTGCTGCTTAGTGACGGAGTTCCAGAATCTGTGGCAACAACTTGGAACTGGAACGTTTTCAGAGTTTCAAAGTCAAAACGTTTTAGCGCGGTAATGTGTCCATTATCTGGATTTATATTGAAAAACGACAAAAAGTGATTTTGACTCCCTTCTCTCACAATGTGATATGAAATAGCTGCATTGTCGTTCACATCTTTGTCCGTTGCGCTTACAGAGAATATCGAAGCTCCAGCAACGTTATTTTCTACCAGGTAAAACTGTAATGGACTTTGGGAGAATTCTGGACTGTTGTCATTTACATCTGATATCTGAATGTTCAGAGTTTTAAAGGTAGATAAGGGAGGTTCACCACAATCGGTGGCTTGTATTGTTATTTCATAATTTGACACCTCCTCCCGATCCAAAAATCCCTTCGTAACAACTGAAAATATGTTTTCTTTGTATGAGGGCTTTAATTCAAAAGGTACATCATTAGTTATGCGTGAAATAATTTTTCCATTAACACCAGCGTCTTTATCCTTCACACTAATGAGGGATATAATTGTTCCAGGCTTTGAGTCTTCAGACACTGTATTTGACAGTGATGTGACTTCTATTTCCGGTGGATTGTCGTTGACGTCTATGATTTTTATAATGACCCTACACTCACCTGTCAGTGGAGGCGTTCCTTTATCTGAGGCCTCAACATCGAGTTTATAAACGTCGTTTTCTTCATAGTCCACTACTCCTTTTACTCTAATCTCTCCGGTTAATTTGTCCAATTCAAAAATATCATAGACTTTTTTCTTCAGAGTTTTTCCAAGACTGTATTCAATTTCGCTATTGGTGCCTTCATCGGGATCCGTCGCATTCATTCTAAATACTGAAGAACCGACTGGAACATTTTCTTTTATTGCAATCTGGTAAATCTCCTGACTAAACATCGGACGATTATCATTACTGTCCAGAACAATAATAGAAACATTTAGTGTGCCTGATCTTTGAGGTTTACCTCCATCAACTGCTGTAACCAGTAGCGTGTGTTTATCCTTTTGTTCTCTGTCTAACGATTTCTTCAGCACTAAAAATGGTATTTTATCCTCATCACTTTGACGGATGTCTACTTCAAAATGTTCATTTGACGTCAAAGTGTATGTACGAATAGAGTTAATTCCAGCATCGGGGTCACGAGCAGTGTGTAGTTGGAATCGCCTTCCTGGCAATGTTTGCTCAGCTATTTCAAATGTCTGTTCTCTTTCAGGAAAACTAGGAGAGTGATCATTTACATCAGTAATTTCTACAACTGCGTAGTGTATTTCCAAAGGGTTTTCGACTATGACTTTTAGCTCCATTAGGCATGCACCACTACCCTGACAGAGCGCCTCTCTGTCTATTTTCATAATTACATAGAGAACCCCATTGTGCTGGTTTACCTCAAAAAATGCATCCTTTGATTCAGAAACAACACGGAACCGTCGGTCAAACAAAGAGGTGATGTCAAGGCCAAGATCCTTCGCAACATTTCCAACAACAGTTCCTTCTTTCACCTCCTCTGGAATAGAGTATCTTATTTCTGCCAAAGCCCATTTTCCGACAAACAACAGTAGAGCCAAATGAAAAGCAAACCTGGAGCAGACCCTTCTCCGAGTTTGTGTTTCGGTCCACATTGTTATCCAACAACACATTAACACACGTAAGCCTGTAGCTGCACTAAATGTCTATATCAAGACCGTTGTGTTTCGCAAATTTACAAATAGCAGAACACGATTCCATCGGGTGGCGAGGTCGATTCAAATGCCTTATCTGCTTTTTTTCAGGAGACAAACAAAAGCTTTGTGAGGGGAGGGACAACATTTTCTATCGTTTCCTAATGTAATACTGACACCCAGAGGTCAATGGGAAAGGACAGGGCTTTATACTGTATAATCTAATTTAAAAAATAAATCTACCCAATGGAGCTATTATGTACCATTAAGATTTCAGCATTTAAACACCTGACAAATGTGTTCACTTTGTGTGGCAGGCAAATATGCGTATGGCTCTAGATGATGTGGAAAATGCGTAGTAGTTGAAGTTGTTAAAATACTACAGTTAATGGACATCGTTTTTTAATTAAACTTCCTTGTGCACTATGTTTGATATGAACAAAACAAGCAATTTCGTTTCAGCACCACGGATACAGATCTGAACCAGACGTCTTTTTCGTAAAGAAAGTAGTCCAGCCTTATGCTCAGTACTCATACAAATCAACGGAAACACCAGCAACTTCAAACTTTCCTATGGTAGTATTTTAGGATTTGGAGGCATGTTTATAGAAATATCACAGACACTCTGACCAAATATAGTTTGCGATTCTTACGTGCTCTTATCTTTGGGAAGAGTAAATCATTTCTGGGCCGTGGACGACGCTCATAATCAGGCAACGATTGTGGTTTTTGAAATGGATGACAGAAAATGAATAATTTTAAATATATGGTATTGATCAGCTTACATGGGTTTGACAATTACAAACAAGTGGTAAGTGAAATATTGACAAAACTGAGGAGCAGTGTGCCTCTTTTCCACACAGCAAAGCAAAGAAACTAAGCCTTTTGGTACACTGACTTGCATATCTCTTCCTATGGAAACAGCGAACACTGTCAGGTGAATACAGTATCTCTAAATAAAGTCAGACTAACCGGTGACGATCCAAATAATAAGCACCACACTTAATCCGACTTGTAATATGGTCAAGTTTGTTTTGAGCTGTTTGGTAGTTTTGTGTGTACTGTGTGTTTTAGAAATGTGATTAAAAAAAGAAAATATGCCATTGAGCAAAAAGCAATGACAGAACTGAATGCATATACAGTTGTATGCAAAAGTTTAGGAACCCCTGACAATTTCCATGATTTTCATTTATAAATATTTGGTTGTTTGGATCAGCAATTTCATTTTGATCTATCAAATAACTGAAGGACACAGTAATATTTCAGTAGTGAAATGAGGTTTATTGGATTAACAGAAAATGTGCAATATGCATCAAAACGAAATTAGACAGGTGCATAAATTTGGGCACCCTTGTCATTTTGTTGATTTGAATACCTGTAACTACTTAGCACTGATTAATTGGAACACACAATTGGTTTGGTGAGCTCATTAAGCCTTGAACTTCATAGACAGGTACATCCAATCATGAGAAAAGGTATTTAAGGTGGCCAATTGAAAGTTGTTGTTCTCTTTGACTCTCCTCTGAAGAGTGGCAACATGGGGGCCTCAAAACAACTCTCAAATGACCTGAAAAAAAAGATTGTTCTACATTATGGTTTAGGGGGAGGCTACAAAAAGTTATCGCAGAAATATAAGCTGTCAGTGTCCACTGTGAGGAACACAGTGAGGAAATGGAGGACCACAGGCACAGTTCTTGTTCTTGCCAGAAGTGGCAGGCCACATAAAATATTGGAGAGGCAAAGGCGAAGGATGGTGAGAACGGTCAAAAACAGCCCACAGACCACCTCCAAAGACCTACAACATCAACTTGCTGCAGATGGTGTCACTGTGCATTGTTCAACAATTCAGCGCACTTTGCACAAGGAGAAGCTGTATGGGAGAGTGATGCGAAAGAAGCCTTTTCTGCACACACGCCACAAACGGAGTCGCTTGAGGTATGCAAACACACATTTGGACAAGCCAGCTTCATTTTGGAATAAGGTGCTGTGGACTGATGAAAAAAAGATTGAGTTATTTGGTCATAACAAGGGGCGTTATGCATGGCGGCAAAAGAACACAACGTTCCAAGAAAAACACTTGTTACCCACAGTAAAATTTGGTGGAGGTTCCATCATGCTGTGGGGTTGTGTGGCCAGTGCCGGTACTGGGAATCTGGTTAAAGTTGAGGGTCGCATGGATTCCACTCAATATCAGCAGATTCTTGAGAATAATGTTGAGGAATCAGTCACAAAGTTGAAGTTACGCGGGGCTGGATATTTCAACAAGACAACGACCCAAAACACTGCTCAAAATCTACTCTGGCCTTTATGCAGAGGAACAAGTACAATGTTCTGGAATGGCCATCCCAGTCCCCAGACCTGAATATCATTGAACATCTGTGGGGTGATTTGAAGCGGGCTGTCCATGCTCGGCAACCATCAAACCTAACTGAACTGGAGATGTTTTGTAAGGAGGAATGGTCCAAAATACATTCATCCAGAATCCAGACACTCATTACAGGCTATAGGAAGCGTCTAGAGGCTGTTATTTCTGCTAAAGGAGGCTCTACTAAATATTGATGTGATTTTTCTGTTGGGGTGCCCAAATTTATGCACCTGTCTAATTTCGTTTTGATGCATATTGCACATTTTCTGTTAATCCAATAAATCTCATTTCACTACTGAAATATTACTGTG
Source organism: Siniperca chuatsi (assembly GCF_020085105.1). Lineage (NCBI taxonomy): Eukaryota > Metazoa > Chordata > Actinopteri > Centrarchiformes > Sinipercidae > Siniperca > Siniperca chuatsi. The sequence continues at coordinate 16,229,715 of NC_058049.1, forward strand.
TCCTTCAGTTATTTGATAGATCAAAATGAAATTGCTGATCCAAACACCCAAATATTTATAAATGAAAATCATGGAAATTGTCAGGGGTTCCTAAACTTTTGCATACAACTGTAGACATTTTGTAAACCACATTGTTTTCAAGCTCTTACCTCTCCAGATGCCTGTCTCCTGTCAGGGAGCACTAGTGTATTCGCATGGCTGCCAGGGACTATAGTAGATCCTATACTCATTCTGGGTCCAACCAACATGTACCGTTTGTCTCCAGATCTGTACTGGATGCTGTGACACAGTGTCCCGTCATAATTAGTCTCTTGTAGATATTTAGAAGTATAGTCTGTGGTTTTGGAGCACTGCATTGCAATCAGCACGATGATGCTGATGAGGAAAAGCACAGAAACTGAGCCCAAAGTTATCATCAGGTAAAAAGTCACATCATTCCCCTCCTCATCTTTTGCTGCACTTTTAACATCAGAAGCTGCAAAAGCCTCTTTGGGCTCCACCAGTTTGACAATCACAGTAGCTGTTGCTGAGAGTGAAACGTTCCCATTGTCTTTCACCAGTATGACCAGTTTATGCTCAGCCTCGTCTGTCTCTGTGAAGGAGCGAAGTGTTCTGATCTGTCCTGTATAGCGGTCCAAACCAAAGAGACTGTGGTCAGTAACTTCCTGCAGTGAAAACAGCAACCAGCCGTTATATCCTATATCAGCGTCATAGGCTCTGACTTTAGTCACCAAGTGTCCTGCGTTCACATTGCGGGGAATCTCCTCCACACCTTCAGCAGAGCCGTTAGAGCTGACTGGATACAGGATGACTGGAGCGTTGTCGTTCTGATCCAGAATGAACACGTTCACTGTGACGTTGCTGCTTAGTGACGGAGTTCCAGAATCTGTGGCAACAACTTGGAACTGGAACGTTTTCAGAGTTTCAAAGTCAAAACTTTTTAGCGCCAAGATTTCTCCATTTTCAGAGTTAATATTTAAAAATGCTGCAACTTTAACTTGAATACCTTCCTCTCTAACTATATGATAAGTTAACGCCGCATTTTCATTCAAGTCTTTATCCGAAGCTGTAACGGAAAATATTGCGTTTCCAGGCACGTTATTTTCTACCAGGTAAAGTTCAAGTGGATTATGTAAAAATTCTGGGACATTGTCATTCACGTCTGATATATCAATACTGAGAATTTTGAATGTAGACAGAGGAGGCTGACCACAGTCTGTAGCTGTTATTGTGATATCGTAATGCGAAACTGATTCTCGATCCAAATGCTGTTTCAAAACTAACGAGTACATATTATCTTGAAATGATGGTTTTAAATCAAATGGCACATTATCTGAAAGACTACATATTACTTTGCCGTTTAAACCGGTGTCTTGGTCTGTAATACTAATGAGAGAAACCACAGTCCCAGGTTTTGAGTCTTCAGATACCGTGTTTGACAGAGATGTCACCTCTATTTGAGGTTTGTTGTCGTTTTTGTCGAGCACTTTGATAATCACCCTGCAGTCAGTACTCATTGGAGGCTGTCCTTTGTCAGTGGCATGGACGTCTAACTTATAAACGTCAACCTTCTCAAAGTCAATTTCTCCAATTACTCTAATTTCACCAGTGTCTTTATTTAAGCTAAACATATCATATATCTTCCGGTCAAGTTGACCACCGAAAAAATATTCAATATCTCCATTTGCACCTTCATCCACATCACTTGCCTTTACCTTAATTACGCTTGTATCTGCATCTACATTTTCTGGTATTGTTACTGAATATACTTCTTGGCTAAATGTAGGATGGTTGTCATTTGAATCGAGAACGATGACTGTGACATTAAGCGTCCCTGATCTCGGTGGATTTCCACCGTCAACTGCTGTCAGAATCAACTTGTGCTCATGGTGCTTTTCCCGATCCAGAGACTTTTGAAGAACTAAGAATGGTATCTTGTCCTCTCCTCTCTCTCGGATTTGTATACTAAAGTATTCGCTTTGATTTAATTTATACGCACGTACAGTATTGATGATAGCATCTGGATCGTGCGCAGTTGGTAATTGGAAACGTTTGCCAGGGACAGTGGACTCAGAAATTTCTAATATTTTTTCTTCCTCTTGAAAGCTCGGTGAATTATCATTTACATCTAAGATTTCAACTCCCACATAATGTATTTCCATGGGATTCTCAGCTACCATTTTTAGGTTTACTAAGCATGGAGAAACGTTTTCACAGAGCTCCTCTCGATCGATGTTCTTATACACATACAATACGCCATTGTTCTGATTTACTTCAAACTGAGCATCTTTAGTTCCCGAAACAATACGAAACCGTCGTTCCTCCAGGGAACTGATGTCCAATCCTAGATCCTTGGCGATATTTCCAACAACAGATCCCACTTTTACTTCCTCTGGAACAGAATATTTCATCTGAGCTGAAACCCGCTCCAGGCAGCTGAGCATCACAGAAAAACGGAGGGCTAACCACCAGGACTGTATTCCCCGTCTTTGTCCTCCGGCTCCCATCGTTTCAGTTTTGAATATTTTTATTATATCCACTCACAGGCCCTAACGAAAAAGTAAACTGCCTAAGCCCCAAAATATGCTGTTGAAATACAAAACATATTTTCAACCTGTGTACAAGTGCAACAACGGCAACACTCGTTTCTCTTGAAGGTACTGTCTCTTCTCTGTCGACCTGACCAAAACCTCTCTGGAAGGGGCAGGGCCAACACTTTAACACAACAGTTTATACTGATATGTCACTGGCACCTTGTGGACTGGGCACATCATGACCATGACCTCTTTTTAAAGCAAACCGCGACATAAACTATGATACCAGAAGGTTTGCAAATTGAAGCTCCTTAACTACAAATAATTAATATTTTTGCTGACCATTTTTGAATGCAGGTTATACTGTTACTGTTCCAGGTAGCTAGTTTCCTTTTCATTTCTGTATAGTATGACAATCAATTAACAGACTCTAAAACTTGCTTATTTTGTGTAATCATAACAGTGAAAATCAAATCTGCATTAATGTTTGTCAGTGTTACGTCATTGCGTCGTGGCATTGAAGTTTGAGCAAAGTGTGCACTGAATTCCCTTAACAAAAATGTTACTTTGGCGAAAATGTATGCACACTGGGTGCACTTTAATGGACAGCATTACTCAAGCAAGTTCCAAGGATGTGCTAATTAACTTTGATAATGCAAATGAACAGGAACCACCGGATTACTGGAACAGTAGACAAAAAAACTCACAGGGTTGGTCCTTGAAATCCATGAAGTTTTAAAACCAAACTTACATCCTGACTGGAAAACCACCGCAATGTGACCAATATACTACACTTCAACACCAGACAGTCCCAGGATATAAACCATGGATAGTGCAACGAAATACCTTGTCATGTTAGTAGCCTGAACACATTTTCTTATTTCAAGAGAAGTATAAAATGACATTGCTAAGACTTAAATGAAAACGGCACTAAACATTTCAGATCTTTACTGTACATAGTAAATATTAATTGTTTTATAAGTTTCCAAAGGTAATTATAACTGTTATCATAATGAGAAAATTATCCTAATATAACCCGCAGTAAATTCTCTGTGAGTGCATGAAAAATAGCTTCAATTAAAATCGAAACATGATCTTACCTCTCCAGATGCCTGTCTCCTGTCAGGGAGCACTAGTGTATTCGCATGGCTGCCAGGGACTATAGTAGATCCTATACTCATTCTGGGTCCAACCAACATGTACCGTTTGTCTCCAGATCTGTACTGGATGCTGTGACACAGTGTCCCGTCATAATTAGTCTCTTGTAGACATTTAGAAGTATAGTCTGTGGTTTTGGAGCACTGCATTGCAATCAGCACGATGACGCTGACGAGGAAAAGCACAGAAACTGAGCCCAAAGTTATCATCAGGTAAAAAGTCACATCATTCCCCTCCTCATCTTTTGCTGCACTTTTAACATCAGAAGCTGCAAAAGCCTCTTTGGGCTCCACCAGTTTGACAATCACAGTAGCTGTTGCTGAGAGTGAAACGTTCCCATTGTCTTTCACCAGTATGACCAGTTTATGCTCAGCCTCGTCTGTCTCTGTGAAGGAGCGAAGTGTTCTGATCTGTCCTGTATAGCGGTCCAAACCAAAGAGACTGTGGTCAGTAACTTCCTGCAGTGAAAACAGCAACCAGCCGTTATATCCTATATCAGCGTCATAGGCTCTGACTTTAGTCACCAAGTGTCCTGCGTTCACATTGCGGGGAATCTCCTCCACACCTTCAGCAGAGCCGTTAGAGCTGACTGGATACAGGATGACTGGAGCGTTGTCGTTCTGATCCAGAATGAACACGTTCACTGTGACGTTGCTGCTTAGTGACGGAGTTCCAGAATCTGTGGCAACAACTTGGAACTGGAACGTTTTCAGAGTTTCAAAGTCAAAACTTTTTAGCGCGGATATTTGTCCGGTTTCCGAATTGACATTAAGGGAATATGTCATATCTCCCTGCAGCCCATCACCTCTTACAATGTGGTATGTTGTTGCTGCATTTTCGTGGAGGTCATTATCAGCTGCACTTACAGAAAGTATTGATGCACCCGGGGCATTGTTTTCTACCAAATAAAGTTCAAATGGATTCTGGCTGAATATTGGTCTATTATCATTTACATCAGACACCTGAACACTTAAGGTTTTCACAGTGGAAAGTGGAGGTTCACCACAGTCAGTAGCTGTGATTGTGATGTCATAATGTGACACAATTTCTCGGTCTAAACGCCCCTTTGTGACAAGAGAGTACATGTTTTCCTCAATGGATGGCGTCAAATCAAACGGAACACTATCCGAGATTTTGCAAATAACTTTCCCATTAACCCCAGAATCTCTGTCCGTAACGCTGATGAGAGAGATAACAGTGCCAGGCTTGGAATCTTCTGGGACTACGTTAGACAATGATGTCACTTCAATATCTGGCTTATTGTCGTTCACATCTTTTATTTTTATCACAACTCTACTTTCGACTGTTCCGGGTGGCTGGCCTTTATCTGAAGCTTGCAAATCTAGTTTATAAATCTCCGTGTCCTCAAAGTCCACTTTTCCTTTCACTCGAATCTCACCAGTCACGCTGTCTAATTCAAATGTGTCATGCACTTTTTTCTTTTGTGTTTTTCCAAACGTGTATTCAATTTCGCTGTTCAAACCTTCATCTAAATCTGTAGCGTTTAATTTTATTACAAGAGTTCCAATCGGGGCATTTTCATCTAATGACACAGTATACGTGTCTTTGCTGAACACAGGGCGATTATCATTTGCATCTAGCACAGTGATAGTTAAATTAAGGCCCCCAGATTTTGACGGACTGCCCCCATCAAGAGCAGTTAACACGAAACGGTGTTCAGCCTTTTGCTCCCTATCCAGAGGCTTTTTCAGCAATAAATACGGTATCTTGTCCTCCTCGCTGTCTCTGATTTCAATATCAAAAAATTCATTTGGACTCAATTTATATAATCGAACTGACTGTGTACCCATATCAGGGTCTCTGGCCGCATGAATTTGGAAACGAGTACCTGGAGGTGTATGCTCTGCTATTTCCAGTCGCTGCTCGCTTTCTGGAAAAGTCGGTGAATGGTCATTAACATCCGTTATTTCAACGCCAACGTAATGTATTTCCAGTGGGCTTTCAACAACAATTTTCAGGTTTATCAAACAAACTTTGGTTCTATCACAGAGCTCTTCCCGGTCCATACTTTTTCCAATATACAACACACCATTGTTTTGATTTAACTGAAACAGAGCATGATTGGGCCCCGAAACAATACGAAACCGCCTGTCTGTCAAAGTGCTGATGTCAAGGCCTAAATCCTTTGCAACATTTCCAACAGGAGATCCCACTTCTACTTCTTCTGGAACAGAGTATCTTAGCTGAGCCAAAATCTGCTCGCCAAAGCACAGCAACAAAATCCCGGCAACCCACCAGCAGTTCACTCGGCGCCTTTGTCCTTGTTCTCCCATTGTGAAGCAAAAAATGAATGCTTTGTTTGAGGCAAATACAGTAATCCAATTGCTCATCGAACCAGTCCAATTAGGTCCATTTCACGATTCTCAAATAGGAGCGTTCACACATAAATATGAACCGCTATTCATATTACTTAATACATAGCCTACGATGTCTACTCCATCTGCATACCAACTCCATCAGATATAATCCGGAGATGGGCAGGGCCTGTACAGAATGAGCAACACAACCATTAGGCCACACTGACACCATGTGGCCAGTGGGCTGCAATACGATACTAAATCACAAGTGTTTTACTTCTCTCGGGACTCTATTGCAATCTACTTCTTTAGTCCAGTCTTAAAGGACGTGCGATGAGCTGATTAAAACGTCCCCCATGGTCTCACTCTGTGGATGATGTTCAGGTCTGCCTCCTCCAACAAGTCAACTACATGTTTGAGGGTTGCTGAGAAGCATTCAAATCAGCTTGAGACTCATATGTGTGGTTATTGGACAATTAAAAGGACAAACAATAACACCTATAATTATATGCACTGTTAAATGACATGTAACCTCATCAACTTCAAATGATCTCATAGTAGGCGAGGCAGAATAGAACAGGATACACACGTTGTAAATCTGATCCACGGCTATATTTTGTTCAATACACTATGGATTCACTTTGATTAATACAAAACACGTGGCTGGACTTAAGGATACTAACTGAATGGGGAATACATACTTTATTCAGAACAAAGTGATTATTAACTTATGTCTACCTGCCATTAATTGTATTGCCAAAGAAAGTATTTTTTTAAATCAGCACCATGGAAAGCACAATTTCACACCAGCAGGGTCAAAACAGCAAATAAAAATAATATTATTTCTCCAGATGGACGGTAATGACAAAAGATATCCTTAAATTAGCATATAAAGCAAATATAAATATCTACTCACCTCTCCAGCTGCGCTCCTCCTGTCAGGGAGCACTAGTGTATTCGCATGGCTGCCAGGGACTATAGTAGATCCTGTACTCATTCTGGGTCCAACCAACATGTACCGTTTGTCTCCAGATCTGTACTGGATGCTGTGACACAGTGTCCCGTCATAATTAGTCTCTTGTAGATATTTAGAAGTATAGTCTGTGGTTTTGGAGCACTGCATTGCAATCAGCACGATGATGCTGATGAGGAAAAGCACAGAAACTGAGCCCAAAGTTATCATCAGGTAAAAAGTCACATCATTCCCCTCCTCATCTTTCGCTGCACTTTTAACATCAGAAGCTGCAAAAGCCTCTTTGGGCTCCACCAGTTTGATAATCACAGTAGCTGTTGCTGAGAGTGAAACGTTCCCATTGTCTTTCACCAGTATGACCAGTTTATGCTCAGCCTCGTCTGTCTCTGTGAAGGAGCGAAGTGTTCTGATCTGTCCTGTATAGCGGTCCAAACCAAAGAGACTGTGGTCAGTAACTTCCTGCAGTGAAAACAGCAACCAGCCGTTATATCCTATATCAGCGTCATAGGCTCTGACTTTAGTCACCAAGTGTCCTGCGTTCACATTGCGGGGAATCTCCTCCACACCTTCAGCAGAGCCGTTAGAGCTGACTGGATACAGGATGACTGGAGCGTTGTCGTTCTGATCCAGAATGAACACGTTCACTGTGACGTTGCTGCTTAGTGACGGAGTTCCAGAATCTGTGGCAACAACTTGGAACTGGAACGTTTTCAGAGTTTCAAAGTCAAAACATCTTAGTGCGGAAATGGTGCCATTGGCTTCATTTATATTTAAAAAAGAAATTACAGTGGGCCCTGGACTATTACGGATGAGTGAATATGTGACTGCCGCATTTTCAGCTCCATCAGCATCTACCGCGCTAACTGAAAAAATTGACATTCCAGCCTTGTTGTTTTCCGGCACATAAAAAGTATAGGGGCTTTCAGTGAACAAAGGACTATTATCATTAACATCTAGCACATCTACCTGTATCACCTTCGTAGATGACAGGATGGGGCTCCCTAGATCCTTAGCCGTTATTGTAATATTATACATATGCATTTTTTCCTTATCTAGGTAGTCCTTGGTGACCAACGAGTATGACTGTCCGTCAGGGGATGGCTTTAAGTCAAAAGGTAAATGACCTGGCACACTGCAGACCACCTGTCCATTCACACCTGAGTCAAGGTCCGTCACACCCATCAACGCCACCACCGTGCCAGGAGGTGCATCCTCTGGAATGCGACTTGAAAGGGATGTGATGTCTATTTCGGGTTGGTTATCGTTCACGTCTTCCACTCTAACAACCACGTTGCAGTGTGTGGAGAGAGACACGGCACCTTTGTCCGCAGCCAGTACCTTAATCTCATAGACTTGCTTTTCCTCGTAATCAAGGCCTCCTTTCACCGTTAGTTTGCCAGTTTTGCTATTCAAATCAAAAGGCTCAGATACGAGTCCTCTGAGTTTACTCCGTAAAGAATATTCAATCTCACTGTTCACCCCCTCATCCGAGTCAGATGCATTTACTGTCAGCAGAAATGTTCCTGCAGGTGCGTTTTCCTTTATTGTTATGGTGTACTTCTGTTTATCACACACTGGTGAGTTGTCATTTACATCAGATACAATAACAGTGATATTAATAGAACCAGATTTTGATGGTTTACCCCCATCTGTAGCTGTTAATAGTAACCAGTGCTGAGGAGTCTGTTCTCTATCCAAAGGTCGCTGTAATATTAGGAATGGAACCTTTCCATCCTCCCCAAATTCTTCGGTTTCCAGGCGAAAATACTGGTTATGGTTTAACTTATATGATTGTAAGGAATTCAAACCAACATCCAAGTCGTGTGCTCCTTCCATTTGAAATCGAGATCCAACAATGGCGGACTCCAGCACCTCTAATGTGTAGTTTTCTTCAGGAAATTTCGGCGAATTGTCGTTTACATCGAGTATTTCAACTATTACTTGGTGCATCTCGAGAGGATTTTCTACAACTGCTTTCAGATTTGTGATGCATGGAACAATTTTTGCACACAGCTCCTCCCTGTCCACTCTCTGGTTCACTAACAAAACTCCATCTCTCGGGTTTACCTTAAACAGATCCTGCTTTGTTCCTGACACCACACGAAGATTCCTATCCGTCAATCTTCCAAGATCTAATGCAAGGTCTTTGGCTACATTTCCAACAGCAGTGCCTACTTTTAGTTCTTCATGGATGGAATACCGTATCTGAGCAGATATTCCTTCCAAATTTGTCACAGTCAGCAGAGCCAGACAAAAAGAAATCCACACATCCAGCCATCGTTCTTTGATGTCCGTTATCGCCATTGTTTGGAAAAAAACCCTTTTAATCAGCGGTCCGTTAACAAAATTCTTATAGAATTTTCAGTTTCCTCATAATAAGCAATAAAGGTCTGCGAGAACCAGATCTGTTTAGTCCGTTCTTTCAACCCGTCTCTTTGGGTTGTTACTGAATGCACATGCAAAAAAAGATACCCCCTCACACACAACCACTGTGTTGATGTATAGTATAACAGCACCACCCATTGTCGCTGTAACGATGGTGCGGTGACAATAATACGTTTTCTTATGTAATTTTGCTGAAATACGGCCCCACAACTGCATTTAGGTAGTAGTAGAACTTATAATTGCACCTGTTATAAAAAGGTATTATTTTAACATTAGTGTGTGTGTTAAAGATGGGTTTTACAAGCGGATCCTGAAAAGCACAATCAATATTTAAAATCGGAGAGCGAGGCTTCTCTTTGCAAAATGTCTCAAATATCCTATTTCAAGTTATGTTGATCATTTAGTATTTTATTTTCGTGTTCCGTTGTATTGCAATAACCGTTTCCCACAACTAGACAGTAAATATTTGTCATTAAAATCACTGTTGCCAAGTCGACCTTCACCTGTCACAGTAGATGTGATACGTAAACTCCCGATATTTATTAAGAAATTAATATCAGTTTTATTTTTTCTATATACAGACATTTCAGAGAATAACTATTGGCAACTAAGTGTGTCGAAATGATAGAAAGTGAACAATTAGAAAAATGGGTGCACCGGAGCTAATTATACCAGCAAAAACAACAACAATATATAAATGTTCTCAGACGTTTCCCAGAAAGCTAGGCCTATGCTAATTTAATTACAGCCAAAAAGGGATTTCCCTGAAAGAAAAGTTAAAGACAAACCCAAATTAATAATTTATTTACACTCCCTGGTAATGCCAGCATTTAGTTGTAATTAATTCAGTGAAAGTGTACCAGTTGAACACAGGCTCTATTTTACTCTTCTTCTACATTTACTTCAAAATTACATAGTTCTTTCCAGGAAACTTCATGAAAATTATTAGTAAATTATTCGAAAATGACGGACCCTTAAAATAAAACGTTACCTAATTGTTTATTGTGTTGGTTCTTAGGTAGAAGCTGTTGACATTCACATTCTATCTGCTTAAACTCTGTGTGGTCTACTCAGCACACTCCCACAGTCTTTCTCTTATTGCAGAGGTGAACAGTGACATCACATGGATTAAACTTGCAACTGCTGCTATGATGACCCCACTCGTATGCCTGCTCTATATTTTCCATATGCAGTTGTGCCTTGTGCCCCATACGGAACCCTTTCCACACTGAAGCAGTGCATGGGGAAATTAATATATTTGTGATAGAAAAGAAAACATCAGGATCACACTAACAGCAACTAGGAAACAAAGTGACCTACATAGTAAAAACCGCAAATAACCGCACCCCTCACACGTGCTACGGCTACGTATTAGTTCTGGAATTAGGCCAAACATATACGTGCGCGTGCACGAGCGCTGCCGCATTCTGCAAGACCTCCTCCTATTTATGCCTCCATCGTTTCCCCCATGCTGCATCAATGCTTTTGTTTCAAAGCACCTAATTCCCATTATTATCAGCCCTTGTAGGCGGAGGTAGCGATAATATTTGACAGATAAAGCTCATCTGATGTCTGCAAGCTGCGGATGCTGCACTGTGAAGTGGAGGGGGGCATTTCTGAATATTAAATCACAGGCAGCTTCAGAGCACGTCGCCATGGCAACGCAGCTCCACTAGGCAAGTCGCTGTCCATGGTGCTGAAAGCAAGCTGGGCTGAGGAAGGAAGGAAGGAAGGAAGGAAGCAGAGGGGGAGGGATGCAGGAGCTGTGAATGCTGCAGACAAAGAAAGTCAGCTGTATCCACATGCCCTGATGCTGTTAATTCTCTTCTAAAACATGTAAGATATATATTCCCCCTCATGGTCATAACCCTCCTTATGGTTTATTTCCAATAATTATTTAGTAATTATTTACTAATAGTAAATAGTAGTATGAGGGGAAAGGCATACTTGCAGCCCAGTCAATACTTGTTAAAGAAACACATATAAAATATCACTCTTAAATTCACTTTTTTTCAGTTATTTATTAAATGATGCATAGCAAATAAGACCCCAGATATAGAGTAATACATAGAATACATTGCGGCATGATGTATAGTGCACATGTATTAGCCTACTAGTGCCAGCTGGTGGTGGTTCTAGTGTTTTGTTCCACATTGTTGTGTCATGTATCAGTTTGCTTGTCTGCCAGTGGACCAGAGAGGCAGACAACAGGCAGTGTGAGAGTCTCGTCTCAGGGTCAAGTGGTGATGAGAAAGGAAATTGAGAAATGTTTCTTATCTCAAGGTGGTTCTTATCTCACTTTGCTCCAAATACAAACACGATAGTATCAAAACTAGACCCCATATAAAAGCTTTTATTCTTGCTTTATTTAAAAGACATTACAACGACACACAACTCTTAAGTGCTAAAGAGTGCTACTAAAAGTTTAGCGTATAGAGGATGTTTAAATAAAAATAACTCATCCTGTGGGTCTGAATGTCAAGCACTCCTGCTCGCACACGATGAGGTCATGTTTGTTCATACAGAAATGCAGAGATGGACACACTCATTATTCCACCCTCAGAAAAAAATCCTGAAAACATACATTGTCTGCAAAACAGTGTTAACACTTAACCAAACCTACTGATTAGTTTTTGTATTTCATTGTAATAAAATGTATCTCCATACTAACTGTATAATCATTCTGCAATTAAAATTGTGACCTTTAGGGCAGTTCATTAGACTGTATTTAGAGCTTCAGTTGAGACATAATGTTGTTGCTCTTTCCTACACAGTAAATATTATTTTTAACATTGTGTTTCTTTTATAAGATACAGATGGCAACGATGTCCTCACACATGGTGGCTGTTCTGACTGTGACCGGTGAAGACGGCCCAGACTTAGCCCGAGCCAGTTTCCGCTGCCTTCATGCATCAAAGAGGTATTGTCATGGATGTCCTCAAATGCCTGCCTGTGGTAATGTCCCTCTTGCTTTGCCTCATACATATTGTGCACTTCAATCACTTCAATTAAAGAATCATGCTTAAGTTAGAAGGAAAAAACTATTCGCTGGACTTTAATCCTTGGCCATTACATAGTGATCTGCAACCCTTAGTGATCCTCAGTCTGTCAAGAAATGGATATTGATGGATATAAATAAGGAATAAGTGATGACTCAAATGCCTTTTACCAAAAGTATGGAAAGAGAGTATTGCCTCCTGGATTAGTATTTTAAATAGAAATAGAAAACATAAATAGAAAAAAAAACAGACTTTTTAAAAGCGAAAAAGGATTTAATGATGATTAATTTAATTTGGCAGTGTGAGCTGAACTGTTGAGTTGAGTTGAGCTAAAAATGTTAATGAGAACGTTTTTGTGACTACTTGAATGCATACAGGTTGAGTAGTATATCATAGAGCACAATTTGACTGAATAGCAATTACAAAGGTTTTCATTAATTACTATTTATTTTAGCATCACTCAGTAAGTCCACACAAAATCTTTTGTGGCAGAAAAGCATTGTTGCACTGTTTAAAGTTAAACTCCGGTGCATTTGTTACCACCACACCCAGTAGTTACATCAAGTGCAATGCTATTGCAATGCCACAATACCATTGGGGTTGGTACAGCGTGTGCTGCATGCTCCTTCCCCGTTAGGTGGAAGCAGAAACAGAATTTTTTAGCCTATGTGCAGATTGTTACTCTTTGATTTTTCAGACCTTTTTAACTATAGCCAATTGACTATTTTGATAAAATATTTATAAAAGGTAAAGATAATAACATTCTGATTATTGAGAATTATTTATTTTGTCTTGCAGATATTTTGTCATTATCACACTGCACTTTGAATTCAACATTGTAGGATGCAGCAGTTAAGTAATGACATTGAGTTAAGCAATCAGATATTCACGTACAATATGCAAAATCCTACATTATTACTACACACTATTTTATCGATTCCTATTTGTCTTTATAATGAAATATACAACCTAAATATGACAAAAAATTAAAATATCATTTGAATCAATATTTACTCTCCAGTAGGAAAGTCCAGAATAACTACTTGTGTTCTTGAAGCTGTGTGGCTATAGAAGAAAGATCTTTGTGGAAACACACACTCACGCAGGATACTTTTTTTTTCTTTCTTTCTTTCTTTCTTTCTTTTTACACTTAAAGTCAATGTTCCTGTTTTGAGGGAAATGATGAGATAAAAATAGAAGCCACACCTCTGAGCATCCCGGAGGAAGGTCTACTTTCTAGAATAATAATCCAGTTTTGGGCTTTAAGCAAATACCTACCACCCTTTCATAGTTATTTTGTGGATTACAGTGGCTAAACAATGACCTTTGAGCTTGAATTGAAACTAAATGACATAAACGGACTAATGTAACCGAGCACATTGTCTGTCGCTGTAGACTCCAGTCTGTATTTGTTGACTGTAATAATCTCCCTGGAAGATGTCAGTCAGTGACAAAAAGAGCAAGACATAATCTCTAGAACATCCTGCCATATACTCATGTGCAAGACATAGTTCTGTTACTAAGGCTGACTTAATACTCCAATAGTGTGAATGTTACTGTATCATATTCTCTGATAGGGGACTAACTCATTCAAGATCCATACAACATTGCCTGCTGAAACCTTGCAAGTAAATACTTTTCTGGCCCTAAATAAGAATACTGTCAATTTGGTCCAGCAAGCATCAACATACACATACAACAACTCATCCTTCAGTATAGAAAACCAGGTATTGTGTGAGGTAATCTTCTGGCATTTTAATTCTTTTATAATTATTTATTTATATTTATAAGAGCCTACATGTCTGTGTTAGGCCTGACTCTCAGGTATACTTTGATTTAGAGAATGGCTCACATAAAGTAAAATTGGATTCTCTTGATATCTGGAAAATGTTTGTGTGTACTGTGATACTATAAAGTCTTCTCCATGGGTTGATAATGTTAGCTTGCAGTACAGCTATCCCTTAATAAACTCAGTATGTGAACAAATCTCCAACATTGCCATTTCCTGTACTGCACTACAATGTACTACAATGTATTAAAGCAAATTACTGTTCCTTGAAGTGACTCAGACAGGAAAATCATACTAATAGACTGATACTGTTCTAAGGCAAGAAGTGCCTGTGATTTTGTTTTAGAAATAAGCTAAATGTTTTTTAAACTGCCATATCAAGTGAACTTGATCAAGTTAGTTAACTAGCTGACAAGGGTGGGACAAGCATTGTAATGAAGTAATGTAGGCCTTTAACTTATTAACATTGTCATCACAAATGTAGTTTGACTTGATCCCTTGATTATATCCATTAGGATGTCAACACAAAATTCCTTTCACAATAATGCAGCTGTGCCAAAGACATTTTAAGCCTTTTGATGCAAAACTCAAAAGATTCAGAAGTTCATCATTAAGTTTGTTGTTCTGTTTTGTTTTTGTATTTAATAGATCATACAGACACGACCAGACCATAGCATACAGTAAGCTCACATTACACAAGTTACTACATATTGCACCATAAAAGTACCACTGTACAAAAGCACTTACTGTATATGTTTGCCCGTAAAACATTACAACTTTATACAAGTAATGCAGTGTGAGCTGTGCTAAAGAGTTTGACTACATAATGTCTGATTATTTTAATGTTTCATATACTAGTTGGCCCATAAATCTGATGGCACAAGAGTTCCACTGTTTTTGTTCATCTTAAAAAGTTCAGCATTGGTATTGAAAAGAAAGGCATATTTATAGATACAGACATTTGATATACTGTATATGTCAGTCATATCTGTATCCCTATATATGTGTTGCATATGCAGATACATAAAGTAGTCAGCAATACACATGAACACAGCTTTCTTGAGTGAAATCAACCACAACTATGTTGTTTCAGTATTGTAAGGTAAACAGTTCTGAGTTTTCAACTTGTTACACAATCTCAGAAGACGTTGAAATTAAGGAACATCCAGAGTTTGGCTTTAAAAATAAAAAAGAAAGTGAAAGTACATGGTCATGTTTCTGATGTATATATAGTCCATTCTCAAAGACTCACTGTGCTCACTTGTGTTCAGTTCAATCCCCTAGACTCATATTCTCCAGTAATGTCCAAGTGCAACACAACATTCAATCACACTGTACACTTAAATTTAAGCTGACTAACTTTCTGAATCCATAGAAATGTCCCACTGCTGCCAGCCACTTTCCTCTTGCCTAGAACCTAGGAAAAAGGAGTGAGATTACAGATCTGTTGACCTTTTCTGAAGATCTTAGGACACAGGATGAAAATATTGCTGATGTACTTCTTCAATGTGGTCCCATTAAAATGTAATCTTCCATCTTGTTTTGAAAAATACCAGTGAGGCCTAACTACAGAAAATGGATTGCTCAATATCATAAAATATCTAAAACTATCAAAGTACTGTGATTATCCCATGCAAAAACAACTGAAGGGCAGATACATAATGGTTAAAAGCCCCACATTTATCTGTTTGATGTACTGGTTAACTTCATTTAATCTCTTAGAACTCTCATTCATATATTTAGGCCTAGCACACATATAAAGCACAAAGTCAAGTACAAAACATAAAACTACTAAAAGCTACCACATTTATAAAATACTGATTCCCTTTTGTTTCATACTTTAAAATCGTAGGTTGGTGCTTTTCTGACATTTAGTTAAGTGTGCTGTTTCACTTCTTAGATAACTTGTATATTATATACATCAATGCTGTTATGGAGCAAGACAAAGCACAGAGGTTAAAAATGTAATATCCAACATGTGTTTCATTTTTAGAGAGGGAAAACAGTCTCTTAAAGGCATTTCAACATTCCAAGGTCCACTCTAATAGTCCTTGTTCAGGCTTCTTTGAAGTTCCATAGGTGTCATTTTTTCGTACAGTCTGTTTCTTTGTGAGTATTTCCTCTTGGACATTTTTTTGTATGAAGGTCTTGGAGTGTGGTTGAAGCCATGCAGTCTTATCATGCACATTGAATGGACAGAAAGGCATTGTTGATTGGCTTTTCATGTGCTTAAAGAAAGAGAGGGGGAGGGTTGCGTCCTTGATTAGCCAACATAGTCCATTTGGTTTTATAGCATGACAACTACACATTGTGAGGACCAAGGATCAGATTGAGCAGGATGGACATGGGGGGGTTTATAGGCAGGGGTTTCTCCTTTCCTCTGTGAAGCTTTCCTGTCAGCGTCAATCAAGTTACGCAGCTGTAGGTGTGGCCTTATGTGGAACTGCTACTGCTGCTGGTGGATGCCTGCCAACGAGACAAGAGAATTCGATAAATCTGGAAAAGAACCACAACACTGACAGCCTTGTGACTGGCCAAACTGACATATCTCATGCAGCCGACGTCTGTCACTCAGACAGGGGCTTCAGGCAGAAGACAGAGTGGGTATAGGGGTTGGGCAGATCCTTGAACATGTAGTGGTGAGGTGGCGGGTCTATCAATAAATACCATGCTCAAAGATTATGTGAAGGAGAGTGGTTGCTAGGTAACTGGGTGACTGGTTTCACTTTGCGCCTCTCCTGCACAAAGAATTAGGTCACAATTCACACTACAGCAGACAGAAAATTCAAGTGTTATTCTGTGTGAAGTCAGTAACACTAAAATTACAATTTTAACTAACCCAATCATACAGAAACAACACAGTCCAGTCCCACTTACAAACATTCAAAAATAGGATATACTCCTAATCTATTAGTGATGGGTCAGTAGGGGATGAACACAAATTAATCTTCACATGCACAGGATCCAGACTAGACTCTCACTTTGTTCACCAAAAGTAATGACTAAGACAGAAATACTGTTTTAATACTACTTCATCTCAATCACCACTTTCACTTGTCTGCAAAACTGACCACAGACTGTTCGACTCAGTATATTATCCATTCTGATTATTATGGCCTAATGTCTTTGTCCCCTGAGGTCAATCAAAATTATTAGGGCCTTATTTTTAGTAGGCCTGTCACACTATAAAAAACTTTGGATAGGGGACATAACCCTGCATTACTGACAAAAGTATTGTTTAATTACTGTGGCAGTTAGATTGCATAGATGCATTTTAGTGGGCTTTAAGGATGAGACTGTAATATGAGTAACAGTAACCAAAATGTAGACATGAACAAGTTAACACAGGAGTTTTGGCAAACTGCATGTGATGTCAACTGAGTGACCCTTTGCAATTAAAACAATCTCCTTCTCCAAGAGAAATTAAACAAAACAGTGTTGTTGCTTTTTAAATCCACTGAGAAAAAAAACAAACACAAAAAACAATTCAAACACTAAGTTCTGTAACATCATTCATGAAAGGGAATCCGGGGCGGGGGAGTGAGACTCCTGCATACCTCCAGCTGCAGAGTGGACTTCCCTCATTTAGGGTACTTTAGAGTGGGGAGAAGAAAAAAAACAAGCAGTTCAATGGTCAGGTCATTGCAAGCACAAAAAAAGGTTATTTGTGTATGTATCCTATGATCACAGAGTTGGGGTCGATGAATGAAATGTTATCTTTGAACAATACCACAGATTAAGAATGGTTAGTGTGACCTTTTATAACAGATACTGCAGCTTGTTCTATAAAAGTGGGTTAAAACACAGTTTTACATGTAGCTATACAATATAATTGTTTGTTCTTCCAGCAGCATACTTACCATCTTAGACAGACATACAAATAGATAGATAGAAAGATAGATAGATTGAAAGATAGATCAGCAGGTCAACATTCTTGGTATCAACTTACATTAAATCAAATCACAAAGGACGCTGGAAAAAAGGTTACTTTAAACAGTAGGTTCAACCTTCTGCATTGTGTACTCTAGTGATGCAGAGCACAAAAAAAGTCCCTACACATCTCCTGACTCTCCAATGCTGCAGACTCTGTGCTCGATCTTTAACTATTGACAGTGACAGAAGACCTGCACCCCACAGGTAGCAGAGCTCATGTGTGCTGAAAAGCACTACGCTGTGTTGTTGCTGTCATTGTTCAGAACAGAGAAAAACTGTGTACTGCATGTCATATGTGGATTTGAAGACCAATAGCGGGCCATGCATGACAAGGAAATTATCAGATTATTAGTCAAAGGAATATTTACCCACATATTTTCATTGTTTGAAAAAAGTCTTATATGAGCTCTTTGTGTATAACATTTCTGTTCTGCTTTAGACTTGATTGTTTTCATTTGCAGTGAATGAAACACTGAAGACATAACCTTCCCACTGATATATAGGCCACAAACCGAAGTCACACAAAAATGTCTCAGAAGCAGTTACAATTGAAAAGCAAGTGCTGCTCTGTAAAACAACAACATGTTAAATACAAACAGCTGCAGGATAACTTATGAAGAAGAGGTGTCATTTTCAATCTTTTCTTCAGGTTGGTTGCTATTAATTGTTATTTGTTATTTCACTGGTGATTTTTTGCTATCTATTTAAATCATAAATTTAACGCAGGTTACTTCCATTTTGTGATGGATATTTTTTAACATGGTCAGCAAAGGCTTTTCCACTGGTTGAATATTAAGGGTGATATTGGGAGGTGGGCTCTTAATTGTATTTTTAGACAGACATTTTAAAAGTAACTTTGTTGTTCAATATTTAATGGTGAGCCATTGTGTAAAGATGTCACACACACAAAAATTGAAACCAGAAAGTATCCTTAGTGCAAAACACAAACACAGACAATATCAGAGGTACATTAAATGTGTGGTTCTATACTGTGTAATGACCTAACTTTTATACTGATTTAGTGATTTTCTTTCTGTAGTTTTTCTCAATGTATCTGGTTTTATAAATGCATTCATCCATTACTGAGTTTAGAACTGATTCACATTGTTTAAATGGCAAAATGTATCATTATTCTTTCACTTTAACGTGCCTCTAACTTAATTCATTTGCTGCAAAAAAAGCAAATATTTCCAATACACCACTTATGAGATATTGCAGTGTGAACTGCTTTAAAAATAGGACAGATGTTTTTCTCCACAAAACTAAAGTTAGAAATAAGCATTCATTTAAACTGCAATAAAGTGAGCGGTCATTTGTACCTGCAGGGTGGAGGCTGCTGAGTCACTAGTGTCTGTCAGTCCCGTGCCTCTCGGTATACTGGACACGATGTATCTGGAGCCCTTTGGCACAGGCTGTCTAACCACCAGCTTTCCTTTCCTGGTCTCCGCTAGAAACAGACTGTACCAGTAGGCGTCGTTGGAGACCAGAGTGGAATCTGCGATGGTGGAGTTCCTCTCACTGATCACACTGTTCCTGCAGGGAGGAGCCGCTTTGCTAGGCTTGGGTTTCTGACACTTGAGCACGATGGTGACCAGTATGGTGATCAGCAGGAGAAATGACACGGAGCCCAGGCCGATGACCAAATACAGGTTTAGGTCTGAAAAGATGTCGTATTCTAGAGGCACCTCAGTCATGTCAGAGTAGGCCTTAACGGCGGTCTCCACTGTGGACAGCTTGATGGTGACTGTAGCAGAGAGAGCAGGCTGCCCGTTGTCCTTGGCGACAACAACCAGCCGCTGGTGGCGCGGATCTCTGTAACTGAACATCCTCATAGTCCGGATCTCTCCGTTGTATTGGTCCAGACTGAACAAGGTGGCGTCCGTCACCTGTAGAAACTGGTAGGTAATCCGAGAGTTGTGCACCGAGTCGGTGTCCAAGGCTATCACCTTGGCAACCAGAGAGCCTTTATCAGTGTTTCTGGGGATCTTTTCCTCCACCACCGAGCCGTGCGCGCGCCACGGAGAGACAATAACCGGAGCGTTGTCGTTCTGGTCCACAATAATGATGTGGACGGTCACGTTACTGCTGAGTGGAGGAGAGCCAGAGTCTCTGGCCTCGATGTGGAAAAGAAACTCCTTCTCGATCTCATAGTCAAAAGTTTTTAGTGCGTAAAGATTGCCGTTCTCTGGATTGATGGAGAACAGCATGGACATGGACGTGTTGGCTATCTCCTTCTCCAGGATGAAGTAAACTAGATACTGGTTTTCATGGAGGTCCGGGTCAAACGCAGTGAGTGAACTGAGCAAGGCCCCAGGTGCGTTGTTCTCCATTACACGTATAGTATAAAAGGACTGAGGGAACTGTGGAACATTGTCATTAACATCCAGCAGTTCTAGCGTCATAGTTTCATTGTCAGATAAAGGAGGAGAGCCTCTGTCTGTAACAGTGAACGTGACGTCATATTCTGGAACCTTCTCACGGTCTAATGGCTCTGACACTACTAATTCATAATAGTTATCAGAGGATTCCCTCAGTTTGAACGGCATATGATCTGGAATATGAAGATCAACCACTCCGTTGTCACCTGAGTCTTTATCACTGACACTAACGACAGCTATCACTGTGTCTAATGCTATGTTTTCATTGACTGGACTCTGAAATGATTTAATAGATAATTCTGGGTGGTTGTCATTCATGTCTGTCACCTGTATTGTCAGTTTACACTGTCCAGATAAGGAGTTAGGCCCCTTATCGCTGGCAATAACCTCCATTTCATAAAGCTTAAAATCTTCATAATTTATCATCTCTTTCACTCTGATTTCACCATTTTCTGAATTCAAGTTAAAAGTATTTTGCGTTCTCTCGGATGTATACAAACTATATGAATAAACGATATCGGAATTAGACCCTTCATCTAAATCAGTGGCGTTTAGTTTGATTACTAGACTGCCAATCGGGGAGTTTTCCATCACATCTACAACGTATTTGTCTTTGTCAAATGCAGGGGCGTTGTCGTTCACATCAAGCACGCGCACAATGATGCTGGCTGTACCTGTGCGCGTGGGGACTCCACCGTCCACAGCAGTGAGAATTAGATTATGGTCAGCCTGCTGCTCTCTATCTAACACTTTTTTCAGAATCAAATCTGCAAACTTTGACCCGTCTCTCCCGGTCTGAATTTCAATAGAGAAGTGTTCACTTGAGCTCAGATGGTAATCTTTCACAGAATTAGCGCCAACATCTGGGTCTGCAGCATTATTCAATGAGAATCTCTCTCCAACGGGGCTTGATTCAGAAATGTCCAAATGCATTGTTCCCCGCCGAAAATGAGGAGCGTTGTCGTTAATATCCGTGATTTCCACCTCAATATTAAACATTCGTATTGGATTTTCAATTGTAGCGTCCAATTTAAGAAAGCAGTATGAAGTTGTTTTCGATGGGCATAAAAACTCTCTGTCTATCCTTTCCAGAATAAACAGCTCTCCTGTGTCTTTGTTGATATCAAGATATTTTTTATTGGCTACTACATCTATGCGCATTTTCCTTCCTTTTAGCGTCTTCACATCTAATCCCAAATCAGTTGCTAAATTGGCAACAACAGATCCTTCCTCCATTTCTTCGGGAACAGAATAATGTGTGACGGTGGATACCGTGTTCACGATGGCAGAAAGAAAGATAAATACGGAAACGTACCCTCCCCCGAACATCAGTCGGATATGATGCGCCATCGTATAGATTCCGTAGTTATAGCCTTGAAATGTGCTGAAACGTGGATGAACCGTCCTCTTGTTCAATGAACAAATGAAACGACGATGTTAAAAGAAAACGTTTCTTCAAGCTTTGACCAAGAGTGACGTCCATGTAATACAATGTCTGAGTCCTTCAATAAACTATCGCGAGAACAATGACCTCATCAATGAGTGTGTTTTCGTGAAGAGCAGCAACAAAATATAGTCTTGTGTGAGCCTTTGCAACCTTTTAAAAGCTCAAAAATGTTCTTACGTTAAACTAAGGAGGAGGGCGAGTGGATTCTAATAACAGTTTAAGAAACTGGAAATATGTCTTTTGGTGACGTTTTAATTTCTGATGTATAAATTATGAAAACCTTATTAATAATTTTCAGTTTCCGTTCATTATATATTTGCTGACTTTATAAACGTTTTGTTTGTTTGTTTTGTTACACGTTTATACGGTAATTATGAAGACATAGAGTTAGTATGACGGTATCCTTTTCCCTTCGTGTTCGGCGAGTTTTACGCACGGTTGTCTGCGTAAAAACAATGCCAAAGATAATGAAATCAAAAGTGTCGGTGTGTATATGGTCAATAATTGTTATTGATCGTTACTTAGTATTTAATGTATCAATGTGCCCCACATCTAGCCTAATTTTTCCTTCCAGTATCTGATGCATGCAGAAATATCCAGGGGAATAACAAGAAAAAACATCTGTTTAGGAGAGTATAGATTATATATCAGTTACATGTTGAATTTCATAAACTTGTTTCGAGATTTAAGTAGAAACTAGCTGCCAGCTTGTAAGAAGATTCATCTGACACGTTGTTAATGTGCACGATTACATTTTTACTTGTGATGCATGGTTTCGTTTTAGGCGGTTGTTAACTCTTAATGCATAATAACTTAAAATAAGTGAAGGGGAGAGTACAAATTCTTCAGTGCTGACATGACAAGAACACCATGACTTCTGTGGTCACTTATGAGTGGACTTGATGGTTATTCACAAAGTAAGGGAGTCCAGGGATGGTTGTAACAGCAGCACCACTTTCATCATGAAGGGATGACCTAAGAGTCATGTGATCAATTCTATGTATGAACACTTCCTTCCTGACCTTGCATGTGAAATTTCATAGCTGTGGTAAGAAGTTCGCAAATTTTACAGCCAAAACACTGATTTTCAGGTAAGAAAGTCATTTTTTTGGGCCAAGTCTATATTTTAATTAGTACTGATAGTGTTGAAGTTAGAATTATGTAAATAGATTAGAGAGTAGTCTCTTAGGTAAAATGTGAGGCATTCAATCTTTGCTAATGTCAAACCACCATGCCGCTACAGCTAGCTAAACAATAGCTGACAGGTATGGGGATGGTTGTAACACCTTTTAAAAAAGTGTTACAACTAACCCCGTAATGACAGCTAAACACATCAGGTGAGGTGAAGCAGGGAAAGACCGTAAGGCCTGTCGCCAAAGAATACTCTATCTGCTATGTGACATTGAGCAGATACTGCAAGAAATTACAAAACCTCACAGAACAAATGTAAACCTTTACAGCAATGGAAAGCAAATATCAGCTGTGGGCCAAATCTGGCGAAATCTGATGTTTTCCCTTGCATTGTTCAAAACATTTACATGATTTTCCATTAATCTACCATAGATAAGAAAGTAAATACAAGGCTTATATAAATCCCAATAAATATGACCTCATACAGTAACATCTAACACTGCCCCAATGTGCAGAGAGGCAGCAGGCTTTCTGAATAGTGCATGATGCTGAAATTAAGTCTAATAAACGTACCAGATGAATTACACATAAATAATATCATTTAGCCTATTTGACCAGAACAGATTTGTGTCAACAACATTACTTTTATCCAAACATAACTGAAGAAAGGTACCAGCAACAACTCCTTATTGTGGATTAGTCATTCTTAAAGTGATTTAAAAGTCAGTGGTGAGTTCTTTTTGTGTTTGGTGAACCACAAGAAGATGTTGAAGTGTTGATAAATATCTTCAGGTGCATATTTTGTGGTATGGTCTCAATTTTTAATTCTTCACTCTTATTGTTACAACATACCCCGGTAGTGGGGCAGGTTGAAACAATAGAACTCCTTGTATTTGACATCAATTATTAAATTCTGTGATATAGTTGGAGACGTTACACATATTTCCATTTGTAGAAAAACAAGGGTACTTTGTTTCACAATTTGAGAGCTCAAACACAAAAATTCAGTGAGTTATAGGTGCTGAGACAAAAAGTGCTACAACCATCCCTAGTCTCCCCTACATCTGTGTGTAACACATGTTAAATAGATATTTTCCCATACCTGCAGGGTGGAGGCTGCTGAGTCACTAGTGTCTGTCAGTCCCGTGCCTCTCGGTATACTGGACACGATGTATCTGGAGCCCTTTGGCACAGGCTGTCTAACCACCAGCTTTCCTTTCCTGGTCTCCGCTAGAAACAGACTGTACCAGTAGGCGTCGTTGGAGACCAGAGTGGAATCTGCGATGGTGGAGTTCCTCTCACTGATCACACTGTTCCTGCAGGGAGGAGCCGCTTTGCTGGGCTTGGGTTTCTGACACTTGAGCACGATGGTGACCAGTATGGTGATCAGCAGGAGAAATGACACGGAGCCCAGGCCGATGACCAAATACAGGTTTAGGTCTGAAAAGATGTCGTATTCTAGAGGCACCTCAGTCATGTCAGAGTAGGCCTTAACGGCAGTCTCCACTGTGGACAGCTTGATGGTGACTGTAGAAGAGAGAGCAGGCTGCCCGTTGTCCTTGGCGACAACAACCAGCCGCTGGTGGCGCGGATCTCTGTAACTGAACATCCTCATAGTCCGGATCTCTCCGTTGTATTGGTCCAGACTGAACAAGGTGGCGTCCGTCACCTGTAGAAACTGGTAGGTAATCCGAGAGTTGTGCACCGAGTCGGTGTCCAAGGCTATCACCTTGGCAACCAGAGAGCCTTTATCGGTGTTTCTGGGGATCTTTTCCTCCACCACCGAGCCGTGCGCGCGCCACGGAGAGACGATAACCGGAGCGTTGTCGTTCTGGTCCACAATAATGATGTGGACGGTCACGTTACTGCTGAGTGGAGGAGAGCCAGAGTCTCTGGCCTCGATGTGGAAAAGAAACTCCTTCTCGATCTCATAGTCAAAAGTTTTTAGTGCGTAAAGATTGCCGTTCTCTGGATTGATGGAGAACAGCATGGACATGGACGTGTTGGCTATCTCCTTCTCCAGGATGAAGTAAACTAGATACTGGTTTTCATGGAGGTCCGGGTCAAACGCAGTGAGTGAACTGAGCAAGGCCCCAGGTGCGTTGTTCTCCATTACACGTATAGTATAAAAGGACTGAGGGAACTGTGGAACATTGTCATTAACATCCAGCAGTTCTAGCGTCATAGTTTCATTGTCAGATAAAGGAGGAGAGCCTCTGTCTGTAACAGTGAACGTGACGTCATATTCTGGAACCTTCTCACGGTCTAATGGCTCTGACACTACTAATTCATAATAGTTATCAGAGGATTCCCTCAGTTTGAACGGCATATGATCTGGAATGTGAAGATCAACCACTCCGTTGTCACCTGAGTCTTTATCACTGACACTAACGACAGCTATCACTGTGTCTAATGCTATGTTTTCATTGACTGGACTCTGAAATGATTTAATAGATAATTCTGGGTGGTTGTCATTCATGTCTGTCACCTGTATTGTCAGTTTACACTGTCCAGATAAGGAGTTGGGCCTTTATCGCTGGCAATAACCTCCATTTCATAAAGCTTAAAATCTTCATAATTTATCATCTCTTTAACTCTGATTTCACCATTTTCTGAATTCAAGTTAAAAGTATTTTGCGTTCTCTCGGATGTATACAAACTATATGAATAAACGATATCGGAATTAGACCCTTCATCTAAATCAGTGGCGTTTAGTTTGATTACTAGACTGCCAATCGGGGAGTTTTCCATCACATCTACAACGTATTTGTCTTTGTCAAATGCAGGGCGTTGTCGTTCACATCAAGCACGCGCACAATGATGCTGGCTGTACCTGTGCGCGTGGGGACTCCACCGTCCACAGCAGTGAGAATTAGATTATGGTCAGCCTGCTGCTCTCTATCTAACACTTTTTTCAGAATCAAATCTGCAAACTTTGTCCCGTCTCTCCCGGTCTGAATTTCAATAGAGAAGTGTTCACTTGAGCTCAGATGGTAATCTTTCACAGAATTAGCGCCAACATCTGGGTCTGCAGCATTATTCAATGAGAATCTCTCTCCAACGGGGCTTGATTCAGAAATGTCCAAATGCATCGTTCCCCGCCGAAAATGAGGAGCGTTGTCGTTAATATCCGTGATTTCCACCTCAATATTAAACATTCGTATTGGATTTTCAATTGTAGCGTCCAATCTAAGAAAGCACGATGTAGATGTCTTCAAGGGACACAAAAATTCTCTGTCTATCCTTTCCAAAATAAACAGCTCTCCTGTGTCTTTGTTGATGTCAAGATATTTTTTATTGCCTACAACATCTACGCGCATTTTTCTATTATTCAGAGTCTTCACATCTAATCCCAAATCAGTTGCTAAACTGGCAACAACAGATCCTTCCTCCATCTCTTCGGGAACAGAATAATGTGTGACGGTGGATACCGTGTTCACGATGGCAGAAAGAAAGAGAAATACTGTAACGTACCCTCTCCAGGAATAATGAGGAATTTGACCAGCCATTGAGGAGAATCCGTATTTAAAACCTTGAAATGTAATGAGTGGTGGAAAAAGGAGAAAAAGTCCTTTTTTCAATGATGACAGTCAACGAGGGTCTTCAAGGAAAACGTTTCTTTATGCTGGTATCAGTAGAGATTTGCGTGTAATGTGTCTGCCTGCCCAGCCTCCAATGAACTATCGTAAGAACGATGACTTCATCAGTGAGGTGTTTTTGTGGAGAGCAGCGACGTGAATAGTCCTTTATGAGCCTTTGCACTTCGTGAAATATCGAGGATTTCAAGGTTTCGTTATACAAAATATAAATTGTGTGTAAACTTTTAATTTTAATTAAAAGAAAAACTGTAATCAAATATTTGACTTGTGTTTTTTCCTGCTTTCTGATCTTGATTTTTCTAGGAGTGTGGTGGAAACAACTACAGGTTTTATTTTGTGTGTTTTATTGTTTTTTATAAGTGTTTAAATGCACTGTTATTTTGTTACATTTTAATTCCACACGTGATACATACCATTCTATCACTGCAAATATATGATGTAACGGCCCTTCGTATTTGACTTTTACGCGCCGAATTGTGTGCGTAAAACAATTCCAATGTAGTAAAATAAGTTACTTTGAACGCGTATTTAGTCTCCATTTTAATGGATTTGCTTAATGCCGTCAGTAAATATTTAGTTGTTTAAGTGATACCATGCAGGACACACAGTTGCCTCCTGACCTATGCAATATCGAATTCAAGATGTACCTGAATACCCTGTGCGAGAAAAAGTGATTTATGGAAGGGGCAAAGATTGCAAATATATAGGGATTTATCTAATGTTAAAAGAAGGAACAAATCGTGAAAACGTTTAAATGATATCGGGATATAAACTTTGATTACGACCAGTATGAAGACTGTAGATATGTTTCTGTCCTAATTTATAAAACAGTAATAAAAGGTGCATTTTAAGACTTTGGATACTTATGGGGAATACATACTTATGGTCCTGAAAAGAATGCAAAGTCGGACATCTTCAAGGACCAAACAATAACTGTTGCATGTAATGTAAATGTAGCAATTGCATGTTTATTTATGGCTGTATTTTATGGACATGCTCGAAGAATATCTCTGTGTACCACATGTTTAATTGAGGTTTTTCCATACCTGCAGGGTGGAGGCTGCTGAGTCACTAGTGTCTGTCAGTCCCGTGCCTCTCGGTATACTGGACACGATGTATCTGGAGCCCTTTGGCACAGGCTGTCTAACCACCAGCTTTCCTTTCCTGGTCTCCGCTAGAAACAGACTGTACCAGTAGGCGTCGTTGGAGACCAGAGTGGAATCTGCGATGGTGGAGTTCCTCTCACTGATCACACTGTTCCTGCAGGGAGGAGCCGCTTTGCTAGGCTTGGGTTTCTGACACTTGAGCACGATGGTGACCAGTATGGTGATCAGCAGGAGAAATGACACGGAGCCCAGACCGATGACCAAATACAGGTTTAGGTCTGAAAAGATGTCGTATTCTAGAGGCACCTCAGTCATGTCAGAGTAGGCCTTAACGGCAGTCTCCACTGTGGACAGCTTGATGGTGACTGTAGCAGAGAGAGCAGGCTGCCCGTTGTCCTTGGCGACAACAACCAGCCGCTGGTGGCGCGGATCTCTGTAACTGAACATCCTCATAGTCCGGATCTCTCCGTTGTATTGGTCCAGACTGAACAAGGTGGCGTCCGTCACCTGTAGAAACTGGTAGGTAATCCGAGAGTTGTGCACCGAGTCGGTGTCCAAGGCTATCACCTTGGCAACCAGAGAGCCTTTATCGGTGTTTCTGGGGATCTTTTCCTCCACCACCAAGCCGTGCGCGCGCCACGGAGAGACAATAACCGGAGCGTTGTCGTTCTGGTCCACAATAATGATGTGGACGGTCACGTTACTGCTGAGTGGAGGAGAGCCAGAGTCTCTGGCCTCGATGTGGAAAAGAAACTCCTTCTCGATCTCATAGTCAAAAGTTTTTAGTGCGTAAAGATTGCCGTTCTCTGGATTGATGGAGAACAGCATGGACATGGACGTGTTGGCTATCTCCTTCTCCAGGATGAAGTAAACTAGATACTGGTTTTCATGGAGGTCCGGGTCAAACGCAGTGAGTGAACTGAGCAAGGCCCCAGGTGCGTTGTTCTCCATTACACGTATAGTATAAAAGGACTGAGGGAACTGTGGAACATTGTCATTAACATCCAGCAGTTCTAGCGTCATAGTTTCATTGTCAGATAAAGGAGGAGAGCCTCTGTCTGTAACAGTGAACGTGACGTCATATTCTGGAACCTTCTCACGGTCTAATGGCTCTGACACTACTAATTCATAATAGTTATCAGAGGATTCCCTCAGTTTGAACGGCATATGATCTGGAATATGAAGATCAACCACTCCGTTGTCACCTGAGTCTTTATCACTGACACTAACGACAGCTATCACTGTGTCTAATGCTATGTTTTCATTGACTGGACTCTGAAATGATTTAATAGATAATTCTGGGTGGTTGTCATTCATGTCTTCCACCTGAATCTTTATGGTGCATTGTCCTGATAAACTATTGGCTCCTTTATCAGTTGCCATAACTTCCATATCATAAATCCTAAAATCCTCATAATTTAACATTCCTTTAACATTAATTTCACCAGTGGAAGGATTCAGATTAAATGTTTCTTGCGTTTTCTCTGACGTGTATAAACTATATGAGTACGTAATATCAGAATTAGTTCCCTCATCTAAGTCTGTTGCATTGAGATGAATAACAAGGCTTCCAATGGGAGAATTTTCCATTATTTTAATATTATAACTCTCTTTGTCAAATGCAGGAGCGTTGTCATTTGTGTCCAAAACACGAACAATAACACTTGCAGTACCAGAACGAGCAGGTGTGCCTCCGTCTACAGCTGTGAGTATTAAATTATGAACAGCTTGCTGCTCCCGATCTAAAGTCTTTGTTAAGATCAATTCGGCAAACTTCGACCCTTCTCTTCCGGTCTGAATTTCAATATTAAAATATTCGCTTTCACTCAGATGGTATGTTTTCACTGAATTGCTTCCAACATCAGGATCAACTGCATTGCTGAGAGAGAATCTCTCCCCTTTTGGCGTCGCTTCAGATATATCTAAATGTATGACGTCTCGTCGAAACTGTGGGGCGTTGTCGTTCATATCCAAAATTTCTACTTCTATATTAAAAATCCGTACTGGATTTTCTAGTATTACCTCCAGTCTAAGATAGCAAGACGACTTTGCAGGACAAATATATTCCCTGTCAATCTTCTCAACAATATACAGTTCACCAGTTCCTTTGTTCACGTCCAGATATTTCTTATTTGCAATGATGTCAAGACGCATCTTCCTCTGATTCAGTGTTTTAACGTCCAAGCTGAGGTCGGTAGCAAGGTTTGCTACAACTGAACCTTCTTTCATCTCCTCGGGTATTGAATAATGAGTCACTGAAGTCGATATGCGATGAACGAAGGAAAAAAGAATAACGATCAGCACGTACCTTTTGCAAGACTGCACTGTTACAGAGGAACCCATTGTTGTGTGCGGGTTAACTGCACTTCAAACGATGTAATGTACGTTTCCAGCAATATTGAATTTTGCTGTAACGGCCTTGATCCCAAACATGTTAACATAAATTAAATCCCGGGGAGATTTCGGCGTTAAAAAAGGGCGAGGGCGTTATCGAAGTGGAGTTTCAGCACCACGGAGCTGTCCGGTTGTTTCACGATCTGCCCTAATGACAACGATTCACTGTCATGGCGTCCATAGGCTGGCATTTTACTAACAAAACAGCGCCACCCTTTAGGTTTTGCAAGACTCTTTTAACTGCGTTTAATATTGTGCACCTTAAAAATTAGTTTGTTAGTATCGATGTGAGTTTAAATTGAGTATTGCTGACAAGAATAATCAGATTTATTGACACTATTTATGATCTTCTGATGCTGAATGACCTCAAGAAATCTACAACGTTAAACGAAACGTCACTCATTTTTGATCACTGATAAATATAAAAACAAGTGTGTACATTGGACCCTTACCTGCAGGGTGGAGGCTGCTGAGTCACTAGTGTCTGTCAGTCCCGTGCCTCTCGGTATACTGGACACGATGTATCTGGAGCCCTTTGGCACAGGCTGTCTAACCACCAGCTTTCCTTTCCTGGTCTCCGCTAGAAACAGACTGTACCAGTAGGCGTCGTTGGAGACCAGAGTGGAATCTGCGATGGTGGAGTTCCTCTCACTGATCACACTGTTCCTGCAGGGAGGAGCCGCTTTGCTGGGCTTGGGTTTCTGACACTTGAGCACGATGGTGACCAGTATGGTGATCAGCAGGAGAAATGACACGGAGCCCAGGCCGATGACCAAATACAGGTTTAGGTCTGAAAAGATGTCGTATTCTAGAGGCACCTCAGTCATGTCAGAGTAGGCCTTAACGGCAGTCTCCACTGTGGACAGCTTGATGGTGACTGTAGCAGAGAGAGCAGGCTGCCCGTTGTCCTTGGCGACAACAACCAGCCGCTGGTGGCGCGGATCTCTGTAACTGAACATCCTCATAGTCCGGATCTCTCCGTTGTATTGGTCCAGACTGAACAAGGTGGCGTCCGTCACCTGTAGAAACTGGTAGGTAATCCGAGAGTTGTGCACCGAGTCGGTGTCCAAGGCTATCACCTTGGCAACCAGAGAGCCTTTATCGGTGTTTCTGGGGATCTTTTCCTCCACCACCGAGCCGTGCGCGCGCCACGGAGAGACGATAACCGGAGCGTTGTCGTTCTGGTCCACAATAATGATGTGGACGGTCACGTTACTGCTGAGTGGAGGAGAGCCAGAGTCTCTGGCCTCGATGTGGAAAAGAAACTCCTTCTCGATCTCATAGTCAAAAGTTTTTAGTGCGTAAAGATTGCCGTTCTCTGGATTGATGGAGAACAGCATGGACATGGACGTGTTGGCTATCTCCTTCTCCAGGATGAAGTAAACTAGATACTGGTTTTCATGGAGGTCCGGGTCAAACGCAGTGAGTGAACTGAGCAAGGCCCCAGGTGCGTTGTTCTCCATTACACGTATAGTATAAAAGGACTGAGGGAACTGTGGAACATTGTCATTAACATCCAGCAGTTCTAGCGTCATAGTTTCATTGTCAGATAAAGGAGGAGAGCCTCTGTCTGTAACAGTGAACGTGACGTCATATTCTGGAACCTTCTCACGGTCTAATGGCTCTGACACTACTAATTCATAATAGTTATCAGAGGATTCCCTCAGTTTGAACGGCATATGATCTGGAATATGAAGATCAACCACTCCGTTGTCACCTGAGTCTTTATCACTGACACTAACGACAGCTATCACTGTGTCTAATGCTATGTTTTCATTGACTGGACTCTGAAATGATTTAATAGATAATTCTGGGTGGTTGTCATTCATGTCTTCAACCTGAATCTTTATGGTGCATTGTCCTGATAAACTATTGGCTCCTTTATCAGTTGCTATAACTTCCATATCATAAATCCTAAAATCCTCATAATTTAACATTCCTTTAACATTAATTTCACCAGTGGAAGGATTCAGATTAAATGTTTCCTGTGTTTTCTCTGACGTGTATAAACTATATGAGTACGTAATATCAGAATTAGTTCCCTCATCTAAGTCTGTTGCATTGAGATGAATAACAAGGCTTCCAATGGGAGAATTTTCCATTATTTTAATATTATAACTCTCTTTGTCAAATGCAGGAGCGTTGTCATTTGTGTCCAAAACATGAACAACAATGCTGACCGTACCGGAACGAGCAGGTGTGCCTCCGTCTACAGCTGTGAGTATTAAATTATGAACAGCTTGCTGCTCCCGATCTAAAGTCTTTGTTAAGATTAATTCGGCAAACTTCGACCCATCTCTTCCGGTCTGAACTTCAATATTAAAATATTCGCTTTCACTCAGATGGTATGTTTTCACTGAATTGCTTCCAACATCAGGATCAACTGCATTGCTGAGAGAGAATCTCTCCCCTTTTGGCGTCGCTTCAGATATATCTAAATGTATGACGTCTCGTCGAAACTGTGGGGCGTTGTCGTTCATATCCAAAATTTCTACTTCTATATTAAAAATTCGTAATGGGTTTTCTAGTATTACTTCCAATTTGAGATAGCAAGACGCTGATGACTTTGTAGGGCAAAGGTACTCCCTGTCAATCTTCTCAACAATATACAGTTCACCAGTCTCTTTGTTCACGTCCAGATATTTCTTATTTGCAATGATGTCAAGACGCATCTTCCTCTGATTCAGTGTTTTAACGTCCAAGCTGAGGTCGGTAGCAAGGTTTGCTACAACTGAACCTTCTTTCATCTCCTCGGGTATTGAATAATGAGTCACTGAAGTCGATATGCGATGAACGAAGGAAAAAAGAATAACGATCAGCACGTACCTTTTGCAAGACTGCACTGTTACAGAGGAACCCATTGTTGTGTGCGGGTTAACTGCACTTCAAACGATGTAATGTACGTTTCCAGCAATATTGAATTTTTCTGTAACGGCCTTGATCCCAAACATGTTAACATAAATTAAATCCCGAGCAGATTTCGGCGTTAAAAAAGGGCGAGGGCGTTATCGAAGTGGAGTTTCAGCACCACGGAGCTGTCCGGTTGTTTCACGATCTGCCCTAATGACAACGATTCACTGTCATGGCGTCCATAGGCTGGCATTTTACTAACAAAACAGCGCCACCCTTTAGGTTTTGCATGACTCTTTTATTTGCGTTTAATATTGTGCACCTTAAAAATTAGTTTGTTAGTATCGATGTGAGTTTAAATTGAGTATTGCTGACAAGAATAAACAGATTTATTGACACTATTTATGATCTTCTGATGCTGAATGACCTCAAGAAATCTACAACGTTAAACGAAACGTCACTCATTTTTGATCACTGATAAATATAAAAACAAGTGTGTACATTGGACTCTTACCTGCAGAGTGGAGGCTGCTGAGTCACTAGTGTCTGTCAGTCCCGTGCCTCTCGGTATACTGGACACGATGTATCTGGAGCCCTTTGGCACAGGCTGTCTAACCACCAGCTTTCCTTTCCTGGTCTCCGCTAGAAACAGACTGTACCAGTAGGCGTCGTTGGAGACCAGAGTGGAATCTGCGATGGTGGAGTTCCTCTCACTGATCACACTGTTCCTGCAGGAGGAGCCGCTTTGCTGGGCTTGGGTTTCTGACACTTGAGCACGATGGTGACCAGTATGGTGATCAGCAGGAGAAATGACACGGAGCCCAGACCGATGACCAAATACAGGTTTAGGTCTGAAAAGATGTCGTATTCTAGAGGCACCTCAGTCATGTCAGAGTAGGCCTTAACAGCAGTCTCCACTGTGGACAGCTTGATGGTGACTGTAGCAGAGAGAGCAGGCTGCCCGTTGTCCTTGGCGACAACAACCAGCCGCTGGTGGCGCGGATCTCTGTAACTGAACATCCTCATAGTCCGGATCTCTCCGTTGTATTGGTCCAGACTGAACAAGGTGGCGTCCGTCACCTGTAGAAACTGGTAGGTAATCCGAGAGTTGTGCACCGAGTCGGTGTCCAAGGCTATCACCTTGGCAACCAGAGAGCCTTTATCGGTGTTTCTGGGGATCTTTTCCTCCACCACCGAGCCGTGCGCGCGCCACGGAGAGACGATAACCGGAGCGTTGTCGTTCTGGTCCACAATAATGATGTGGACGGTCACGTTACTGCTGAGTGGAGGAGAGCCAGAGTCTCTGGCCTCGATGTGGAAAAGAAACTCCTTCTCGATCTCATAGTCAAAAGTTTTTAGTGCGTAAAGATTGCCGTTCTCTGGATTGATGGAGAACAGCATGGACATGGACGTGTTAGCTATCTCCTTCTCCAGGATGAAGTAAACTAGATACTGGTTTTCATGGAGGTCCGGGTCAAACGCAGTGAGTGAACTGAGCAAGGCCCCAGGTGCGTTGTTCTCCATTACACGTATAGTATAAAAGGACTGAGGGAACTGTGGAACATTGTCATTAACATCCAGCAGTTCTAGCGTCATAGTTTCATTGTCAGATAAAGGAGGAGAGCCTCTGTCTGTAACAGTGAACGTGACGTCATATTCTGGAACCTTCTCACGGTCTAATGGCTCTGACACTACTAATTCATAATAGTTATCAGAGGATTCCCTCAGTTTGAACGGCATATGATCTGGAATGTGAAGATCAACCACTCCGTTGTCACCTGAGTCTTTATCACTGACACTAACGACAGCTATCACTGTGTCTAATGCTATGTTTTCATTGACTGGACTCTGAAATGATTTAATAGATAATTCTGGGTGGTTGTCATTCATGTCTTCAACCTGAATCTTTATGGTGCATTGTCCTGATAAACTATTGGCTCCTTTATCAGTTGCTATAACTTCCATATCATAAATCCTAAAATCCTCATAATTTAACATTCCTTTAACATTAATTTCACCAGTGGAAGGATTCAGATTAAATGTTTCCTGTGTTTTCTCTGACGTGTATAAACTATATGAGTACGTAATATCAGAATTAGTTCCCTCATCTAAGTCTGTTGCATTGAGATGAATAACAATGCTTCCAATGGGAGAATTTTCCATTATTTTAATATTATAACTCCCTTTGTCAAATGCAGGAGCGTTGTCATTTGTGTCCAAAACACGAACAATAACACTTGCAGTACCAGAACGAGCAGGTGTGCCTCCGTCTACAGCTGTGAGTATTAAATTATGAACAGCTTGCTGCTCCCGATCTAAAGTCTTTGTTAAGATCAATTCGGCAAACTTCGACCCATCTCTTCCGGTCTGAACTTCAATATTAAAATATTCGCTTTCACTCAGATGGTATGTTTTCACTGAATTGCTTCCAACATCAGGATCAACTGCATTGCTGAGAGAGAATCTCTCCCCTTTTGGCGTCGCTTCAGATATATCTAAATGTATGACGTCTCGTCGAAACTGTGGGGCGTTGTCGTTCATATCCAAAATTTCTACTTCTATATTAAAAATTCGTACAGGATTTTCTAGTATTATCTCCAGTTTGAGATAACAAGAGGTTGACGACTTTGTAGTGCAAATATATTCCCTGTCAATCTTCTCAACAATATACAGTTCACCAGTCTCTTTGTTCACGTCCAGATATTTTTTATTTGCAATGATGTCAAGACGCATCTTCCTCTGATTCAGTGTTTTAACGTCCAAGCTGAGGTCGGTAGCAAGGTTTGCTACAACTGAACCTTCTTTCATCTCCTCGGGTATTGAATAATGAGTCACTGAAGTCGATATGTGATGAACGAAGGAAAAAAGAATAACGATCAGCACGTACCTTTTGCAAGACTGCACTGTTACAGAGGAACCCATTGTTGTGTGCGGGTTAACTGCACTTCAAACGATGTAATGTACGTTTCCAGCAATATTGCATGTCGCTGTAACGGCCTTGATCCCAAACATGTTAACATAAATTAAATCCCGGGGAGATTTCGGCGTTAAAAAAGGGCGAGGGCGTTATCGAAGTGGAGTTTCAGCACCACGGAGCTGTCCGGTTGTTTCACGATCTGCCCTAATGACAACGATTCACTGTCATGGCGTCCATAGGCTGGCATTTTACTAACAAAACAGCGCCACCCTTTAGGTTTTGCAAGACTCTTTTAACTGCGTTTAATATTGTGCACCTTAAAAATTAGTTTGTTAGTATCGATGTGAGTTTAAATTGAGTATTGCTGACAAGAATAATCAGATTTATTGACACTATTTATGATCTTCTGATGCTGAATGACCTCAAGAAATCTACAACGTTAAACGAAACGTCACTCATTTTTGATCACTGCTAAATATAAAAACAAGTGTGTACATTGGACTCTTACCTGCAGGGTGGAGGCTGCTGAGTCACTAGTGTCTGTCAGTCCCGTGCCTCTCGGTATACTGGACACGATGTATCTGGAGCCCTTTGGCACAGGCTGTCTAACCACCAGCTTTCCTTTCCTGGTCTCCGCTAGAAACAGACTGTACCAGTAGGCGTCGTTGGAGACCAGAGTGGAATCTGCGATGGTGGAGTTCCTCTCACTGATCACACTGTTCCTGCAGGGAGGAGCCGCTTTGCTAGGCTTGGGTTTCTGACACTTGAGCACGATGGTGACCAGTATGGTGATCAGCAGGAGAAATGACACGGAGCCCAGGCCGATGACCAAATACAGGTTTAGGTCTGAAAAGATGTCGTATTCTAGAGGCACCTCAGTCATGTCAGAGTAGGCCTTAACGGCAGTCTCCACTGTGGACAGCTTGATGGTGACTGTAGCAGAGAGAGCAGGCTGCCCGTTGTCCTTGGCGACAACAACCAGCCGCTGGTGGCGCGGATCTCTGTAACTGAACATCCTCATAGTCCGGATCTCTCCGTTGTATTGGTCCAGACTGAACAAGGTGGCGTCCGTCACCTGTAGAAACTGGTAGGTAATCCGAGAGTTGTGCACCGAGTCGGTGTCCAAGGCTATCACCTTGGCAACCAGAGAGCCTTTATCGGTGTTTCTGGGGATCTTTTCCTCCACCACCGAGCCGTGCGCGCGCCACGGAGAGACGATAACCGGAGCGTTGTCGTTCTGGTCCACAATAATGATGTGGACGGTCACGTTACTGCTGAGTGGAGGAGAGCCAGAGTCTCTGGCCTCGATGTGGAAAAGAAACTCCTTCTCGATCTCATAGTCAAAAGTTTTTAGTGCGTAAAGATTGCCGTTCTCTGGATTGATGGAGAACAGCATGGACATGGACGTGTTGGCTATCTCCTTCTCCAGGATGAAGTAAACTAGATACTGGTTTTCATGGAGGTCCGGGTCAAACGCAGTGAGTGAACTGAGCAAGGCCCCAGGTGCGTTGTTCTCCATTACACGTATAGTATAAAAGGACTGAGGGAACTGTGGAACATTGTCATTAACATCCAGCAGTTCTAGCGTCATAGTTTCATTGTCAGATAAAGGAGGAGAGCCTCTGTCTGTAACAGTGAACGTGACGTCATATTCTGGAACCTTCTCACGGTCTAATGGCTCTGACACTACTAATTCATAATAGTTATCAGAGGATTCCCTCAGTTTGAACGGCATATGATCTGGAATATGAAGATCAACCACTCCGTTGTCACCTGAGTCTTTATCACTGACACTAACGACAGCTATCACTGTGTCTAATGCTATGTTTTCATTGACTGGACTCTGAAATGATTTAATAGATAATTCTGGGTGGTTGTCATTCATGTCTTCAACCTGAATCTTTATGGTGCATTGTCCTGATAAACTATTGGCTCCTTTATCAGTTGCTATAACTTCCATATCATAAATCCTAAAATCCTCATAATTTAACATTCCTTTAACATTAATTTCACCAGTGGAAGGATTCAGATTAAATGTTTCCTGTGTTTTCTCTGACGTGTATAAACTATATGAGTACGTAATATCAGAATTAGTTCCCTCATCTAAGTCTGTTGCATTGAGATGAATAACAAGGCTTCCAATGGGAGAATTTTCCATTATTTTAATATTATAACTCTCTTTGTCAAATGCAGGAGCGTTGTCATTTGTGTCCAAAACATGAACAACAATGCTGACCGTACCGGAACGAGCAGGTGTGCCTCCGTCTACAGCTGTGAGTATTAAATTATGAACAGCTTGCTGCTCCCGATCTAAAGTCTTTGTTAAGATCAATTCGGCAAACTTCGACCCATCTCTTCCGGTCTGAACTTCAATATTAAAATATTCGCTTTCACTCAGATGGTATGTTTTCACTGAATTGCTTCCAACATCAGGATCAACTGCATTGCTGAGAGAGAATCTCTCCCCTTTTGGCGTCGCTTCAGATATATCTAAATGTATGACGTCTCGTCGAAACTGTGGGGCGTTGTCGTTCATATCCAAAATTTCTACTTCTATATTAAAAATTCGTAATGGGTTTTCTAGTATTACCTCAAGTTTCAAGTAGCACAGTGTTAGCATTTTTGTACAAAGGTATTCCCTGTCAATCTTCTCAACAATATACAGTTCACCAGTCTCTTTGTTCACGTCCAGATATTTCTTATTTGCAATGATGTCAAGACGCATCTTCCTCTGATTCAGTGTTTTAACGTCCAAGATGAGGTCGGTAGCAAGGTTTGCTACAACTGAACCTTCTTTCATCTCCTCGGGTATTGAATAATGAGTCACTGAAGTCGATATGTGATGAACGAAGGAAAAAAGAATAACGATCAGCACGTACCTTTTGCAAGACTGCACTGTTACAGAGGACCCCATTGTTGTGTGCGGGTTAACTGCACTTCAAACGATGTAATGTACGTTTCCAGCAATATTGAATTTTGCTGTAACGGCCTTGATCCCAAACATGTTAACATAAATTAAATCCCGAGGAGATTTCGGCGTTAAAAAAGGGCGAGGGCGTTATCGAA
The DNA here is from genome assembly GCF_020085105.1 of Siniperca chuatsi. Lineage (NCBI taxonomy): Eukaryota > Metazoa > Chordata > Actinopteri > Centrarchiformes > Sinipercidae > Siniperca > Siniperca chuatsi. The sequence goes on from NC_058049.1 coordinate 16,268,692, forward strand.
GTGGAGTTTCAGCACCACGGAGCTGTCCGGTTGTTTCACGATCTGCCCTAATGACAACGATTCACTGTCATGGCGTCCATAGGCTGGCATTTTACTAACAAAACAGCGCCACCCTTTAGGTTTTGCATGACTCTTTTAACTGCGTTTAACAGAATTCACCTTAAAATGAGTTTATTAGTATCAATGTGAGTTTAAATTGAGTATTGCTGACAAGAATAAACAGATTTATTGACACTATTTATGATCTTCTGATGCTGAATGACCTCAAGAAATCTACAACGTTAAACGAAACGTCACTCATTTTTGATCACTGATAAATATAAAAACAAGTGTGTACATTGGACTCTTACCTGCAGAGTGGAGGCTGCTGAGTCACTAGTGTCTGTCAGTCCCGTGCCTCTCGGTATACTGGACACGATGTATCTGGAGCCCTTTGGCACAGGCTGTCTAACCACCAGCTTTCCTTTCCTGGTCTCCGCTAGAAACAGACTGTACCAGTAGGCGTCGTTGGAGACCAGAGTGGAATCTGCGATGGTGGAGTTCCTCTCACTGATCACACTGTTCCTGCAGGGAGGAGCCGCTTTGCTGGGCTTGGGTTTCTGACACTTGAGCACGATGGTGACCAGTATGGTGATCAGCAGGAGAAATGACACGGAGCCCAGACCGATGACCAAATACAGGTTTAGGTCTGAAAAGATGTCGTATTCTAGAGGCACCTCAGTCATGTCAGAGTAGGCCTTAACGGTAGTCTCCACTGTGGACAGCTTGATGGTGACTGTAGCAGAGAGAGCAGGCTGCCCGTTGTCCTTGGCGACAACAACCAGCCGCTGGTGGCGCGGATCTCTGTAACTGAACATCCTCATAGTCCGGATCTCTCCGTTGTATTGGTCCAGACTGAACAAGGTGGCGTCCGTCACCTGTAGAAACTGGTAGGTAATCCGAGAGTTGTGCACCGAGTCGGTGTCCAAGGCTATCACCTTGGCAACCAGAGAGCCTTTATCGGTGTTTCTGGGGATCTTTTCCTCCACCACCGAGCCGTGCGCGCGCCACGGAGAGACGATAACCGGAGCGTTGTCGTTCTGGTCCACAATAATGATGTGGACGGTCACGTTACTGCTGAGTGGAGGAGAGCCAGAGTCTCTGGCCTCGATGTGGAAAAGAAACTCCTTCTCGATCTCATAGTCAAAAGTTTTTAGTGCGTAAAGATTGCCGTTCTCTGGATTGATGGAGAACAGCATGGACATGGACGTGTTGGCTATCTCCTTCTCCAGGATGAAGTAAACTAGATACTGGTTTTCATGGAGGTCCGGGTCAAACGCAGTGAGTGAACTGAGCAAGGCCCCAGGTGCGTTGTTCTCCATTACACGTATAGTATAAAAGGACTGAGGAAACTGTGGAATATTGTCATTTACGTCCAATAGATGCAGAGTTATTGTTTCATTGTCAGATAACGGCGGCGTTCCTGCATCTGTTACAATCAATGTGATTTCAAATTCAGGTACTGATTCACGATCTAAGGGCTCAGACACTATGAGCTTGTAATCCATGGGTCTTTCTGATGACTTGTTAAGAATAAAGGGTAGGTTCTGATTTATGGATAAGCTTACTTTTCCATTATCGCCAGTGTCTCTGTCACTTATTCCCACCATAGCAATGACACTTCCTATTGGGATGTTCTCATTAACTGTGTCTTTAACAGACTGTATGGTAATTTCCGGATAATTATCATTCATATCCGTCACGTGGACGACTACTTTACACTGCCCCAGTAAGGGATGTGTCCCTTTGTCTCTGGCCTCAATGTGCATCTCATAAAATTTCATATCTTCATAGTCAATCGTACCCTTGACAGTTATCTCCCCTGTGTTAGGATTCAATGCAAAAACATCTTGTGTTTTTTCTGACGTGTAAAGAGTGAATGAATACACAATCTCTGAATTCAGACCCTCGTCAAGATCTGTAGCGTTAAGCTTCATCACTAAGGTTCCGATCGGGGAATTTTCTGTCATGTTAATTGTGTATGTCTGCTTGTCAAACCGAGGAGGATTATCGTTTGTATCCTGTACTCTAACAATAATATTGGCAGTGCCGGAGCGCACAGGGACCCCGCCGTCCACAGCAGTCAGTATTAAATTATGCACAGCATTCTCCTCTCTGTCTAAAGACTTGGTCAATACCAAATCAACATATTGCGTTCCATCACTCCCCGTCTGAATTTCGATTGTGAAATGTTCACCGACACTGAGTTTGTATGTTTTAATTGTATTTATGCCAACATCTGGATCCACAGCATTAGGCAGGGAGAATCTCTCTCCCGGTGTTGCCGATTCTGAAACGTCGAGCTCTACTCTGTCTCGTCGAAAATGTGGAGCATTATCGTTTATGTCCGTTATTCCAAGTTCAATGTTGAAGATACGTAAGGGGCTTTCTATGATAACATCAAGCTTTAGAAAACAGGATGTTATTTTCGGACAAAGATATTCCCTGTCCATCTTTTCCACGATATACAACTCCCCTGTTTTTTTATTGACATCTAGATATTTTTTGTTATGGAAAATATCAAGCTTTACCTCTCGTTGTGCCAAACCTCCAGGCTCAAGTCCCAAATCCGCAGCGAGATTAGCCACAACAGAGCCTCTTTCCATCTCCTCGGCTATAGAGTACCGTGTCACAGACAAAGCGCTGGGCCATACTGCACACAAGACAAAGACAGTGGCCCAAAAATGCATCCTTTCGTCTGCAGGAAACAATACTCCAGATTCTAAAAACATTTGTTGTTTTTGTTGATTTTTAAGATCTGACTAAATATCTTAGGACATGTCTTTGGGTCCTGTTGGTAATTTAACAATAAAAAGCATATCTCCCACAATGCTACACCCTATTTATAAATGGGTGTGTCATGACTTCCAGGAGAAAGATGCATTATGCTTTAGTGGTCAACAGTGACACCATGTGACAGAAACAGCATACAGTATGGTGCAGTAACTGTTTTAGAATCACCTTTGTGTGGTTTCACATGACACTGACATGTAGCAGAATTCACTCATGTATTTTTGAAAATTTTGTGAAAGGGCTACCTCTTTACTTTCTGACAAAGATGTTCAGTTTTTTCTCAATAACAGGTTCAGTTTAAAGGCATGCTAAAACTGATTCCTTTCAGGCAAATCGCCAGCTTTGCCTGAAAGCTTAGCTTAGCTTCCTAATCACAGCGCATTTTACATAAGTTAACCATATTTGCTTGTATCTTGATGATTTGTGACTAGATTAGTGTCACAAAAACCCACACAGCAATCAAAAGTAGACAAGAGATTAAAATATTAGAAAACTTAAAAAATAACACACATTTGTGTGCAAAATCATAAAAAATATATATACCTGTGTCATTTGTGATACACATATTGTCTGGTCCCATTTTTGGATCCCATTTCGCTAAATGTAGAAATACAGGTAAGTCTCTGTGGGTAGAATATTTTCACCACGATAGCATCCTGCCTATGTGTATGCAGGGGGGTTGTTGACAGTTGAGATAGCAGTGTGTGCCAGTTGCAGGAAACTGACTTCCTGAGGAGAGAGGCATCCAGGGATGTGAGGCGTGTAAAATGGTTAGACAGTGTAATTCACTTAGGTAACTTGTTTAAATATATAAGGAATTAAGGGGACAAATAATATATTTTACTTTATATGTACTTCAGCTATGTGACAGAAGTTTGGGCCATCTTTGTTCCGGTTCTCCATATTTGCTACATGACTTGACACAGCAGTTGTTTTTTTAAAGAAGACAGAACTATCATGTACCCAAGGTGGACAAGATAGTGAATACACATGTATGTGTACATGTGTAAGTTATTTGGAGCATTTTTAGCTACAGTGTGACTCTTTTTAAGATTTTTTTTTTACTTAATGACAAATGTAGAGCTGCCTACTGCAACTCAGACAAGTGTGTGACAGAAGCGCAGTTAGATTTGAATAGAGTGAAATAAGAAACATCTAACGTAAGAGTGTGAAAGAAGAAAGTGGGTGGAGCAGCTGCACGGGCAGTACTGCCAAAGAGAGCATGGTATCTCAGGACGAACTCCGTCGGGCGTTTCTTTCCAGTTAAGTGGATTATCCTGGTGAGTTAGCTGCCTACAGTTAGCTGGTTAACATTAAGATTTCTTTGCAATAGTGTTGAATGGTGTGTTATTTTACTTTGAGAAACATGGTAAAGCAAACCCAGTCCGGATATAACGTTTTGTGTGACGTGAAGTAAATATGGTTGTTTTGTAATGAGCAGTTTAGCCGCCCACCTCTGTCGGCTTAATTGCAACCTAGAAGCTTAGAGTAGCCTAAGTTAGTGCAACATGCATAGCTGCTGATCTACCTCGAGGCTGACTAAAACTGATATCTTAAAGGTTTTTTAAATGAGATTCTGGACGTTAATATAGCTCAAACAACTATTTGCAATATAAAGATATAATGGAGTAATGACGTCCTGAGCAGAGGATGACGTCACACCCCCTCTGCCATCGCAGCCTCTCTGTGCTTTGTTTATACAGCCGCACCGGCAGCGCTTGCATGTTAATGTTAGTGCATGTGAGTGAAACTATCTGTGAGGAGAGCTGTTTCTTTTCTCATCTAACGCAGTGAATTAAGGATTCATATCGACCAAACCAGAGTTGGTGATTGTTGGAACAGTGGAAAGACTAACAAAGACGCTTTTGGTGAGTTTTATTTAGTTTCTGTCCAGTTTGAATTAAGTGTATTTGAGATGATCTGCCAGGTAAAATTACTGTTTTGGTCAATGGAGTCAGGTGCGCCATAGCACCGATTTATTTTGGTCTGAGATGCTGGTGCTCTAGTGTGACATTTAGTGGCTGTGAATGTTGCTTACAGCTCCTTTAAAGAGGCCCAAGGTTGACTGACAACTTTAAAGGAACATTCAATTAAGACAAGACTCATTTAAAATGTATAACCTTAAAGGAAAAATGGAATGTTCAAAGCGAAAAACAAAGAATATTAAGAACTGATAACTGAACCAATTTGGGTCGAACAGAGGATACAACTTATTTTTATTCAGAATGACTTCATCAAACCACTTTTCTGTGTTAACCTCCCTCTGGCTGTAAACCATAAACTGTAAACTGTATAAAGCTGTTTATCCTCTCATGCCTTTCCAAGCCTTCCATTCAGGGCCCAAACCCACAAACGCTGGCCTATCACTGGTAAGTGTAGGACTGAGCTGTCCAGCTGGGAGAGGCCTCTGTCGTGATGTGCTCATGCAATCTGGAACCACCACAGCTGACAGGGGAAGCTGTGAAAATCAGGCTAACTGCTTTCTGTTTCAGTTAGTGTTCAACACAGCTTTGCCAAGTTGTCTCTTTATTGTACAGTATTACTAGTCAGGTCGAGCTGGCTCCTGTCTGTTGTTTTGGTCCCAAGACATACTGAAGATCTCAATCAGCCTGCTTGGTTATTTTTCTGTGACTAACTCCAGAGCTTTCACTGGTGTTGCCTTCACTTTTGGCTCATTTGTACAAAAAGGATGTTTGTTTGGCTGTTTTATACTTTATACTATATTTTTTTAATGAATTTTCTCTACAATCATTGTGACTGACTTATGAAATCTACACTGAAATAGTGATCCTGAGTACTGTCAATTGTGACTACATGGGACCCTACTTGTGTCAAAGCTGGAATGCATTCATAATGTACAGAAGCTGTGCACACAGCAAGAAGAATTTAGCAATTGCCAGTAATTGATCATCTATCATGTATTTTTGAACATGTTAACAGCACAGGCTCATTAGCCATTTGCTAATAAAAAAAAACAGTACAGGCCAGCAATACAAGTGTGAGATATTAGTATTTTTTAAATGTGATAATCTTGAGGAAATAATTTTACAAATTATTTTGGATTTGTTGAAGCCAGTGCCACATCAGCCAATTTAGAAAAAGCTCTAGTCATAGTAATTTGGCTGAGTCTGATCCCCTTGATTTTCTATTAATTTAATAAACGGCAAAATGCTATTTCATAGTTTATAACAAGACAAACATTAATTTTGAATGTGCCTTACATTTGCGAGTCAGGAAAGGTTGTATGTAGTTTGCAACAACATTGACTTTGACTAATCAAAATGACAAGTAAATGAGTGTTTTCTGATTCTGTTACAGTTATTAAAGTTTTAAAAAGTTACATTATTGTTTTGACATGTTTTGGCACAATTCTTCTGCATTATAAAACAGAATTTAATATTACTGAAGTCATATTCATATCATAAAAGAGAAAAGAAAAGAGAAAAGAGAGAGAAGAGAATTACGAGTTCCTATAACCTCCTACCACACTCCCTGAGTTTACAAAGTAAAATTAATTTACTTTACCAACCCAAGCCTGTTTGTTTGGTGTGCAGCGATTCTTACTCAATGATGCCCTCTGCTGGAGAAATCTGTTGCCAAGTTAGTGTCAGAAGATGGTGTAAATGTTCATCACAGGCACATTTATTGTGACTGGGTATGAATCATGGATGAATACAATTTCATCCAGTATTTAGCTGCCATATAAGCTAAAAATCTAAGTAAACTGTTTGAATGTGTTTAATAATTCTAACCATATTTATCTACAATTTCTCATGCTGGGATCTAAATGGGTCAGAGGCATGTTGCTTGTGGGATTCCACATGACAAGAATATTTATTCTTTAATAAGTCCAAGCAGTAGTGGAATGTAACTAAGAATTTTTTTCTCAAATACTTTACTTAAGTACAAATTTGATGTACTTGAACTTAACCTGAGTATTTTCATTTAAAGCCACTCAACTTCTACTCCACTACATTCCGGGGTGAGATATTGTAGTTTTTACAAAGTTTTTGCAAATGTACTAGTTACTTTGCAGATTAAGTTAAGATGTACCATACAAAACACATGTTTCTAAATAAAAATATAATAATAAAGATATGATGTACTGTTAGATAGATAGATAGATAGATTAACACACATTAAACCACCCAACTGTATATAAAATAGTTTAATTAGTTCTACCACACTGCAGCATTCAAATGCTTCTAGCACATCAATGCTTCAGTAATCCAGTAATATATATTATAGTATAACACTCACAGGGCAGATTTTTCTGCATAATGAGTACTTTTACTTAAATTAAATTAATGTAAGATTGTAACAGAATTTTTGTTTGTTTGTTTTGTTTTTTGTATTGTTGCACTCCTACTTTTACTAACGTAAATGATCTGAATACTTCGTCCACCACTGGCCTTAACGAAAAAACACGTCGGCCCCCAGGAGATATACTTTATTTTTATTTTCTATACATTTTTACCTCGTTCAGTTACCTCATGGCCACTGCTTTGGACTAAAAGACGAAAGTCGTGCAAAGACGTGGGTTAAATTTAAGTTTAAGGTGTGCGTGTGCGTGTGTGTGTGTGTGTGCGTGTGTGTGTGTGTGTCATGTAGAGGAAGAGGGCTGCCACAAAAAATTAAATCCCAACATACAGCACCAGTTTTCATTGAGTAGCATCAGACGCGCCCTCTTGTGGACGACTGAAGAAATTGCAACTGGATAGAAAAGAATCACTGGTCAAAACAATTTCAGCACCATGGCCATGGACAGCTCCCAATGCAAATGACCAACATGGTTAAAGGATGTGGAATGACACAAGTTGCCCTGTGTTGACTGCGAGATTGTATACCTTTTATGAACATAATTTCACCAATCACAACACTATAATTTCACTACAATTTCACCACATTTAGATCTTGTGTGAACCAATACTTGTGTGAACCTATTTGGTTTGGTCTCAAGGTGGGACTATACATGAATTTGATGTTTCTGAATATGTTTTGTTTATTGATCCTAAAATAACTATTTTTTTAACATTAAAGTCGTTCTAGAGTGTAAAAATGATCCTGCACCTCTATTTTAGGAACAGAGCTCCATTCCTCACTCATCTGAAAGTAAGCCAAGCTGACCTAGATATGGCTGCCCCTTCAGCCATCCCTATGGATCACCTTACCGCAGAGAAGGTTAGCCTGCTCCCCTCCATGTTCTCTACGGACACCCATTTCCTTATTAACGGAATTATTTTCAATCTGAGCCATAGGATGACCTAATTACCCTGCTCATTTCTAGCTAGTGGCCAACTCTCATCTGTTGATGGTAGGAACTAATTCCCTGAGAAGTAAGATGTGAAAGGGCACAGAGAAGAGTCACAGGCCCCCTAGCTCACATCCAGGTGTGGCATTTGGAGCTGAGACCCCCTTTCCCCTGACGCTTGTATTCATGTTCGAGGTCTTAATTAAAGTGATATTTCGAGAGAGGAGGTTCTGTTTGTTCAGTTAATGAACCCCACTATTCTCTGCGGGCAAATGGAAATGCAAGCACTCCAATTAGCATATGTTAGGATTCTACTATGTTTATTCCTCACCGTAAAAAAAACAGTTTACCAAGGCGAAAAGCTTTCCACCCTTGTAAGAGTAGCTGTGGAACTTTTTCACCCCAAAATAATTGACTCAAGTTAATTAAACATAGATCCTGGAAACGTACATCTAAATGCTTTATGCTTGTAGATCGAGCAAATCTGTGTTTGAGTGCGTGCGAGTATCAGTGCGCGTGGGTTGGGTTAGGCCTTGAGTTTTATGCATTACAGCAGGCCACACGTGCATGTATAAGAGACATAAGAAAGACCATATGAAAAAAATACTTTATTTTCATAAATGTATACAGTACATGTGTGGGGAAAATCCCCTGTCTTTACAGTTGTCTGCATCATGTTGCAGCTTGCATATACATTATCATACTACTGGTCATAGTCACACAAGCTCTGTTAGCAAACAAACATACAAAAAGAAAACACTTTTTCTTTTCATAAAACCAAAAATATAAATTCATAAGGATGTGCAAAAGTATTGTCCACTAATGCTTCTTCAAAACATTTTGGATGTAATTGCTGCTCCAGTTTGATTGTCTAAATAATAATAATAATAATAGGCAGATACATACATTGGCCATGTTGCAGTGGCATGTCACATAAATAGCTATCAGACTTCATTTACCTTCAGCATTTTAGCCGAAATGAATTGTTCATTCATTATTTCTCTTACTCAGTGAATTGCGCATCCTCTGTGTTTTTCATACCACTTGTAAGTCATATGTTCATTAATTTATGTACTGAATGTCTCTTCCTCTGTTTTCATTTGAGGTTATCCATCATTTTAATCATCCATTCAGTCATTGATAAGTCAGTCATTGTACAGGTCATTATTTATAATCGCAGCCTCTCCCTGGGGGGACATTTGAAGACGTCGCTTCTTGCCAAAGGTGGAGAAGGAATTGTGGACGTCCAGCTCACTTCGCTGTACTGCGGGCCTCAGGGTGCAAAAGCCTGATGGTGTCCCAGGGATGTACACATTGTGGTGGTAGTCAGGTGGAGGGTGAGGGTGAGGGTGGGAGGGGATTGACGGCTGCTGTTGTTGTGGAGGAGGTGTGCACCGAGGAGTCCAGGGGCGAGAGGGGACCCCACTGGTTGAAGGAGACATCTTGTAATCTGTAGTAGGACATAGATAAGGAGAAAGGAGAGGAGAAGCAACTACTTAATTATACAATATTGACTTACTACTGTAGTGTTATTTTCATTTACATTGCACTTTTCTAAAACAAAGTTTAGTGCTTTGCAATCTTGACAATAAACATTGACATACAACAAAAGAAGAGGTCACCGACAAAAATACAAAACAATTAGATGGGGTATGAATATAACCCTGCTGATGTTTGAGGTAGTGGAGATGAGGTAACACTATACCAACAAACCAATTAAGGTAAAAACAAAGGAAGAATGTCATTACATAAAAGCACAGAGGTGTGCTGTTATAAACAATACTCAGGTTTGGGTGTAAGTAATATACGGTAAATGCATACGTAACCCTAAATGTGTGTAGTTTGGCCTCTCTTACCTTTCATGCCTCTCATGTGAGTACCCCAGGTCCAGTACTGTCCAGGTGCCATGGACGTGACATAGTTTTCTGGGTCTGCGTGCATGGCCTTACGCATGAGGGTGCCATCCATGTTTATAGAGTTATAACTGCAAACAAGATACCAGTCTGTAATGACAACATACTTTACTCATATGTAAATTCAGTATCTCTATCTATTTTAACATGAGTGATTTTTATACAGGCTGTATACTTCGGCTCATTATGTGAACATTATACTTGGACACAGTGTAATAATAATAATAATAATAGTACCTTTTAATGGAGGAGTTCTGATTCTTTGTGAGAGTCCAGTCTGTGTTTGGCTGCTTCAGCTGCAGTTAAAAGAGCGAGAATTTAATTTCAACTTAATAAAAATGACAAAATCCCCACGTAAAAGGCACATAGTAGTGCAATGTCACTACCCAGGTCTATTTTGTGAAACTTCTTCTTTCAAAATAAGTTCTGATAACAAACGCCATTTGTGCATTCTATCCTCTTGCATCAGTAAAGGTCAGTGATACCCGACATGAAGAGCAGTCTATCTTTGTGTTTGTCCTGAAATGGAGACATGACTCTTTTCACACGGATCGTGGCTGCCGCCCTGTGGATATTTGGCAGAACAGGATTTTAAGAGCGGAGGTGCTGTTGCCTTCAGCTACGACTCGCCTGTCACTTAGTTTTGCTTTTATCCTCTGTGGCGCAGCGGGAGGGGTGAAAGAGAGCACCCGAGTGATATTTATTCCGGGTCTAACTCTCATAGTATGGATTCCACGCTCTATTAATTCACTTATAGTTGTTAACAAGGAGAATGCGAAGTAAGCTTATTATTAGAATCGGTATTCAAAATACGCTCCTCGCCAACTACGCACAAAACCAATTAGAACCCTACCGGGATGAAACGAAACATGATTTTAATCTTCAAAGAAAACCGTGCAAGGGAGGAAATTAAGAAAATTACACACGTCATTGTTTTGTGGATTTTATGCATCATTTTACATTAATATTTGCCTGATGCTCCTCGAGCAAGGTTTTTAATTAAAAGTCTCACAGAGAGCCTTGAAAAGTTTGTGGTCCTTGCAGCTGTATATAACCGCAGACAGCTCAACACGCATAGCACGCATAACACGTACACGCACCTGTCCTGCGTGTCTTACACGCTTGAATGTGTGTTTAATCTCTCTTTTCACCTTCAATTCATCAACTTAAGCATGCCTATGTACCTGCTTTGTATAATGCTCAAATAGTTTCATTGTGATTTGCCTTTGAGAGTTCATGTGTCACTGACGACCTCATGACGACTCATGTGGGCCACCACCGGGTGAATTAGGGGAACCAATTAACGGCAGGAAGGACACTCTCTCCTGAAGGAGGATAGCTGCAGGCAGAACAATCACTGTGACCTCGAAATCCCTCTTGTGGCCGGAGGTGTATGTGCCAGTGACCGAACTGACATTTCTCAGTCTGCCTGGTGGAGTCTGGTTTCATGGCTGTGAGTCTTTGTCCCTCTGCGTTTTGATGAAAACAGGCAGGCGACAATGAGCAATAAGCACATATTTACGGTCTGCTGCCCCGTCTATTAGAATTAGAAAACACTGATGTAGACATCCTGCCTCCGCAAATTCCCTTTCTCCTTGTCTCTTTCCTTCCCCCTTCTATTACACCCCTCCTCTTCCCCAGCCTTGCTCGACAAATATGAAGCCACATCTCTCTCTCTCTCTCTCTCCTCGCATTCAGAGGACAACGCTGAGGCCGATCTACAGGCGGCCCACGTCTCAGTCCAGCCATGTCCTTGCAACCCTCCCTTCTCCTTGCCCCCTCCCCTCTCGATGTCCTCCCCTGTCTCCCCCAAACCGGCCATTTGCCATTTTTCATCAATAATAGACAGCCCCCCTTGCGAATACGCCACATTGTGTGTAGTATAATGGTTCGGCAGTGCGTGTGCCCTTGAGGCATAGTTAGTGAGGTTATCTGTCCTATATTGTTAGTTTGGGAACAAGAAGGCGTGTCGCAAACCCGACTGGTCGAACAAGAATTGTCTGAACCCAAGGCAGATGAATTCAGAAAACTGCCTTCACCTTGACACGTCACGTATATAACCTTGACTTTTTGTTCAAACTCAGGCAGATGTGCTGGAAGCAGGTGTGTGTGTGTGTGTGTGTCCTCATTGCATGACAAGTGCGTGGCAATGACACTGGGTGATGTAGACATTAATCTCGCAGGTCACAAACTACTATAATTAAGTTAATGAATTATTGTTAAAAGCTTTTTCCACGAGTTTTTTTTTTGTTACAAAAACGTGTCGTGAAGACACCTGGGAATGTTACTAAGACTGAATAGAGTAGTCAACTTGAACTACATCTCCATTTCCTCTCACACAGTAATTGATATCTCACTTCATTCTATACAGATGAGAAGACACGGTATGCGCACAGAATATGCTCCTTAGACACTTTCATTAACATGTCAATTAAAATGTAATCTCACATCGTCTCATTTCATTTCCCGGGTGCCAAACATTACCACGGGCTGCACAATAAATAATTGCCATAATTATAAAAACAGTCGAGAACATACTGTGCAACACTAGCTAAGAGAGAAGAGAAGAAAACCATGGTTTTGCTCAGTTTTTGCTCAAGTTAACTTTAAATCTGTCTGGTATGCGTGATTTGACCTTCATGGGAGAATGTCACAGTGTAGATCCTTATCAGAAAGAAATCTGAGATGGATTTTGTTGTGGCACAGAGTGAAACGGGCGGATCTGAATGAACAACATATTCTCTCGCGTCTTATACGCTGATTTCTCTGTACCTCATTGGGAGTAGTTGCTCCGTTGTTCACGGATGCGCTCCTGCTTTGCGCGTTCCACGAGTTTTCTCCGCTCTTCGCCTCGTTGTTCCTCGGTGTGCTGCCGGGGCTGCACGGCTTCAGAAACATAAAGTCACTTTTGGCAGATTCGGGAGTCAGGCACACTTTGTAACAATATGACTGGGATAGACTGCTGCTTCCATTCACCTCCATACAGTTCGTGGGCACTTTGGCCGTGGATGAAATCTGCAGATTGAGGTTAGATTTCTTGAACACCTCCGGGGGCGGCTCGGACTGAAACCCCCCGCAACAGCAGCAGGCGAACGGGGGGAGGTTATACCCGCTGAGGGTCTCCCTGTCCTTGTAGCACTTGACAGCAGCCAGCACGATAATAGCCACCAGGAATATTAAAGATATTGTGCTCAGTGACACGATCAAGTAGAGAGCGAGGTTTGAGGGGGGCTGTGGGCTGAGTGTGAGGTCTCCGAAATCTGACAGCGACTCGGGCACGCTGTCTACCACTGTGAGGACAATGGAGGCGGTGGCGGAGAGCGGCGGCTGCCCGTTGTCCTTGACTAATATTACCAGTCTTTGCCTTGTTGCGTCTTTTTCCACTAGCCGGCGAATAGTCCTGATTTCGCCCGTGTACAGAGCCACACTGAACAGCCCCGGGTCTGTAGCCTGCAACACCTGATAGGACAGCCGGGAGTTTTGCCCCGCGTCCGCGTCTAACGCTGTTATTTTGGTAACCAGATACCCAGCGTCTACTGACCGCGGAACCACGTCTGTGGCCACGGTGCCGTTCTTGGGCAGCGGGGATACAATAACAGGGGCATTGTCGTTCTGGTCCAAGACAAAGACGTTCACTGTGACATTACTGGCGAGAGGGGGGAAACCAGCGTCTTGCGCCTGAACCAGAATCTGAAAGTTTCTAAGTTGCTCATAATCAAAAGAGCGCAGTGCGTAGATATTTCCGTTGTCAGAGTTGATTGAGACATAAGTGGACACGGGCATGCCCTGAATCTGACCCTCGAGAATAGAATAAGACAGATAGGCGTTCTGGTTAGAATCGGGGTCGAATGCAGTTACAGAGCAAATGGAAGCGCCGGGGGCATTATTCTCGGTCACATAAACTGTGTATGAAGGTTGAGAGAACCGCGGGGGGTTGTCATTAATGTCAGACACTTGAACGAGGATTGTTTTCCTAGTGGAGAGCGAGGGAGAGCCCAAGTCTCGGACTGTGAGGGTGATGTTGTACTCGGACACCGCTTCCCTGTCCAGAAACTCGCTTGTCACCAAAGTATAATAGTTTTTAAAAGATGAATGGAGCTGAAAGGGGACGTTGCTCGGAATTTGACAGTCAACATTCCCGTTCTCTCCCGAGTCCCGGTCCATGACACTGATAACAGCTATCACCGTGCCCGGTGGCGCGTCTTCCTGGACGGGAGTGGACACTGATGTGAGGATGACTTCGGGCGCGTTGTCATTCACATCCAGGATGTCTACCAGCACTTTACTGTGTACTGCCACAGCCGAGGGTCCCCTGTCTTTTGCCTGCACATACAGCTCATATACACTGGCTTTCTCATAGTCCACAACGCCCTTCACTCGGATTTCACCCGTGTACGGGTCCACGTTGAACAGTTCGCGCACCTTGAGGGGTGCGTGCCCGCTAAACGCGTAGGTCACCTCCCCATTCGAGCCCTCATCCAGGTCTGTGGCGTTTAGCTTCAGCACCAGCGTCCCCCTCGGTGCGTTCTCCACCAGGCTCGCCCGGTAAACTGAGCGGTCAAATACGGGAACGTTATCGTTTGCGTCTAACACTGTAATAGTTATCAGTGCTGTCCCAGAGCGTTCTGGTGACCCCCCGTCAAAGGCAGTCAGAACCATTTCGTGCTTTTTCTGCTGTTCCCGGTCCAGTGGGGTGTCCAGCACGAGCTCAGCGAACTTGCTTCCGTCATTGCGCGTCTGAATATTCAGTACGAAGTGCTCGTTTGCGCTTAGCTGGTAGGAGCGCAGAGAGTTGGTGCCCACGTCCTGGTCCTGTGCGCTCTCTAACGGGAAACAGGAGCCGGGCGCAGCCGACTCTGTAATGTCAATATTAAACTCGCTCCATGGGAAACTGGGGGAGTTGTCATTCACATCTAAAATCTCCACTTCCACTCTGTACAATTCTAATGGGTTTTCAATGACCACTTGCAAATGTAAAAAGCAGCTCGGGCTTCGTTCACACAGCTCCTCTCTGTCTATCTTTTCGTTGACGAAGAGAATGCCGTTCTCCAAGTTCACTTCTAAATACTGCTTCTTTGCTCCGGACACTATACGAAACCGACGGGCTGACAGCTTGGCCACATCCAAGCCCAGGTCTTCGGCGATGTTGCCCACAAAAGCTCCGTGCTCCAGCTCTTCGGGAATGGAGTACCGAATTTGCGCAAGAACCAGGTCCACTACACACGCACACAGAAGCAGACATATAACCAGCCCAGTCACCGGTACCCAACTGCCTCTGGAGAGTCTGTGATCCATTTCAGCGGCGTGCGTAAAATCACCTCACCTTTCAGGCCATTCAGACGTGCAGTTAAAAAGTACATACAAAAACAACCTGTAAAAAATCTTTAGATCTAAGTTTGTAACATCTATGTTTATGGATAACTTTACTGGATAGTTAAGCTGAGGGGACGGGAGAGGAGAGGACAGTGAATGCACCTCTCTCCCTCTCAGTTGTGCTCCACGCGCAACACCGGTGGTGTGTGAGCGGGGGAGGCTCGCGCTTTGATTTTCCAGTGTATTAGACAATCGGAGGAGCTGGTGGGGAGGCGTGTGTGTGTGTGTGAGAGAGAGAGAGAGAGAGAGAGGGAGGGAGAGGGGGTGGGGGTGGACGTAGCTTCTCTCAGCTCCGTATTGGAGGACGCCGACGCGAAGTGCGAGTCTAATTACTGTAGACGTTTAACCCTTTCACATCCTCATGTCTGTTCCTCTGACCCATTAAAGAGACGAGAAGGCGTAAATTTGACACCAGACGTCAGAGCCAGATTTGGATTAGGGGACAAATTGTGTTGTGGGTGTCGTTTTCTAGGCTGCCTTTAACAGATGAGGATGGACAAGGATTTGCCATGCTGACCACAGTGCCCTAAAGGCCCAGGACGGCAGTGGTAGCTAACATTATTTTACTCTGATTTATTATAAGCCTTTTTATAGCTTCAGAAAAGAATAAACTATTCTTCCGGGGTTCCACTATAACATGTTGCAATGCAGAAAACAAAAACACACTGGCTCACTCATTCGCTTTGCCTCAAATGGGCCAGTGGCCACTGCCAGTAGGCTCCTGGGATTCTATAATGCTTTTTAATGAGAGCCCTTTGAAGATGAATGCCCGCATTGCAAAAACAGTCCCATTCATTAATCATCACACACGAAATTGGGTTTTACAAAAAGAATCTTTGATGGGTCAGGATTTTCAATTTTAATCAATATTTAAATGAGTGTGAGCTACATTTTGGAGCTTAAAATGATTACAGTGACCCCCACGAGCGGGAGATACACGCATACAAATGCGCATTACACGACTTTAATTCACTTAAGTTGGCCTGAACATGTATCAACATAATCAACATGAAAGCAATGTCATAAAGCATTAAGCATACTTGTCTCTAATCAGGTATTATAGTTGGGATTAGATAAATACCCCATAGGTGATGTGTTTATAATTTGGAGACAGAAAAACGCCATCATGAATGCTGAGGGATGTTTTCGAGGACTTTAGTAGATGAAAGTATTACCACTGAGCACTATAGTTGTTATAGGACAAAGAGGACAACTCGGGTCTCTTTAGAGTGCGGCACAGGTTTGTTCAGATCTAATCTTTTTCCAGTTAATCCTGGTCAGTTAGACAACTACTGAACCACAGAGAGAGGGAAAGAGAGACTGAGAGAGAAACCAAAGGATGCCTTTGTGAATTCGGGTTCGTCTCCAGACAGACACGAGTGGCATCCTAATGTAAAACGGTGGCTTGAAATCTGAAAGTCTCTTCTTGGGACTGACGACACAGCCTTGGCCGCCGGGCAGCGCTGGGCTTGTTAGCTACTAAAAAAGAAGAAGGGGGAAAGCGAGAAGGAGATGAGAGAGAAAGAGCAAGAAACAAATAGTTCTACTTCCTACGGGCAACATTTTCTTTTACACTAGACGCTACATTTTCTGTTAAAGTGCCCCCAAAACCTGAGGACTGCATCCTCTGTCGAAAATTGTGTTGCTAGTTGGTCCTCTGTGAGAATTGTCGGGGAAGCCAAGCGACGTTGATGTCTAATGTTGCTGCACTTGAAAACAAAATCAAACGGGGCTGGTGGAAATGCTTCAACTTGGAGATAGTGGTTGTTTGTGACATTTCTCTTTTAAGTTAAGTAAGAGAATAATAACTTTAGGAATGGAGGTGGGATGTAGTTTCTGTATAATTCATGTGCAGTCTGGTATTTAAAGGTGGTGGGTAACAAAGGTCACGACCTATTTCTGAATAAAAACTGCAGTGCTATAATGCTCATTATGGAATAAGATGTTACATAATAAGTATCACTTATACTTTCCCTGGGAACAAAAATGTTGTCCGACCTATCTCTCCAACAAGCAGCCCCCGAAATGCAACACCCTCCCATTTTCAGGAAAAAAAAAACTAAAATCCCCAGGTTTAAATAAGCAGAAAACACAATCTGCTTGCAGACTTAACCTCAAGCAGATGGTTAAGCTTCTCCAGAAATGATTACATTTCTGGAAAAGAAAAAAAATCACCACCACCAGTTCCATTGCTTTCCCCTTCTTTTTAATTAACGGAGTGAAGGATTAGTGTGCAGCTATCCGGGATCAACCGTTCTCCGACGGAAGAATACAAATGTTTTGTGATAAATAATCCCAAAGCACTCTGACCGGCGGTCCCTCGGTGCCTGTTACATTAACATGCATTACACGGAGCATTAAGCCGGTCTCACCCGCCCTATCGCCTCGCTCACCCCATTGTCCGACAGGAAGACAGCCATTACTTTCTCTGAACTACCGCTCAACAACCACCTGACCGTGACCAGTTACTCCGCACTCTGTGAGTGCCACAAGATGAGAAGGTGGCCGTGGGTGGATCTAGGATGGTGAAGGACTAATAGTTGGAAACTTTTCATTTATTTTTTATTTACACGCTTAAAAATAAAGAAGAACATGTTTCTTTTTATTTCAAGGGATTTCAGCTGAGCAGGTGCAGGCTACATTTCATTTGACCCACAATGTGCACAACCGAGTCCAACTAAATCATTTCATTTCGTTTGTGATCTTGTGGCGCCATCTACTGGGTACTGTCTGATAATGTCACAATGTGTGGAAATAATTCAATTCAATTCAATGTTATTTATATAGCGCCACTTCATAACGAGTTATCTCATTGCACTTTTCCTATAGAGCAGATCTAGACTGTACTCTTAATAATATTATTTATAGAGACCCAACAAATCCCACCACGAGCAAGCACTTGGCGACAGTGGCAAGAAAAAACTTCCTTTTAGGGGCCTATTGTAATCTCAGTGACATATCTCAGTAACAGGGTGTTGAGCAATTTAAGGACCCCATTCTAAAAAAAAGCATAGTATAAAAGAAAGGTTTTGCTTCTTTTACCTTATCAATATAGAATCAAACTTTATTGGCCAAGTATGTTGATGCACAAACACTCCTGCACAATGCAACCATACACTGCCATTCCATACAGAACAAAATGCTGCCCTTAACCTCAAGTTTTGACCTATTGGTTGTCCCAGGTCCACAAGTCATCAAAGAGTCTCAGACATAAAGGCCTTTTAAACATAAAGACATGCCATAGTAATAACTCCACTCAACCACTAGTTCATGAATCTGAAACCTTCCAGAGAATAAGTTTACTGTAGAAACCAATGTGTTTCAGCCCACAGTCTTCATCAGGTTCATTTGGGAAATTATACTCAAAAATACATTTGAAAACATATCCAATCTGATATACAATACACTACATAACAGCAGGATATTTCCACATATAACATATGACTATGAATGAGTTGAACATGTTGGGTGTTTTGGTTTTAGACCAAAAACATAAACAAAGCGAGAAAGTGATGATGAGGTGTGTTACTGGTGCTGGATGTGACAATTAGTCTACACTGCAGGCTACATTCATCTACTGGAATAAATGAGATTGTATAATGGTGGTGTAGTCCCTCATTCGTCCAGGAGTGTTCTATCGTAGAAAAGGTTTCAGTCGTAGTCATCTGGACACTGTTTTCAGAATCAAGACGTTTCGGCTCCCATCCGGATGGGAGTGTCCAGATGACTACGACTGAAACCTTTTCTACGAGATTGTATTATAAACACTGAAGGCCGCCCACAGTATGCCTCTCACAAGCACTTCATATATTAAGAATAAATAATAACAACAAACGGGGGGAAATACAGTAAAAGCTAAATAAGTGAGATACCCCGAAGCAGAAATCAGTAGTCACTGTGTCCCCATCAGAGGCCATTATTTATTGTCTGTAGTGTTTTCGGTCTTTTTTTATCTGTGATTTTAGTGCGCCATCTACCGGATATTGATCGGCATAACAGCTACTGTGGCCACGGAAGGAGAACATGTTTAAATACTGTAAATATTCGGTCGCACAGTGCAATGTCTTTTTATTTAATTATTGTTTTAGTCAGATTCGCTGTATATAATCCTTGGCAAAGCACATTCATACAAAAGTCATGTGATGGTTCATGGTGTTGGTCTAAGCTCCTTTGTTACAATATCATAACACGATCATAGGTTATTTCTCCACAGACATAACTTATTGTTGTGTTAGTAGGCTTTTTAGCCTGTAGTTCTGAGATAAACATCCTTACAGAAGTAGGGAGGGAATGAGAGAAAAAAACACAGCGCCCATGGTTGAACCCTGCAGCCCGCGGTCCGAAGAATGGAAATGTCTGGTTAAGAAGAAACTGAGTTACACCGACGCGACAGATAAACGAGTACAGCTTCAGAAAATACGTGAGCAAGGTACGGTACATGCCGATGACTGGCTTGTCTGTTTCCGGGGTTCAATTCAAAAGTAAGCAATGAGTTAAGAACCACGTGTTGAATAAGCAGAGCAAATTAACAAAGAAACAGAAAAGTGAAATTAGTTCATGGTTAAAGATTAAAACGTAGTACTGACGCGGCTGGAGGCGGGCGGACAGGTGCTTCGCTTCCTGATTGGGTAGGCTACAGATCACGTGGTATTTGTTAACTCAGACCTGATGACAGACAGTTTAAGTCTTTGGTCTGTTTTGTTTACTGACAGGTGATGCAGATTAATATGAGTGGGCAGTGTCATTCAGTAGAGAATCATCTTATTCAGTTCACCACAATAATAAACAAGCCACAATTAAGTCCTTAGAAAATGCTCAAATCTCATTTAGTTTATTTTATTTTTTGTATGAAAGACCAAATCCTCAAAAAACTTTCGTGACTCTACCACTGTCTACTGACGATGTATCTGTTATTTATACCTTGCAGCAGATTCTACAATCTTAAAGTGAGTTCATGACAGACTCGGATTGAGTTTAGAATGACGTCATCTTCTTAGGAAAGCAATAGGCTTTTTTTTGTCATGTTGACACAGAACATCCACTAGGAGGAGCTAAAGACCAATATAATACAGGTGAAAATCGTACCTTGGCCTATCTCCCTGTAAGGCCCATATATCTGATGAAGTATAGGATTAGGGTATATCTCATGCTTTACATACATACATACATACACACACACACACACACACACACACACACACATATATATATATATATATATATATATATATATATATATATGTATGTATATATATGTATTTATTTATTTATTTAGTTATTTAGTTATTTATTCATTTATTTGTGTGTGTGTGTGTGTGTGTGTGTGTGTGTGTGGCCAGTGAGTGTGCATGCATGGCCCCCGAGATTTGATTACTTCAGCAGATGTGACTGTGTGTGTATATCGTGTGTGTGTGTAGGCACAGTTAGTACTAATGATAAAATCACAGGTTTACTGTGTTGCAGCAGTTAGGATTCGCTTCCTGGGGAGACAGATAGATAGAGAAGGCAAAGGGAAGTGAAGAGACAACAAAACACAGAGACGTGAGGTCACTTCCACCTGCAATTAGCCTCACCTCATCACTCTCTACAGTTTCCATAATATCCTGCTGAACTCTGTCCAGTGTGTCACCACAATATCTATCAGAGGAGATAAACAGAAGAAGGGTGAAAGGAAAGGTGTGAGGTCACACAAGATAGAGAGATAGGTGCAAGAAATCATGGGGGAGGAAGGCAGGTGAGAGGAGATAAGAGAAGACAAAGAAGGAAAACAGAAAAATGTCAGGACACACAACAGCGGTGTGTGTCCAAGTGGTGAAGTGATAGGAAAATGAAGAGCAGGGATAGGGGAAAGGAGAGGGAGGAAAAAGAGGGAAAGAGAGAGAATAGAGGGTTTCGTCCACATGCTCCTCAGCTGTGTAAACTGAAGGTCTGTGCTGCTTCTCGGATTCCCCCGAAGAAGGGGGATATTTATAGGTGGCTGGCAGTTGCAGTGAATGGACCCTTGCTCTGTCACACCCACTAATATTATTATTATTACTTTATATGCGCAAAAATGGAAAATGTCAGCAACCTGAGAGGCCTGCAGAGACAGTGCGTGCATGTACTGTGTCTCACTCCCTGTTAGTGTGTGTGTCTGCCACATGTGTGTGTATCCTCATGTTCGTGAGAAACTGTCTGTTGGTGAGACATAGCATTTATATGAAACGGGCAAAAGAAAGAAGCA
The DNA here is from genome assembly GCF_020085105.1 of Siniperca chuatsi. NCBI lineage: Eukaryota > Metazoa > Chordata > Actinopteri > Centrarchiformes > Sinipercidae > Siniperca > Siniperca chuatsi. Next base: position 16,290,284 of record NC_058049.1, read on the forward strand.
AGAAGACAGAATTAGAGAAAGAATAGAAAAACAGGGAAAAGTTGGCATGTATCGAGGGGTGTAACCTGATCTACTGAACTTATTAGAGCTGTCAAAGAGTGAGAGAAAAGAGAGAGTGAGAGAAAAAGAGAAAGAAAGAGAGAGGTGGAGCAGGGCTAGACAGACACAGACATGAGCACATATTCCAACTCTAGATTATAAGATTCCCGCAAGTTGCAGACGTGTTGAAACAGACTACACACACACACACACACACACACACAGGTTCACGTCCACCTGGTAACAGATGCAAACTCAGGCACACATGCAGAAACACAAACAGTCTGATAGACATAACAGACATGCACGCGCATGCACACATGCTGGGTAGAGAGGAAATTCCAGAGGGAACAGGTGGGAGTGTCGATAGCAATCTATCAGGATGACTTTGATCTTCCCCATGCCTCTGTCACCACTGCTGAAATACACTGGATGGATCAGGCCAGTCTCCAATTAATCATAATGTGCATACGCACGCCAAGATGTAATAACAGCACCACACCAAAATACTTGCAAACACATCAGGCTGTATGTGCACATTGAAAGTAAGTTGAAATCTATCCTGAGTTATGCAATTCTGTCTGTTTGTGTACCCACACTTCCTTATGAGTGCTGTGTTCAGTGAGAGAAAGTGATCTGAAGGGGGCAGTGTTGAGAGAAGCAGCAGGGAGTTGAGTTGAGCTACACCTGAAACATTACAAATAATACCATGGGAATGTTTGGTCTAGATGGGTGAAATAAAACAACAATCATCATCATTGTTAATACAGTCACATTTAATGTTTATAATTTCTCGTCATTGTCAACGAGACAATCTGAGATTTGAGGGAGGGGAAAAAAACATGAGGAAGGGAAAAAGGAAGAGGAGAGGGAGACAGAGAGGAGACAGAAACATAGCTCTGGCACAAATGCAGTGTCTACTGAGGACAGAAGTCAAAGCTCAAGTGTGTGTGTGTTTGTTTGTGTGTATGTGTGTGTGTGCATGTGTATGTATGTGTCCTCAGGGTGACCTGAACCTTAGGGCATATTAAACAAAATCATTCAGTACAGTGTCTCATCACAAGGAAGAAAATACCCAAATGTCCATATTGTCAGCCAAGACGGTTGGGGAGTGGGGGTGCCAAGGCTGAGGTGAGAGTGGAGAACCCCTGCCTTAGGGGCCACAAAGAAAGTTGATTGACAAGCCACATGAATGTGCCTGTGTAACCCTCTCCGTACCAAATCCTCACAATCACACCACTTCTCTTTTGTCCCTCATCTCCACCCATCCCTACCTCTGCTTCTCTATTTCCTCCAGGTCTTTTTATTGGAAGGCCAGCGTGTATTAATGACCCCCTCGGTAATTAGCTACTTTAAAGCATAAAAAGTTATGAATGGAGGCCTGCCCATGAACAGGTTTGCACATAAACACATTGGTCAGCTCACAGAGTGTGCTGCATGGCCAAAACATGAGCAGCAATCAAGAAAACATGTAAGGAGGAAAAAACTCAAATGTGACGGAAACCGTTTGCAGAAATTATTCATTTCCCTCCTTTTTTATGTTTTCCTTGTGCTGACTGTACGCCCCTCCCTCTCCCTAGTCTCCCTCTTTCACTCTCACTCTTTCCCTCTTGCACATTCCTCTCCGTTTTGCATATCTCTTACCCCCACCCCCACCCCTGCACTATACCTCACCATTTTTAAAACAACTCTTCTTCCCCCTCTCATTCTCTCTTTCTCTCTCTCTCTCTCTCTCTCTCTCTCTCTCTCTCTCTCTCCACCTCATTCCCGCCCTCCCCTGACTACCTGACATTGTGGCTCGATGCCCAATGAGTCACACCTCTGCTAAAATCATCAGAGATGGAGGGAGGGAGGAGGGAGCAAAAGAAAGAAATCGTCAGGGAGGGAGAAAAAGCAGGAGAGTATGACAGAGAGAAAAATATAGAAAATAAAAATGGGAGGAGAGAAAGTTAGAGAGGCAGAAAGAGGGAGCCTCCGGGGAGAGAAAAGAGCATAGAGTGCGTTTAACTTTTTGACTCCAGTAGTCAGTGTGTGCTTGTCAGTAACAGTTAGCCTGTAGACAACAACACTTTCCACACACTGCTTAGGCACACACATGCATGCACAAATACACACGCACACACAGCCATATACAAACATAGCCACACAATGACATCGTGCATAAGCCCACCTGCATGCTCTGCAGGCACACACACACGAACAGCAATCAGACATGCAAACAAACCAGAGTAGAAAGTGTGGCTGCAGCCTTGCCTCTCTACATCAGCCTCCCCCACCCTCTCTAACCGTTGCCCTTGGATACCACACAAACACTCCCTGTTGGGCAACACTGGGAGTCAGGAGAGGACGTACATGGGTCACACACCTCCCCAAGCACTACAAGTTTGAAAGCAGTTACATGTGAGGATGTGTGCGAGTGTTTGTGCATTTTGTGCATATGATTCAGCCATGAGTTGCAGTGTTTTTGCGTAACCAGTTTCTCCTTGTTGTAGAAATGTGCCCGTGCACAAAAAACAAGTGAAAGCAGCGCTCATTTCCAAGATGTTGCATGAAATATGTGTGATGAAGGTGGCATAGGAGTATGTGTGAAACAAGGGATCAAAGAGGTGAAAGAGATAGGACAGTTTTTGCATCTGGTAAGCTTGTCTACATTAATCCTTCCATTTACATTTTTTTGTGCCCTGGATATCTGTCAGAGTTGTATGTTGTTTGCTACAGTAAGTCTCCCTCGTCCTCTGATTTTATTCATGACAACCCTTATCCCTGAACTGTGACCTTCGCTTGCTCGTCACAGTGGGGGCGCAGACTTTAACGAAGCTTGTGTTTTATGAACTCTGAGGGATCGCTGCAAGCTGTGTGGATGTTACTGTGTGCCACGTGCCTGTCATCATTCAGCAGTGTTGTTTTTAAACATTTCTGTGCTTCAGTCAAGCAAGCTTATGCTTCTGACAGACTATTTTTGATGTTGAATCAATAGGTCTGTTGAAAAGTAAATCAATCAGTCCATCAATCAATTGTTTTTTTGTCATAAAGATCCTCAGGTTGGTTTATCACCACATGTCCAGATGGAAGGGAACCAAATAGGTTTCATGTTTCCTTTATCTTGGGTTTTGCACTGAGGGATTCGTTTTGATTTTAGGGAAACTGAAATACTACAACTGAAGACTCTTTAGTACCTCTACAAATGTCACAATCTATTCTGCTTTGATGAGGTCAATCCTAACTGAAGACCCAGGCTTAGGATAGAGAACAGGCCTCTACCCATAGCTGTTATGTTTTTAAAGCCATACCAGCCAGCCACAAAGCTCCTTTTGCCCTTTGTACAAAACACACCAGACAAAACCTTGGAAGCCATCCACTGCAAAGCACATTCCCAAAGTATTTCTTTTTTCTTCTTTTTACAAGTGTGGGATGGGGTCGAACAACAATTACGGTAAAATGTGACTAATATGTCACAGACATGCTGGTGTGTTTTTTTCTGACCTACTCTTTCTTTTTTTCCCTTTTCCATCCATCCTCTTCTCTCTTCTTAAAAATTCTTCCCTTTCACTTCAAACCCCTGTAATTACAAACAAAAGCGCTGACTCTTCTCCAGCTGAAACAATGATAATGATGGAGAGTAGTAAGTGTGTGTGTGTGCGTGTGTGTCTTCATCAAAGCGGCGTTGATGTTGATGGGTGTAGAGAAATATGTGGAGGACAGATAGGATTAACACAATCTGGGCATGATGCCCCATAACTGAGAGAATGGGGTGTGTGTGTGTGTGTGTGTGTGTGTGTGTGTGCACGTGTGTGCGTGCGTGTGTGTGTGTACACATATGTTGACTCTGTCTTGATAGCAACGATCCAACACACAGCTGCTCTCTAAGCTTGGCATTTAAATGAGGCAAACAGACACTTGGAGCAAATGGAATACAGACAGAGGCAGTGACAACACAGACAGACAGGAGAGATTTGAGGAGGAGCAGCAGACTCGAGAGCAGGTTGCACTTATTCTTGGGCACTTAAGGCTGCAAACAACATAACAGTGATGAGCATATAGTGTGTGTTTAAGATAGAGAAGGTGACCTGACCTTGGAAATCATATCTCACCTTTAAACCCAAAGAGACGCACATCATTTGACCTCAAGGAGCACAAAGTGCACAGCTAACATGTTTTTTGTTGTGTCTGAACTTCACACTCCCGTACCAGAACCCGAATGTGCAGCTGAACATTAGGTACAATACACAGAGTGTGTGTTGCAGTAGTATCTAGGCCACATGTATGCATGGTTGCGAGGTAGAGAGAGTGTACTGCCTGGTTGTGTTTGGAGCGAGCCCAGGCCAGAGGAGCTCAAAGCACTGAATGTCATCATCAGAGCTGTCGGAGAGCCAAGCAGTAATCACACCCAGATCACCTACACACTCACGCCAACTTACAACACCAGTCACCCCAGAGTGTGTGTGTGTGTGTGTGTGTGTGTGTGTGTGTGTGTTTGTCTAAAAAAGGGGGGAGACTGATTGAGAGGGAGAAAGAAAACGAAAGACAAGAAGTATATGTGCATGCAGCAAGTATGCATCCTGTGTTACCGTAAAAAGTGTGTGTGCGCAGACAAGCATAGTGAGTGAGTGAAGGCTGTGAATGTGTGTGCTGGAGAGGAGGGTGTATTTTTTCTCTCCTCTTTCTTCCTCCCTCTCTCCATGTCAGTCTTATATCCCACCCCTCTATTTTCCATTTTTACATGCAGCTCCAGATGTGAAGGCAGTGAAATATTAAATTACAAAAATGGGCTTGTTTCTGCACTTTGGTTATATCAAAAACAACCCAGCCTCTGCTCTCTCCTGACCTGACACACACTCTTTCTCATACTTTGATAATCACATTTCAAACTCTGTATGAGACCACACACTGCAGGTGAAAGGAGCAAAGTACAGTAATGCTTGTTACTTATTGAGTGTGCTCGTACTTTTTTCAGTATCTGCGTAAAGTCAGTGGTTTGATTGTGTGTTTATTGTCAGATTTACATATTATTTGTTTTCAATGTTCATTTTGGAGTACAAACTCTCCATACACACTGCATCAGGGTCAAGCAGAAACCACCACAGCTGGATATAGCTGGAGCTCTTGCAAAAGTGCCTTGAGGTGCAGTCCCTGTAAACGCCACTAGATGCTGGCAACCCTTACTATACTGCAAGTCAACAGACCATTTAGTTACAAATTTAAACATTGTCAATGGATTCATGTCTTTTTCATGTTGCAGGGCTTGCTAATGTCAGTAGCTGATAAAAGCTGAAATAAATTGGACCCAAAGTCATTTATAGCAAAGCAATTCCAGTTAAATGGTGTATATAAAAATGTGTTGTCTGAAGGTCAGAATCTATTCATCCTTTTAATTCTACATAATAAAATAAAACAATTGTTGACTTTCAATATGAGTGAAGGTGGATGTATGCATGTACCAGTTTGTTTGATCCAAACATAATAATTAGACTAAGCATACGCTGGATGTTGTGTTTGCAGAGAACAACAAGGGGCAGTGACATGGCAAGTAGTGGACATATAAATCAATACATTCAAGTAAGCTGGTTAGAGAAATCATGAAAAATCGTGTTACTTTGAACCATATAAGCACTATAAAGAGAATATTACCTTGTGTAAGAAAAATACTTAATACAGTACTTTTTTTTCAACTTTTACTTACCGGATCAGCCATTCTACTCAAGATAATTTTAGCAAAATATGAAAAGTTTTACACAAGCAGGATATGTTAGTAAAATGTTCCCATGCTTTAACTCAATTCACAAAAACTTCAGACTGAGAGACACTCACAGATGCACAGTTTGGTTGTTCAAAATGGATGAAAACCAGTGATATTCAGCTTGAAACAACATTATCAAAGCAAGAATATAGATGAATAAACTTCAGATGTCACTGATAATAGTAGCATAAACAATCATAATAACATAATAATAAAAAAACGTTTTAAAAACAGTTATTCTCAGAGAATTGGAATGACCTATGGAACAGAACTCTCTAAATGTCATAGTGGCATTCCAAAATGCGTTGTGACATCACAAAGGCGTTTGTGGGTGTTGTGATAAATACACACACAGTTAATGGTTTACATGAGGAATATACTGAAGTCAGTGTTCTCCTCAGTACAGCAACAGCAATTATACTATAGGAATTTGTTTTTAATTTGTGCTTATACCAAATTCTAGTAGTGTTGTTTTTTTATTCTTGCCACTTGTCAAAAGGAATTTGCTGATCAGAACTGATACAAAAAACGACGAATCAAGGGCAGTTCGAAAGGTAAGCAACAGTCCCAGACTTACATAATGACTACTAGTGGCTACAGTTCGATAATTTGATTTAAAGTTAAAGGCAAATACAAGATTGCAAACACCCAGTCCTAACATACAATTACATTTGTACAAATAAAGCTAAAAGATCATTTCCATTGTGGTCCATGTTGGTGAAAGATCTTCAAGTTAACGAAGACAGGTTAAAAACATACAAAACAGAACAGATAAGCAAACCTACAACATAGACATAAGACTGACTGTTTAACAACAATTTCTAAAGAGTTTAAACCCCCTCCGTCTGCTGTTGCTGCAGTTCCAGAGAACTTAATCTTCTCCTCTGCTTCATATCACATCTCCTGATACAGCAGACAACAACTGGCATCACAGGCTAATATAGCATTACCTGTTAGCATTATAATGTTACAACATCCCCAAAAATCTATGCACTCCTTTCTGCACATATTGTTCTGAATGTGTAGCCCCCTGCTCACCTCCTCCATAAACCCTGAGCTATCCCTGGGATACACATGACTTACTGATTGAGTGTAGACAACCTGATAGCAGTTTAGGATCACAGTAGAGTTAACACACTGTCAAATGCCATGCAATGAGCACCTCAACAGGGGACAGATGAGAGTAACATGTGAGCGTATGCTGGGCGTGTGTATGTCTGCGCATAGTATATGAGAGGGGTGAGTGTCAAATAAGTGTGTATCTTGCTTGTGTGTGTGTGTGTGTGTGTGTGTGTGTGTGTGTGTGTGTGTGTGTGTGTGTGTGTGTGAGTGAAGTATGTGTATACGTCTGTTTGTGTGTGTGAGGGCTACCCTGCCCAGGGCATTGACTGAATTGTTTCCACATGTGTCTTAACGCAGAGTTCTGGGCGGGTTTGGAGGACAAGGGAGGAGAGGGGGCTGCTATAGTTGGTGGTGGTGGGGGGTTCAGGTTTCATAGCACCATGCAGCACATCTGGGCTGCAAGAGCAGAATTAGATTTCCCACGACTGAAAACACAGCCTACACACACTCACATGCCTCTGCACACACCTTGATAAACCACGATCGGTACACAAACATCTGTGATGTGTAAGCAGCATGTGGACATTCACTACCACAAACACAGAACATACATGCACACACACTCAGCTACCACAGACATTGTACAACCAGCTACACAGTTCCTAATTTATTTTATGCAACTGCTGCTTATTGTATCACGCTATGTTGCTTTTTAACCCTGGTCTTTCTTATCCTTAACACACACTCTCTCATGCATGCCCACACATACACACACACACACACACACACTCAAACACCACTTCTTCCCTGGCACAGCTGTCCCAAATGCTGCGGGCACACGGGCGTTTCACTGGCACGACACATGGAAGGAAAATCTGAATGTGTTCTCACTAATCATTCCCCTATTCCACCCAGAGAGAGAAAGAGAGAGAGAGAGATGTGGACGACTAAAGGATGAGGACGCACAAGCTCAGGGATTGGACGACATGTACAGCAGGTGTTGAAAGGTGAGGAGGCAGGATACAATGTGAGCGTCAGAGCAAAAACGCAAGAAGAAAGAGAGAGTGACAGATCGGGATAAAAGCAGGTTAGAGGTGAATGGATAGGGAGAGCTGGCGGGGGAGAGAGAGAGACGGAGTGAGATGGGATAAATGGGGGCATGCCAGTTCCATAAATGTTTAATTGCCAGCAGGTTTATTCATGTTAAGAGAAAGAGAGAAGGAGAAAGAGAGAGCTTAAACAGTACAAAATCTGTCTAGAGCCCCCAAATCTAATTTACACAACAAACAGAGAGAGGAGAGAAGAGAGGGCAAAAACTGAGGGGAAGAGAAGGGGGGGAGTGAAAGAGAAAAGGAGAGGGAGAAAAATGCTAATTGGCTACAGTTGGGCATGTCTGGCCTGAGATGAAAGAGGAAGAGGACAGAGAATGAAGGAGCAGGAGGGAGGGATGAGGGTGCAAAGAGAGGAGTGAAGAGGACAAGGAAGAACGTGGACTACATGGACTGATGGAGAGATGGATGGATGGATGGATGGATGGATGGATGGAAACACACATGGGTGAAAGAGTGGCAACTGTAGTTTATATCGCATAATGTGTCCCAGCCATTACTGCTGCTTTCTTTCTTTTTTTTCTCCCATAACTGTTACTTAAGCCTCTGTTTTTCTTTCCCAAAAAACAACTGAATGAATGAAAGTAAGGCTAAAAGATAGTAATGCCTTTCATTCACATAAATAATTGTAGAGAAACATTATGAGTGTTATGACTTGTTGTTGGGAATGAAGATGCTGCCACTGAGGGCCACTACAATAGTCTCCCGCATCCTGTCAGGAAAAATATGAATAAATAATAATGGAGATAATCGCCACCATCTCTCTGCTTAATTCACAGCTGTTCTTAACAGCACCCTCTGTACATTAAAGCCTCTTGGAAAGAGGAAATCCAATTCAAATGTCAGTCATGCGATGGGGGTCACACATGATTGACATTTAGTTGGTAGCTACTGTCCATTGGGCTAACAGCTGAAATGGATGAGAGGAGAGGACGGGCTGCATGGTGTTGCGTTTCACTATTCCAGTCTTATTTACACTGCAGCAGTATTTCTCCATCTGTAGATGCATAGACTTTGAATGGAATCCACAAATGAGTCAGATTGGACTTTCCCAGCTGTGCAGAGGTTTGGCGTTGTCTGCTGTACTGGTGCAGGGATACTGGAACTGTTTTGGCTTGGCGAGTCCTTCCTGAATTGAAACAACTTGTAACCTCAACTGCTGCAAAACAAAAAGGCTTAAAATTCTTTTGGTCCCTAGCGAAAAGTGTACCTTGTACTCCCTCTGTTTATGGGAGGACCCTCTCCCCCTCTCCTCACCCCATTTTGTGTCTCACTCTGTATATCTCTCCCATTTTGTCTCTCATCTCCTGTTCCATCACATTTTACACCTCTTCCTCCCTGTCTCCCCTGTGTTTTCACTTGGGCTTATTCCTTTATTACCCCAAATCCCCTCACGACCCACGTGTGGAGAGCCAAGCCCAAATGTCACAAATAAAACATGATATCAATTTAATAGGTCAGCATTGTCCAGAGAAAGGTCAGAGTGTTTCTTGGGCTCAGCCAGCCTTTGGCCCTGGCTGGATGAGGACGTGTGTGTGTGTGTGTGTGTGTGTGTGTGTGTGTGTGTGTGTGTGTGTGTGTGTGTGTGTGTGTGTGTTGTGGCTGAACCAAAGGTAGGGACATTCTTAAAAAGTCTGTCTCCCTGTCTTTCTCCCTCTGTAACACAGACCTATGTCTCCAGGCTGATACAGCATCTGTGCTTTGTTAAACATATTACTGTTACGCAAGAATCTGGGGCAAAGAACAACAACACTTGCTAAATATTTTGTTTATTGAAGTTAAAAATGCATTCAATTGCGGTCATGAATCCTGCTTGAGAACCCTTCACTCTGACTAATCATGAAAACAAAGCAGCCTTTAAAAGGAAAATAAACTCAAGGCAGGCCACTGGTGGAGATATCGCCTTTGGTGTGTACCTGACTAGGTTTGGACTCAGGCCGGAACCAGGCCAGGAAAGCAGGTCAGGGGGTGCTGTTCTGCGGGAGATCTGTTTGGAGTCTGCTCTGTGTGTGTTTTTGTGTTTAACACGGTTTAGTCAGTCTCCGATTTACAAACATTTAAGGCCCCGCTGCTGCGCTGTTTCATTTTTCATTTAGTCGCAGCCCAAGGCCATGTCCCAGATTGGAGACTGCTACGCAGCACACCGCTGCACTCTGCACTGCGCCGAGCCGCTCCCCTCCTCATTGTCTGGTCTGAGGAGATGAGGACCTGCCGGTGACCCCATAGCCTGCAACGCACACACACTCACATTCTTGCAAATTTCTATATGCACGCTCACACGCATATAAACCTGAGCAGAAAGCAGACATATTTCTGCTCGTGCACACAAACACACACAAGCGAGCCACAAAAACACAGACAGATAGGCATCCAGAACACACACACGCAGACAACATGCGGAACAAGCTGTCTAATTCCACTAATACGAAAAAATCTGCAGAGACAGACAGGTATGACACAGCAGCCACTACAAACACAAAGAGAGACATTACACACACTCCAGTGCACAGTTATGTGTTTAGGAAGGTTTAACTCTAACACATGCAGTTACAAACACACATTGACACACCTGATAACCAGTCACATGCATACTGTACTGTCACACATACACACACACACACACACACTCTACACACAAACAGGTATAAACACACATTTGAAAATACTCACACTAAAACAGAAATATGTACGCACAGAAACACACACATATACAGTAGGTACAAGTATGTGCACACAAACACACACCTGTGGTTTCAGGCCAGCACACACAGAACTCTTTAGTCTTTGAGCTGTCTGTCCCACTTAAAGTGAGCGCTGCTTATGAAGAGGACCTGACAGACAGAGGAAACACACACGCACACACACTGCGATGAGTACACTGCCGGAGCAGAAGACCTGACTAAGCTGAATTTCCCCCTGCTCCCCTTTCCTATTTTCCATCTGCCTCAGCGTAGGAGAACCTGTGTGGGGAAAAATAATGCCCACCATACACATGCCACGCTTCACTTTCTCTACTCTCGCTGTGACACTCCTTTACACACACACACACACACACACACACACACTGCTAATCTGCTCCGTCAATCTCTACAGTTTCCCTCTACTTTCTATTCGCTGATTTCTTTCCATGCAGCCTCTCAGTATTCTGTCTTCACTCGTTCTCTCAATTTCCTTAACTCGAGCCTTATCTCTTTTTGGTACCCTATCTCCTCCATCTCTCCTCCTCACTCCCTCCATCCCTTTGTCATTTCTGTGGTGCTGTGTGGTTGACCAACAGCCAGGGAGAGACAAGTGCAGGAGTGCCGGCCAAACTTGCCTGCCTCTCCGCCCAAATTACATGGGACAGTCCCAATTACCCTGTGGCCAACCAAAGCATTTCCTGTGTTAGTGCTGGTGACGCGTGCCCCCCCTTTGCTGTGGTTACAGGGGGTGTCATTAGACGCTTGTTTTACTGCAACCCCAAGAACATGCCCGCCGGCCGCATCCACGCCATGGGAAGCAGGACTGCAACGTTCCAATAACTTTGCAGAGGCTGATGGATGACAAATGGAAGAACGTCAGGGGTAGCGCTGGAGCTTGTAGTAAATTCCTGCTGGCCACGAGGGAAATGCAAAGGGAACATTGCAGGGAAAATAAGAAATTTTAGACAAGCTGCTGTGACTTCTGGGAAGCAGATAAGTGTGAGCTGTAATGTTTTGTGGGATTCAAAACACTGGGATTGAATAAGGAGGACTTTTTGGACAAGTTATCCCATACTATACAAGGTGTAAAGCACAGATGTAGAGGGAATAAAAAATATATTCTGAGTGTGGTTTTGACAGTAATGCTGGAGGTTGGAAATTTGACAAAACAGGTTGCAATAAATCATGCGGCTGTAGTGATGTGAATGAGAAGAAGGCAGAATAACGTTAAAGACAATTTAGAAATTAGGAAAAGTTATGTTTTAGGCTTTATACCATGATCTTCAAGCACACAGAAAGTCCATGAGTGAGGGTGCATGTGATGACCAGTGGAAAATAACTATTTACTCAAGTACTTAAGTACAATGTTGAGATTAGGGATGGGCCGATATACGATTTTATCGCGGATCGGTATAAAAAACAGTCAAGATTAGTTGATCATGGTAAATTTCCATTATTGGGATAATCATGAATCGGGATATCCTCACATGTGTGACTTGAAAAGCCCAATGCCTGTTGGACTTTATTTTTGTTAAAGAATCATTCCTGTATTTCTTAAGTCAGGGGTAATATACTGATGCAATTGTAGCATTTGACATGATGGTAGAGAAGTTAAAAATAGAGCCTCATTTAAAAAATACAGGAATTATCATGTAAGAAAGAACAGGCTCACACAATGGTGCTATTTTTTAATAGATATATTTATTCTTTATTTATCCAGGGGGACCTTAAGATTTATGATTACCTTATTTTAGATTGTTTGATGCTTTATAAAAAGATGTGTATCTGTGATGCATTGAAAATATTTATTTCTTAACAAAATGTAAGGTAAAGTGATTTGAGTATGTTTTACTGCCATTTTAAGAGTTTTAAGCATATTTTGATGATTATCGGGATAATATCGTGAATCGCAATTATTTTGGCCAGGATAATCGTGACATGAAATTTTCATATCATCCCATGCCTAAAGGCATACATTGCTTGAGTATTTCCATTTTATGTTACTTTATACTTCTCCTCCTCATCCTTAGAGGAGAATATTGTACTTTTTACTTGTCTACATTTGTTTGACAGCTCTATTTACTAGTTACTTTGCATATTACGTTTTTATATTGAAAACATACCGCCAGCTTATAACATATGACGCGTTGTTATAGATTTAAGAGCCCGAAATGTATAAAGTAGAACAAATTAGCTCCACCTCAATGAGCTAAAGCATTAAAATGATAAATAATAATCCAATAATAGCATATATTTCATAATAATATTTTACTTGAAAAGGGCTTGTTCTGCATAATCAGGGATTTTACTTTTGATGCATTGAGTTCACTTTGCTAATAATACTTCTGTGCTTTTACTTAAGTAAAACTGCAGGACTTTTACTTATAATGGAATATTTTAACATTGTAGTGTTACTTTAGGAGGTGAGTACTTCTTCCACCATTGCATGTGACACAGCACAGTCTACATTATGTCATAGCAAAAATCAAAAACATAAACCAAATTTCCTTTTTTTTTATTAGAACCAAACAAAGGAGAGTGAGAGTAGGGGAAGGAGAGAGAAAGAGATGGATCTCATGGAGTAAAGTAGGCAAACGGAAAAGGGAAAGAGTAAGCGACTGACGCACCGAGTGGGATGAGGGTTTGGAGGGGGTGTCTGGCAAGAGGCAGAGTGACGTAATGGATGAGAGGAGAGAGGGATTAGCTGAGTGACAAAGATGAAGGGATGCTCTCTGGTGTCACCCGTCCTCACTCTCACTCCGTTCATCATTCATCAGGAGCATCATGGGGCTCCAGAGTGTGTGGCAGCTGTGCATGCCAGCTGTGCGCAAGTGAACGTGTGTGTAATCAATTTGTTTGCATACATTTCAAAGTCTGTTTATGCATGTGTGTATTGTATGTATTAATATTGCCTCTGTCAATATTAATGTGCACCATGTGTCTATGTACAAAGTGTGTTTTATGCATGTATGCATGTATGCTGGGAGCGTGTGTGTAAGTGTGTGTGTGTTTTGTAAGTGTGTAGTGTGCGTCTACATGCAATGTGTCTACTTCTAGTTGCCCATCTGGTGCTGCTATGCTGTGCTGCTCAGCCAGCTCTCTAATAGCTCCAATAAGCCTGTGGTTTGCTGCCTCATACACACACGCACACACACACACACACACACATATATATACACAGATATGTACACACTGCTGCATGAATACACACACATACTTACACAGTTAACACAAACCTTTACACACATGCTCCTCTTGCTGTTATTCTTCTTCCAAGAGAAAGAGGCCGAAAAATGACCATTTATTTACTTTGAGCTCTGGGGCTGCGGCAACACAGCCTGCCAGTACCAGAAAAAAAGAAAAAGAAAGAAAGAGTCAAAGAACGAAACAGAGGAGGAAGTAGGAAGGCAAAAGGTAGGAGAACAACAGAAAAGGACAGAGGGAGGAGCGGTGGACGAACGAGAAAAGAATGAGCCAGAAGGAGCTACAGGTTGAGAGAGAGGGAGTTTGCTGGTGGATGTGGAGTAGCGAGCTGTGGTTTGGTCCGGTGCAGCATTTGGTTGTGTTACAGTCTGGCTGTGGCTTGTGTGGGTTGGGCTGAAACAAGCAGGGAAACAAACCCGGGCAAGAAAGTAGCTGAATTCACTCTGAGCACTTGAAAACACACATTACAAGTGCTTAATAAACTTATCTTCCAAGTGATTTTCGTCTGTGTTGAGGTTGTGTGTCTGATGAGACGAATTATGGTTCACCTCATACATTTCAAATATTTTGAGCCGTATTTATGTTTGTCCAGGTCTGCTGGAGGGAGCACTCTGCCCTGCCCAGCCTGCTCCTGGCCCAGCTGTAGGGGCTCCGTTCAGTAGCAGAGTGTCTTTCCAGCTAGCAGGGCCACACTGGGTCCAATTCCAACAAACTGAGAACTTATTTACATTCGGGGGGAAAATATGCCTTTTCAAATGTGTCTTACAAGTCATTTCTAGCCAGAGAAATATTTCTACGCATGTAAACAGGACAAATTGTCAACTTAACTTTGACGTGATTCCCCTGGATGTGGTGGATTATGCTCAGATTCAAAGCCAGGTTGTTCCAGTTTATCCAACAAAACAGGTCTCTCTTCAACTAGATGTTTATTTGAATCCCCCTGGGAAAAGCCAGGTGTTGCCAGTGTACACAGGCCTAATGTGGTTTGCGGAGTTTACCTTAGAGTGCAGACTACAGGTGCTTGTAGGAGTGTGCTGCAGAGCTCAGAAGATAAGATGTTGAGATGGGAGGAGAGCATGTGTCCCACGACCCCTGAGCAATATGGTCTGAGTCAGCACGGAGATACAAACAGCTAGATTGACTGACTGACAGATGCACACACACATGCACACACACACACACAGACTGCCTGTCTACTCTAAAGGCCAAGGTTGCCGCAGTTACCTGCTCTCTCTTTCTGTTCCCTCTTCCACTCTTTTTCATCCCTCTCTCTCCCTCCCTCGTCTTCTGTTAATCTGTTCCAGAGCATTGTGATCACATGGAAAAAAACATAGCAAGTGCACATATTTCCCCCTTAGCCAAGAGTGAAAAAAACACACACAGGGGTGGGGTGGGGTGTAGGGGAGGGGAGGGAGGCTGGGTGTATGATGGGGAGGAGAAAAAAAAGCGAAATAAACTGTTTATTCAAAGGCAGCGCTGAGGCCTTTTGTTGTGGTGGGGACCTGTCTTTTATTAGCAGCCTGAAAAGCCTTCAAAGGCTGGAAAGACAGAGGACATGCCAACAGACGAGTGTATACAAGGCAGAGGAGAGAGGAGGGGAAGGGGGGGAGATGGGAGAGAAAGGGGGGGACAGTGAAGGGGACAGGGCAAAAAGGTTTAGAAAGAGGCAAACGAATACAGTCTGGGGACATGAATGGGTAGAAAGGTCTCGGGGGGGCGGTGGAGGAGGTGATGGAGGGTTGAGAACTTGAGATTGTGCCACTGGCAGTGAGGACACAGAGCGAAGGCCAGCGCAGAAGGAAAAGGGGGGTGCTGGGACATTTCCAGATGGACCATAATATGGGGAAACTGTTCAGAACTGTTCTCATATGTTTGCAGCTTTTTACACTGGCAGGACTTTCACAGAGTCTTGTAACTGATTTTGTCAGTGTGTGTGCATGTGTGTCTGTTGGGGAGGTTAAGAGGAGAATGATGTTTTATATCAGATCTTGATAGTTTAAAAAAGTCTTGGCAAAGATTATTTGGTGTGTGCACAAAGTTATGAGTGTGCGTTTGTCAGTGTGCTGTGTGGTAGGTGTTTATGTGCATAAACGTACATGTGTGAGGGAGATGGATGTATTTGGGGATAGCTTGGAGAGGCAAAGGAGACATTCCCTCATTGCGTAACTTCATCTCTCTTATCTCTGCTCTCAAAGCAAACTGTCAATGTTGAGTTCCCATCTCTCTCTCTCTCTCTCTCTCTCTCTCTCTCTCTCTCTCTCTCTCTCTCTCTCTCTTTCTGTCTCTTTCTGGATCAAGTCGTCCGGGGCACAACCTTTTTGCTTTCCTCCCCTCTCATCCTGCTTTCCATCTCATCTCCTAAGTATTCAAACTGTTTGTCTACTTTGGAAAAGTGCTGTTAAAGTGATGTGGCCGCTATGATCCAACCTTAAAGCACGGTGTGTGTGTGTGTGTGTGTGTGTGTGTGTGTGTGTGTGTGTGTGTGTGTGTGTGTGTGTGTGTGTGTGTGCACTCAAAATATGCTGATGGTATGAACCATACATGTACGTGTGTGCATAATGCGTGCAATCTATTTTAGTGTTTGTGTGTTGTGTGTATGCGTGTGCTCGCCTGTGCACAGTGACCGCTCTTGAAGCTGAATCAAAGTGCTCTGCTTTCAATAAGAGTCACAATCAGCAAAGTGGCAGCAAGCAATGACATCACTGCAGCTGGGTCCCCAGCTGGAGCACAGAAAGGACTTTGGCAAGTGTGTGTGTGTGTGTGTGTGTGTGTGTGTGTATGTGTGTGAGTCAAAGACCAGTGTACGCATAGTTTATTTGTAATATGCATATTTCATGTAATTCGTAAACTCTGTGGCAGAGCAAAATGCAAGCAGGTCCGTGCCAATGTAGAACCTTTCCTCACAACACTCATGAGTGTGTGTGTGTGTGTATGGTGGCTGAGAACGTAAGTGAGATTTCCAACCTCAGTCGTCCCCATCAGTCTCTCTGCACATTCTGTGCCTTGTTTCTATTGGAGCAGACAGTGCTGTGGTGAGAAAAACAACAGGAATTTCATCTGTCATTGATTAAGCCCATTAACGGTGGTGTCTGATGTCTTTTACACTCATTCCACGAACACCGACATGCAGCTGCGCTCACAAACACACAAAGTTACACACACACACCCTGACTCCCCCTACACTGCACCGCTACCAAGACTACCATACAGTAACGGACACACCATGGAATATCATCAAGATCCACACCATTACTGTGTGTGTGTGTGTGTGTGTGTGTGTGTGTGTGTGTGTGTGTGTGTGTGTGTGTGTGTGTGTGTGTTTGTGTTGGGTGTGAATGGATTTTCACACGCTAAGTCATGCAAGCCGGAAAATACTGATCATAAACTTCCAACCAGCATGAGCAACCAACAACCCCACAGAGAGCCAATGCACACACACCATGCTACTGGACACACAAGCTACTGACGCGGTTTACACACATGCATGTATACACACACAAACACTGTCATCTGTACTCATATGAACAAACCATGCTTTTCAACACACACATACGACACAGACACTGAAAACACACTGCTACTGAGCATATACCGCGCAACCAGACTCTCCAAACTGACTAAACAAATGTCTGATGTTGTCACTCTGGTATTTACCACTCCACCACTGTCATTTTATAAGCCAGCCTCACTGCTTTGAATGTGCAAGCATTGTGATTTTAGCTACGTGCTGAAAGTACAGCGCACATAATGTGACAGTTATTGGTTGAAAACAGAGCTGAAGTGCTACAATTCCACTACGTCGACATGGTTTACATCTCTGTTTCACTGCACAATAAAAACAAAAGTGAAACACATCATATATTGGTGATCCACCTGAACACCTGAAGTGTTGATGTAGATATTGTGATTTTCGTCACAGAAGAAACTTAATCTGTTGTTCTGTCTGTTCAATGTGGTCTCTACACAACCCCAAAGTCAGTGTCACTATATTGTAAAAACACCTCCCTGCAACCTCTCTGCCTCATATAATCTTAAAATTCAAATGATTCTGCTGCAGTCCAAACGAATATGGTTTAACAAAAAATCTTAACTCAAGGTCCACTAACTATCTTTTTTCTGGATCTTTCAACCACATCTTGGCCAGCAGATGCAGATGGCTCAGTTCTCTGAAGTCTGGAACTTCAGTCTTCAGGTGGTTGTATACAGTATGGGGTCAGATATGGTCTTTGCTCAGTTGGCATGGAGACGTCATTAGTGACAAACTCCATCCACTGAGGAAGACTGTGAGATGTCATTGAAAGCTCCAGAAAAAGCTACTAAGTGGACCTTGAGTTAAGAATGTTTTGTCCAACTAGTATTTCAAAGTCAAGAAACGCTCAATTAAGAATATTATGTCATGCATGATTACAGGAAACTGTGTATAAAATGCAGCATAAGATATTTTAAGCATCATCATGGGTTTAAATATTTCATTCAGTACTGTAAATGAAATAGTTTCTGCCAGAACATGTTAAGTGATATTGTCATAATGTGGCAAGAAATGTTTTTTATAAATTTTAATCTACATAGATTTAAGAGAATCGGGATTCAGGAGGTTAATCAAAAAAAACAAAAAACAAACATTAATTATTGACAGGAGTAAAACTAAAAAACAGTACAATGAGATTGAAAGTCAATGCTAGGTAAATGTGAAATATACGAATGGGTGACAAATTAAAGAGAAAAACAACATATAGTGTCTTAGTATGATGTTGAGACACTAAGCCACTAAAACAGCTTCAATGCCCCTTGGCCACAGGTGTTCAGTTGTGTTGAGCTACTGAACTATGAAGGCCATAACATATGATTCACATCATTTTTATGCTCATCAAACCATTCAGTGACCCCTTGTGCCCTCCGTGGAAGCATCTGCATCCGTTATGTTTCTCCATCTAGGTTTCTTTAACTTGTCACCCGCCTGTATATGGAAATTGTCAATTATCAGTTTTATAGCAATGTTCATATAACTATGAGGCTTGAGTAAAGGAGTAGCTTCTTAATTGCTGTGCAGCATTTGAAAATGTGTGGGAATATTTTTTGGCTTTGCTCAATACAAAGGAATTTAGATGAAGATAATTAAGTTGTGTATAATATGAGTTTCCCTGTTCTTTTCCATTTCCAGTGTTTTATCCAATATGAAGTTGTTTGGGTATTTATAGTCTCTGAAGTTTCCTTTCACTTTGGTCAGCACAGTTCTCACCAGATCATTTGGGTCAAAAATAGTCCCTCATCATAAAAATAATTTTCCTCCAACCAAGCTGAATACTGGCTATTGAGCTGAAGAGAATAATTTAACCAAATGGTTGTCTACCAGCTGTCACTACTTGATTCATTCATTTTTTATTGCAGAAGCAAAAGGGAGTTGTGACTTGCTAGATATAAAAATATAGATTTCAAAACTCATGAATTTATTGTGACTGCAATTTATAAATTCATAAAACAATCCAACTTTGAGTTTCAAACCAGTCAAAGCCAAAAATGTGTATCTTTATCATAAAATATACATTGGCAAAACACTTTAAAGGTGCTCCAGTTAGTCATACTTTCAGCTAAAGAACAGAATAGAACTAAATAGGGTAAAACAGAGCTGAACACAAAGCATACAGCAGCACAGCAGAACAGGAGAGGAGAGTGAAGCCAACAGCAGAGACCTGGGGGAACAGAGCAGTGATGAGGGACGGCTACCAGAGACACCCAGCAACTCACATGGGTGTACACAGCAACCCACACACACCAGTGCACATGGGCCATAAAAAACACACATGATTATACACATAGATATACAGGCCAGGAAAGGGCAAGCGTGCAAACACATACACACCAGGCCACGCTCACAAGAAACTGCACACATCCCACATACAATACACCTGTAGTGCACATGCATATACATCTTTGTTTCAGTACACACTGAACACATAAACCCATGCTTGTTATCATGAATCCTTTCTTATCTGCATGTTTCCTCTCATCTTTTTTCCTTGCATCCATCTCTCTGTCCTTCTTCTGTTTCGATCAAATTCCAGAGATCCGTCTCATTCCATATTTCCATCACAGGAGACAGCCCCACAGCCCTGCCGCTCTCCAGAAGTCCAAAGCTCTGTCCAACACACCAGTCTGACTCCAGAATTCTGTCATGTGCTATAATTTAGCTCTTTCCAGAACACTTTACTTTCCCGCTGACTGTCACTTCCCATATATCACTGTCATTCAGCTTATCTATCGGGGGTCTGGGAAAAGGGCTATGGGTGACTGACCAGAGGTGTCATCAGATTCCTGTCTGAATCTTTCTTGGTCGTTTCCTCTGCTCATAACATGCACGCACACACACATACAAACACACATATCTAACCTACGTCTAAATGACAAAGGGCAGAGGGGAAAGGCGGTGGGTTTACATGGAGTGAGAGGTTGAAGAGAGGAAGGGAGAAAGTGATAGAAGCCAACAGAGAGAGTGTGAGCGAGGAGAAAGAGCGTGAGAGAAAGAGAAAGAATGAGAAGAAAAGGGAGAATTAAACAACAGGCAAAGTGGGAGAGAAAAGGAGAGAGAGAAAGCCTCCGGAGTGCTTTTTCGCTCCAACGGGACAAAAGGTTACAGCATGACGGGGGTAGGTGTCAGGTGATGTGTGACAAGTCCAAATTGAAGATGACATAATGGCGGGGGCCCGGATGGGGTCCAAACTGGGGGCTGACTGAGACTGAGGGTGGGGGCAGACCGTGGCAACCAAGTCGATCTGGGCCATGCTGGGCTGGGCTAGGCTGGGGCTGGGCAGCAGGGGGCTACCCTGCAGGCTCCTCCATATGGAACGCGTCAGCCTAGCAATTGCTAATGAAATGCAGGCTGACGTCAGGCAGACACCCACCCATTGTTTTGCTGCTTAATTTGTTAGAATATTTGTCTTACAAATGAGGATTTTGCCAGGACAGAGGAAGAATGAGTAGCAAAGAACAGAGGTGGGCAAAGGGTGTTACAGTAAGATCCCCATGTTAAGGCAGCAAATGGGGTTTGAGCTTTCGCAGTAAAGGTAGAGAAAAGCTAGGGGACTTTAGCATAAGTGCTAACACAAGAAGGGCCAGGGCCTCAGCTGTCTAAGTGGGAGGTATAGTGACCGGAGGACTAGCATGGGTGGGTGCGCTGGAAAGGGAGGGACTGCTGTAAGAGGCTCGGAGTATGTGTTAATTGCATATGGAAGTTTTTAGCATAAACAAACATTTCTGCATTACTCACAACAATTTGTTTTAGGAATGCATCATTCAGGCTACTCCTGTAGCTGCCTGCTTTATGCATCCTCAGTTACACTCTTTCAGTAAGTGTTATTTTTTATAATTCTTTCTCCTCTCTCTCTGTCTCTCTTCCTGTCCTTTAAGCCCATTCACCCAGTTTCCAACACACAGAGAAGTCCTCCTAAAATAGGTTCAGTGGAGCAAGTTTAAGAAGGCTTTTGTTATTCCAAAAGGAGTTGTGCTGTAAGTGACCACCACCTGGGCATCTGGCAGAAGTCACAGCGAGCCAGAGAGAAGGGGATGCAGAGGGAGAGGAAGGAGCTATGGACGGAAAGAATGAAAGAAACGACAAAACGGAGATGAGCAAAGAAAGAAAAGAAAGGAGAAGAAATTAATGGGGGGATGAATGATGGAAAGTGTGTGTGCTATGCCCCGCTCTCTTTCTGTCTCTCGCTCTCCCACTCTGACATGTCAATTCTAAGGTGCTTTATTGGCGTGAGTAATGATGGGAGGTGTTGCCAGGGTAATTACATAGCACATTAAAGGGTTTCATAAACATTACAGTTCCTCCTCTGCCCGGTGGCAAGGCTAAAGGGGCAGGGAGAGGGAAAAAAATGGAAGGGAGAAAGGAGAGAAATGGACACAGTGAGAGGGAGCAGAAGCAGCACAAAGGAGAGTGGAGAGGAGGATGGAAGAGTAAAGGGCACTTACTGGAGAGGAGGGGGAGGAAGGGAGGAGTGTGGAAGAGATGAACAGAAAAGATGACAGGAGTGAAGGTTACTATGATCATGAATTCCATCGCTAAGGGCCTGAATATGAAACAGGAAGAAAAAAATAAAAACAACATGCTGGATCAGCGTCCAACACAAGCCACAGCTGCAATTCACATCACTAAGCATGGACAGTAAAGGATAACTCTCTCTCTCTGTCTCTCTCTCTCTCTCTCTCTCGCACATGCACACAGCAGCCATCAACTTTGTGCATACCCTTGTTGACACAATCTTTGCATATACTTGTAACCATTCACACTATAGCCACAAACCCCACTCACTCAGCTGTGCAGTCTGTTACTGAGGGTCGTGACACTCTCTCTCAACCAAACACACACAACCACAAGGACCATAATTAAACAAACACCCACCCAGTCGCTGAGCGTTGCATATTTATGTACAACCTCTTTGGTCGAAAGCATTTAATTTCTTCTTCTTCTCCTCTACATCCTCATATAGCACACTAATCAGTCCCTGCCAATCAGCATCAGACAGCAAGCAGTGCCACTCCTGCAGTAAATCCCCATTGTAGCATCTGTCGTTTAGTTTTGTACATCTAATTGTCAAATAAAGTATTCAGATGGTCCCTGTTGTTGAAATGTATTTCTGTCCTTGTTTTAATTTTATTGGGATGTTCAGACGTTCTTGAATAGTTGGCCCCTGCATGAGGTTCTGTCATGAGTTCCTGATGATGCTGATGTATGATCCAGGTGCATAAAGATGGCGCCTTCCAAGTTTGATGTCTTTATGTCTGGTTTTTACATTCCACTTCATCAATGCAAAGTGTCCAAACTTCAACAAGCGGTCTTGCCAGATGGCACAGAGGTGAAGATGAGAAAGTCAAGCTGCTGGGTTGCATTTGTTGTTGGATTTAAGGTCAGTATTATGCACTTGGTTAATCTGAAAGGCATAGATGTTTTGTATTATTAGATATTTTGGCAAACCTCATTCACAACAATGACAATAAACTCCTGCAGCCACTGAATAACTTCCATAATGAAAATGGTACCATGTATCCTGCTAAAAAGGCACGCAAACCCTCCAACTTGAAAGTGTCAAAGTAAAGTTATTCCAGTGCTTCAGCTGGGCTATGTATAGAGACAACAGCTGCAATGGATTCTGGGACGGAGGAGAGTAAACATTCATATTCACTTGATTAATCTTGCTAAGCAAGAGAAGGGAGCGGCTGTGTGCCACCAACATTGTCGCTAATAAAAACAATATTTTGCTTTTCTCTTCATCTCAACCTCGGCTCACTACCGCACAAACGGCTCTCCGTTAATTAATTCCTGCTCTTACTTAGTTGCAGCTGTCGATTCTCTCATCTTTCAGACGCGGACAAGTGGCGAACAGGTTCTCATTTCAAAGCCCGGCACACTGTACACATTCCTTGACTTTGCATGGGCCCCCCTGTCATCAAAGGGCCTTTATTAAGTGTCTCATACATTTACACATTGGGGAACAGTTTAAACTTGGCCCGTTATTAACAGAGTAGGGATAGCTATCCCAGAAACCAATGTTAGGCTGACATCTCAACATCTGATGTGAAGTTTAAGGTCCATGTCTGCAGGTATTAATCAAAGCCACAAGCTTCTTTCTCCCTCCAGAGATCCCACATATACACAGGCCTGCTTCCCCAGTCCCTCCTCCCATCCAAACATATACAGCCCATACCTTATAGGCAAAGCACAATCCACTGCACTTGACACATCTGAGAACTCCAAATCTGCACAGTGTGTCACCAGAATGATGGATTGCATTTATACTGTTCAAAGTTTTCACAGTGTCTAACACTTTAGAGTACACAGCAGGGGGATGATATCGCCTGTCTGCCAACTTGTCTTTGACTGCATCCAAACCAAGGACTATTTAAACTCGACTTTTCATCCGCACCTGCACACACACAGAGACAGACGCACACACGACTGTCATAATGTGTCAACAACTGGCCCGTGGCTCAGAACGCTCCGAGCTCTGCATTAGGTTCAACTCTAGTCACCCATAACATAAAGTCCAGCACACTATGCCTCTCCTCCACGATGACCTTGGGGTCAGGCCAGAATGCCCTCATATAATGAGAGTGCTGTTTGGGGATTTGTTGGACTGTGATAGAGAAAGGGCAAGCGCACGCAATGCACCCTGGGTCTTTGTCTGGGTGCTGACGGTATTGACGAGCGCTGATCGATGTTAATTGCTAGACAGAATGGCCATATTGACCAGGCTCCCTGGATGAAGAAGCCTGCAGGCCCAGTCAAAGAGAGAGGGAGAGAGAGATACATAGAGAGAAAGCTGCTGGGCCCAGACCTACAGCAGCTACAGGGCCCCAGACACACACACACACACGCGGGTCTCATTCACTTTAATGAGTCGAGAGAGGAGCACAAAGGCATAACGTCCATCAATGCCAAGTCTATTCAACACAACAGAGGGGATATGTAAAAAAAATAGGTGTCCTGTTGTGTGTCTCTTTGCGTGTGTTTGTGCACATGTGAGTGCAAGCACATGTGCATTTATGAATAATGTGTGTGGCAAAGTTGGTCTGCTTGAAAGTAAGATGTTTTTTTCTGAGTGTGGAGAAACGGGAAGGGGACATCTGTGTACATGAGGTGTGTGTGTGTGTGTGTGTGTGTGTGTGTGTGTGTGTGTGTGTGTGTGTGTGTGTGTGTGTGTGTGTGTATCTTAGCTAAGGATCAATAGGCAAGAGCTGCAGAGGCAAAGACATGGGCAATCAATATGCTGGCTGCAAACAGAGGGATGGACAGAGTGAGCAGATAAAAAACAGCCGGGGAGATTAAAGAGACAGATAGGGAGGACAGAAAATGAATGAGAAAGAGTGATGTGACAGAAGGAGAGAGAGGGGAAGAAAAGGCCTGGTTGGTTTAAAATCTTTTTTCCCCCCTAACTTTGTTATTTTGTGGATAAGGTATGTGAAAAGGTTGTCATTTCCAAACCCAGGTAATGTTTTGGTTGCATGAAATCCCACCTTTCTGCAAGCTAAAACACCTGTCAGACATCTGCGACTGTCACCAACTCCACAGAAGGAGCAAGCTGGAAGTCATTTCTAAGACTTGCTTCATGTGTTTGGTGAGGAACCAATCACAGTTACAATTGAGGTATGAATGTTTGAGCAACAATATGTTATTATAACTGTCTATGATTCCAGATGTGACTGGGGCTCAATTTAATTTAGTTCTTCATTTTCTTTTCATATTTCAACCAAAACATATGTTCATACTGCTCAGCCAGATGCACTACGTCTTGTTTCACAGAAGAATCTTAGTGTAACAAATTTTACAGATTTACAATGGGAGGATTATCTCAGCATCCTTTTGGAAAATCTACTACTACTGTTAAATCAGACTTTCGTGTACAGTATGTTAATGGAGTTGGGCTCTTCTGCCTGCTATTTCCTACTCCACCATTGTACCAAAATGTGCTACAGTCCCTGTTCTGAACTCTTCCATCTGGGCTTAAGAGTACCAGACGGGCCCATACCTCATCACCAGAATGTGGTTCAAATCCCTCTCCACAACATTTACACTCGTGTCCCTTGCAGCAGTGCGGTGAGCAGCGAAAAAGCACCCAGACACAGGTGCAAAGACAGAGAGAGCCAGTAGTAGGAAAGAAGGCCAGAGGCTTGTCTATGAAGCATGACTGGAAAGGCATTCAACCACAGTACCCCTACCCAGCTCAACCCTGTCCAGTTGCAGAAGTCTGTCTGTGCCTGTGTGTGTGTGTGTGTGTGTGTGTGTGTGTGTGTGTGTGTGTGATTTGAAAGTACAATGTTGAAAAGAATAAGCCTACACTTGGAGCCAAGATAACTGTCCCTGATGTATGAGGCCAACCCCCTCCCACCTCTATTACACACACACACACACGTGCATGCACAGATGTACTCTCTTTCCCTCTATTCTCTCTCTCGCTCTCTGCGCGCTGGTGTGTGTGTGTGTGAATGAAAGGTATGGCAGGAGTGTTGTGTTGGCTTGGCTGACCGTCTGCGGTTGTGCGGTGGTGAGAGGGAGTTTTGGGAACGCAGAGCGGGCGTTGCTGCCGAAATCCCTGAGAAATGTTCGTTTTGGATCCGTGTCCGTGCTTACATACCGCCCTCCCGACTGTCTCTCATTCTCCGTTTCATTTTTCCCTCTTAAGGTTTAACTTAAAAGTTATGAAATGGGGAGTCAAAATACATCACTTGAAAGCGCGGCGGCTCTGACGGGTGTGTGCGTGTGTCTGTGTGCGCATATGTGTCTGAGTACACTGCCCTCCACCCTCCATCATCCGGGGCCACTGAAGCTGCAGGGGTGAGGCTGTCTTCAGGGGAGATAGCCTAATGGAGGGCTAGAAGTCCGCTTGGTTCAAAGACAGATGCTCACTTGACTGAGGCAGGTGTCTTTGTTTCACGAAGATCTTTTTTTTTTAAATAGAGAAAGCTTTTGTCACTTTCTCCTTCTTTCAGACATTTTCAAGAGCCCAATTCATGTGTTCTGCACCGATACAATGACTTTATTCAAATTGTTTCCAATACATACTTGTTTCAGGAATTTCCACACAAACAAATATGAGTTGAAACAAGGTAGAATAACACAGATCATAGTCCAAAAGAAAATTGCCTGATTCGGGAAAAATATAGAAATAAGTTGGTTTGCATTGTAAACAAGAGAATTATCTCACCTCATTAGCAGATGTTTTTCACATATAACGGAACACTTGTTAAAATTGATT
Source organism: Siniperca chuatsi (assembly GCF_020085105.1). Lineage (NCBI taxonomy): Eukaryota > Metazoa > Chordata > Actinopteri > Centrarchiformes > Sinipercidae > Siniperca > Siniperca chuatsi. The sequence goes on from NC_058049.1 coordinate 16,316,868, forward strand.
TTTTTGCAGTGTAAGTTGGGTCGGCATCGCATAGCGACTGACTAATCCCATTTTGATCCAATAAGTGTGCATGTGCGTGTGTGTGAGGCAGAGAGAGAGAGAGAGAGAGAGAGAGAGAGAGAGAGAGAGAGGTGGGAGGGAGTGAGTGAGGAGAGAAGAGGAGGGAGGGAGGATTGATCCGCGTCTGTTAAAATCTTGTTCTGGTTTTTCTTGGAGTGAGGTCTGTGCCTGCCGACGCGCCTCTCCTGTGCAGTCCCCCTCAATAAGAGCTTTTTATGGAAGGAAACCTTGGAATTTTTGAAAGGGAGAAGCATCTGCAGAATACCATGAAGTGGACAAAAAACATACGGCTGGCTTCTTTTTGCGTTTTCTCTTCTGGTGTCTGAATGAAACAGGGAGGCAAATATAAGGGGAAGGGAGACGGTGCAGGTTCTGGACTGGGAGTCGATCTGTCAGTGTGATTTTGGGTAAACACGTTTCCAGTGCGCCCGTTTTAACTTTTATTTCTTCAGAAACTGGCGAGCTCGACTCCTCTCTTTCAGCGGCGCGGAGTTCGTTTTTCTCGGAACGAGGAGACTTTCGTCTTTTCCCCCCTCAGAGAAACTGCTTAAACTTTCTACGTTTAAAAAAATAAATAAAAAGATCGGATTGCATTTTCCCCCTTCTAACATTTTGGAGGTGATGTCATCGTGCTGTGTTGTGGCTGGTATTGTGTCGAGAGGGCGCAGGGAGGACTACTGCAGCCAGGCGGTAACCAGCGGCTGAGGCGAGCGGGGAAGTCCGGAAAATCAGGTGCAAAGTGCGGCTGTTATTTCCTCACTGTGTCGCGGGTGGCTGAGTCCGCCACCCAGTCACAGCTGTTCCCATCCTCTCCAGTCACCCCTCCCTCCCTCTTCTTTCTTTCCCCTTTATTATCCCCTCCCATTCTCATTCAGCACTCTCCATATACCCCTCTGAGCTGGACCGCTCCGGGACCTTATCACCCTCTTTGTCGGACACTGTTGGTCGGTGTCACCTGAGCCACAGACCCGTTGAGCCAGCGTTGGGGCGCAGTCATGACCGAGGCCGCCCTGCATTACCCTGCGCCCGCAGAGCCCCCGTCTCCAGCTTGCCGTTTGCTCCATCAGCCAGCCCAGGTAGCCCACCTCCAACAGCTCCTGACCCTGCTCTGCTGGGACTAAACCTGCCTCCTGCTCCAGTCTGTGCCGGAACAAACACTCCACCACTTACTTTTATCATCTCACCTACTACAGAATTAATTTTGGAGACCAGAAGCTTGCTGTTGCGCTGAAACGTTACGCATTGGATTACGCAGAAGATTACGCACGTACCGCAGTTGTACACAGGGCCGAGCATCACTGTGAGGGTCAGCAAGGTCGATTGGAGTTGGTTATCTGTGACGCGTGAGCGCGCTTTCACCTGTTCCTCTCCTTGTCGGGGACGCGCAGCCTTTAAAGCCCTAACCTACCCCCGCCCATCCGTCTCTCCACCGGTCTGGACAGCTGTTAGAGGTTGCCCGGCGGTCACAGTGGCACAGTTACCCCGGCCTCACACCCCACATTGCCCGCGCCCGCACATTTACCAACGCCGGGGGAACCGGGGCACACCGCCGCCGATGCCAACGGGAGTGTCTGCTGACTCTTTGACTCTGCACAACATCCAACGGATTCAAAACACAGACGGGAACTCTCCGGACTGTCGGACTGGCTCAGACCGAGCGAGGAGACTGTCTCTGGGCCAAGTTCCATAGTGGAGGGGGGAAGCAATGTGGTCCCTTCTTTCCACGCTGACCGTCTTGTAAGTGACTTTTATCACTTTATCATGTAATAATCCTATGTATCCACTCAGGTGCTATATCTTTCTGCAGTTTGAACTAGTTTTATGACAGGCCTAGCTACAGATGAAGATGATGGAGAGGAACATTGCAGTGTCTAACATTACATCACTCCTCATCAGTCCCCATAGAAAACATGCCATGGAAGGCCTTGTTTTATTGGCTGACAGTTCAGGGTCACTGGGTCAGAGTCAGGGTCCTGTTACTCATAAAACCTGCCATAAACATCTCCATCACCATCTGCACTTACTTCAGGGATGGCCAGGCTGGCTTAGAAAAGGCCATTTTCCCATCGCCAAGAAAATGCTTTTTTTTCTCCCCCTATTGAAAATATTTCAGAAGTTGAGTCAAATAACACCGGCTTTATCTAGTGGGAGAGGAAAATGATAAAGTGCCAAGAGCAAATCTAAGGGAGGAGGATACAGACTCAGGGGGCTTGAGTTTGCCCATTCGAGGTGTGTCTTGTTAAAAGACAAGGGATTTATTTTTCTTTCTTTGTGTCGGCTGCACTTCTCCCAGATGGCAGTCATCTCCAGATACTTCTCATTCCTCACACAACCTGGGCAGGGTGTGTGCTACTGCTGGTGTCTGCCTGACTTTCTCTTTCTTTGTCTGTGTCTCCCTCACACTCTCTCCACTTACCCACCTAACTGCCTACATCTGTCTTCCTGTCTTGCCTATACCCCATTTTTCCACAGATACTTGCTCAGATAAAAAGTATGAATTAATAACTGTTGAATGATGGCGCCCCTGGCAGAATCTTAGGAGGAGCAGTCTCACTGTTTAGTCTGCTGGTTTTAGTTTAGGTCTTTTAGAGCCAATCATCTCTCCATTCATTTCCTTCTTACCTATCAGCCACTTCACTTCATCCATGCTATCTTACCAACTTGATCATACTGAAAGTCTTCAGCCAATGAGAAAAGCTAAGGGCCTTTTGCCACAACAACCTGTTACTGCTCTTCTCCTAAAGCCACAGCTCCATGTTTGAGGCCCTCTACTTCACTAATCATTGTTCCACCATGACCCCTATTACTGCTGATACCATTCTCACGCCCACTAGCCTAACCACTATTCTTCACCGAGGCCCACTGCTGAACATCTGAAACTCTTGCATCGTGCCGAAGCCCACTGCTCCAGTGTTGGCCTACCACGCTAACCACTGCTACACACAGCTGAAACCGCCGTTCTGTGCTGAGTCCCACCAGGCCAACCGCTCTCACTCCACGCTGTTGCCCAGTCCTCGGTGCTGAGGCCTGCTAGTCTAACCACAGCCTCCATATGGTAGATCTGCTGGGACGCAGGTTTATGATGTCAGACCCTTGCTTGTTTTGGCAGCCGGCCAAGGCGCACTGGGCTTTCCCTCTCTCTATACCTCCTTCTGTCTTTACTCTCCCCGACTTTTACTCTGCGCTCTCTTATTCTCTCGTTTTCTCATCCCTCCCCCACCCCCGGCTGATCCTGTCTCCCCTTTTCCTCTCTCCTTCTCTTTCTCTCTGTGGCTGGCATAATATGGAGTGTCTGTGGTTTTTGTGGGAGCAGGGGAATCCAGTGCCGAGGCACTTTTCCTGCAGTGTCCTCGGCGGCAGTGCAGCTGTGGTGTTTTAACAGCTGAGAGTCCTCACAATGCACAGGCGCTCAGGTTTTTTCGGCTGTGCAGGCAAAATCTGAGGACCAACACTCTATTGCATTGCCTGGGATATCTGCATCTATTAGCGCGACTCAGGGGCCAACACATCAGCTATGGGAAAGAGATGTTGAGAAAGAGAAAGAAACAGAGAAGGGAAACAAGATGGTATGTGTGTGTGTTTGTGTGTGTGTGTTCGTCATGAGGCAGTGACGTGTTACGATATGCATGAGATGATTCCCCCTCCTCTTTCATTCCCATTATTTATCTTTTTGTCTACTTCTCACGCCAGACCACACTGTGGTTACACTACTGTCTCTCATTTTGCCACTTTTCGTCTTCCTTACTTTGATGTAACATTCGTCTTTTTTGACCCTCTCTCCTCCTTCTCACATCTGTGCATCTGCCCTTTCTTTCTGATTTTATCTCTTACCTCTTTTATTATCTCTCGGCCTTCTCTTGCTTCATCTCCCCTCTATTTATTCTTACATCACTTTCCTCTGTCCTGCCCTCTCCCTATCCCTTTGTGTACTTTTCAGTCTACCTCTCTCTCCTCCTCGCTATCTCCCTCTCTCAGCAGTGCATATGTCTTTTTTTTTGGCCCAGCTGTCAGCTGCCTGCTCCTCCTGTACACACACATACACCCTGCACACATCTGCACATCTGTGTGCATGCCTATGACAGTGTGGAGGAGTCATCCTGCTAACCCCAAACATAAAGGAAGATAGGAGGCAGGGAACGATAGGAGAAAGGTAGAGTGGACAGAAAGACGGGGAGGGAGAGATAAGGTAGAGGAGAGACAGGGAGGACAACAAGTCAGGGAAAGAGAGTGGAGCAGAGAGAGAGAGAGAGAGTGAGAAGAGGCATGCAGAGAGATAGCGAAAGATGAGGTGGGGAAAGACAAAATTCGTAGAATTGCTTTTCAGCCCACACATTTGGTTCTGAACTCCATCAAGTCTTCAGCCACTAATTCAGAGCAGTTCAAGGACTGCCAGAGTAGATTTTGCGTAATACAATCACTCCCTTACTAAAGCTGTAAATAACATTTGATACATCCAAGGTCAAGGTCTAAACTTCAATTAAGCGATGTGAGAAGGATTTTAATTGTAACTGTAACCAGCTGTTAATAAATGTCTCTAAAAATCCAGATAAGATAAGTAAGGAATAAAATAATAATAATAAAAGTTATATTTTGGATAATACACATTAATAATACATGCTACATCACCACGATTACTCCCCACCAACTGATTCTACCATAAATCATCTTTCCACACATTTTGGTAGCTCATGTTCTCACTTATTCATAGCATCTCTAAATGTAACCACAGTCTGCTGCTCTCCAAAGCCACATCACAGCGGAGTGTACACCTGTAGTCCAGCCCCAGCTGTCTACATACATAGAGCAGCCAAATAAGCCAGCCCTTTCCCTTAGATGTCCAAACCAAAACATGTTCTAGTCGTCTCGGCATGTTTGCCATTTCGCCACGGTCCAATCAGGTCATTTGGAGGCCAGATTTTGGTGTGGCGAAAGTCACGAACGGGTCAGAAAGTGGGTTTGGACAGAAGGCTGGTAGCGTAACAATAAACACTGCTCTGGGTGTTGTCTGTCTGCCGATCCCTGGACATCTGCCTGTCTGTATGTCAAGTCGCCGTGCCAGCCACACACCCAGCAGTGTGAGTAATCACCCAATAAGGAAAAGAGATGTTGAACAGAAAGAACGACAGAGAAGAAAGAGATGGAAATGATGGTGTCACGCATTACTCTTCCAACATTCAGTGCTGCTTACATATTTCTAAACTCATCTGTTTCTACTTTTTCCAAGATGTATCCAGATGTTGCTGGTGATGTGCAATCCATTACAGGTGAGAGTCTGTATGCATGACAAAGAGCGATCGTACAGTATAAAAGACAAGTTGTATATTTGTAGTACGTACAGTTTTTCAATCCTGGTCATGACTCTCTGTATCCGTATGTGTGTGCACCAACCTCTGGGTGTGTGTGTCTGCCTTGGTTTGTGTGTGTGTATATGTGTATTCCCAGCAGGTACTTGGTGTGGATGGGGTCAACTTCAGTGTGCATGTGGAGAACCAGACGCAGGTGCGAGACACCATGAGTCGGCGACACCACCGGGTCTACCAGCTCTACAGCCGCACCAGCGGCAAACACGTCCAGGTGCTGGGACGCAGAATCAGCGCTCGAGGAGAAGATGGAGACAAATATGGTAAGACACACACACACAGTAGAACACAGGCAAACACTTTGCTACATGTGAGTGTATGCACAGTTAGATGCTTACTTGCACACACATGCACACTCACATCAACTAACGGCTGCAAGTACAAAGACTTGAAGGCTGACCAAGTGCATGCATGAACGGATACAGAATGCAACTGTGCAGGCACACTCACAAAAGCACACACACATGCCTCCCCAGGCTTTGGCAGAGGGGCAGTGGAGCTTGTCTTGGGAGTACAAAGACCTCATCGACTGGCTGCTGACTCAATGATTCACAAGAGAGCAAAAGAAAGAAAGAAAGAGAGAGAGCGAGAGAGAGAGAGAAGGTGTTAGTGAAAAAAGTGCTAGTTAGCGGGAGAAGACTGGCAGAGTGTTGGACCGAGTGTTAGAAACTCATCTCCTTCATCGATTCCTCCATTGATTTCTCATCCTCCCTGTTGTCTCCTCTGGATTTAAAACAGCAGGCTTCCTCTCCCTCCCTCCCTTCATCCTCTAACACTCCCTCTGTCCATCCCCCACTCCCTCCTCCTCTCCACCTTTCTCCGCCTGTAATGATGTCTTAAACCACACACAGAATCAATGGGCAGAAGAAAGCCAAGCCATAAAGCTAGAGTTCATATTCCTGTATGTACTCCAGCGGTGGCTCATATGGCACATCCCGTCCATTCACAAACATGTCAGGCTGCTAACTCGCTACTTCAAGCAATAGATGGGACCATAGATGCAAAAGCCTGTCTGTTTATTGACAAATACCACTCCTAAGCTGAACAATCCACCCAAAACTGACCAGCTATGGCAATGAGGTATTACACAAGGGAACCAAGAGCAGAGAGAGAAGAAATAAAGCAAAGAAGGGGCGGGTGCATGAAGGTATAAACATGAAGCAAAAGAGCAGAAGGGAAACGAGAGGAGTGTTGGGGGAAGAGAGAGGAAGAGGGCAAGAGGGAGGGAGGTATTGATTTCTATTGACCCCTTTGTTGACTAAGGTCATGTAGGAACCATTTTAGGGATTTATTTTTAAACAGGCACAAGCGCTCTCTGAAGATGTGTAGTTGGTGAAGCGATATTGCCTGGAAGGATAAACACGCATGCACCTGCACACACAGGTACACGCGCACGTGCACACACCTTAAAACAACAGTATCACATACACTCAGTCTGAGTGTTCTCCCGCTCCTCTCGGCCCGCCGTGCTCCGTCTACTCTTGGCTGTTATCTTTTTACGAGGCCCATTTGTGGTCAGCGGCCTCACATCCATGTGTGTGACTGGGCTTATCTGACAACCATCTGTCCAGCCAGAGACGTTTACATCTATCTGTGATTTATCAGCATGTTTAATAGCAACTATGAATCCTAAAACTGTGATTCAATGTGAAGGCCTTATCTGGTTTAAAGCCAAATCTGATTTAATGGTAGCTGGTAATCTGTGCAATTAGTGTCACGCTACAGTGGGTTTGTTTGTGTAAGCTTGAATGTTGTCCTTTGCTATGGCAAGTGATCTCACACAACATGAAACTAAGTGAGCTTTAAATTTGGGTTGTCTTTATCTTTCTACCTCTAATATTTATGTGATACAACCTAATAAACCTGTGAAATCCTGTAAACACAACATGCTGTATTTCTCTGCATTGCCTGTGGCTCTAATGTCTGTCTGTCCCTCTGTCTGTCCCTTCACAAGCCCAGCTCGTAGTGGAGGCTGATACCTTTGGTAGCCAGGTGAGAATCCGGGGCAAAGAAACCAATTTCTACCTGTGCATGAACCGCCGTGGCAAGCTGGTAGGAAAGGTGAGACTTCTTTCCTTTAGAGACATGTTTGTCAAATATATCTTAGTATCTTACAGTTTCCTGACCAGCCTCTCTTTGTTTCTCTCAATGTGTTTGTGTGTGTTGGTACCTGTGGTTTCTCTGCTCTCTCAGAAGGCCAGTAATCGAAGCGCTGACTGCGTCTTTGTGGAAAAGGTTCTGGAAAACCACTACACAGCTCTGATGTCAGCGCGCTACACAGGCTGGTATGTGGGCTTCACTAAAAGAGGCCGTCCTCGCCGTGGCCCCCACACACTGCCCAACCAGCAGGACGTACACTTCATGAAGCGCTTCCCACCTGGGGAGCAGCCCGACCTCACCACACCCTTCCGCTTCACCACCGTCAGCAAGCGGGGCAAGAGAGTGCGCGCTACTGGGCCCCGCTAGTAGTGGCTAACGCTAGCACCCACTGTCTTGTCATCCAAAGCCTTGACCTGAGCCTGCCAATGGCTAACCCAGTCATCTCTTCTGTCGCACATGACTGAACACCTCCCTTTGTTGGGACAAATATTGACCAGAAACTTGATGAATCATTCATGGGGTTTAGCTTTACACCTACTAATTTGCCACTACAGCCCCCTAGTTAGTGATCATTCCTCACAGTTTTAGTTCCCTTACTGGATCAACTGGACCATTACTGGTCCATCGCTGGAAGCTCTATGGACCTCGTCTGTTTTCCTTCATAGACCAGAAATACTGACAGGAAACCTGAAGGGCAGCCAGAGTCCCAGGCTCTACGAAGGCCTTTATTCCACAACCACAAAAACCACAAGGCCTTCATGTCTCCTGTTCTGGACCAGCTGGACAATGTCAACTATGGGATTACAACTGGATCATACAGAGAGAGAACAAGAGTGGGAAAGACTGACTGAACAAGAAAGTGGGTGCTTAGCCTACGGATAAAGAGAAAAAAGGAACGAGAAGACAGGAAAACAGCGTGGACAAAGGGATAGAGTGATCTGCACAGATCAAATGGACCTATAATGGATTGTTGACATGTGACGCACTTATTTGTCTCACTGCTAAACTGGTGGGAACTTGTGAGACTGTTGGATGAATGGAAGGATGGATGACAAAAGGATGAATGAGGGAATGATCGAGTGAGTGACTTACTGAATACATGCATGTTTGTAAGAAGAAGACGAGGAAATGTATGTAAGTGTGTATGTGTGTGTGTGTGTGTGTGTGTGTGTGTGTGTGTGTGTGTGTGTGTGTGTGTGTGTGTGTGTGTGTGTTGAGAGAGTGAGTGCACCAACAACCATGAGTGAAGCTGGATCACAAGGGACTCTGGAAAGGGACCATCCAGTCCCTGCATGAACCCGTGACAACTCACCGCAGGGACTGAAGCTTTAGGAACTAGAATGTATAAGAACCAAGCTGCACCAAAAACAGCCAGCCAATCACAGCAAACCAAAACAACAACCGACCAAAGACAACTGGAGACCAACTTCAATGACTCCTCCCCATGCCCTGCCCCCCAAGGACACTACACCCTCAGCTTATAGGTGCAGAGGGTGACGAGCGCAGGGGCGAGCAGGGCGGGTGCCTTGTCGATTAGCATTGCTACAGAAATGACCCAGGGGATGATGCTCCCGTGCGATACCGTGGATACAGAATGCTGCTACCAGGACATTCAGTGGAACAAACCAAAGTCTCATGCATACACACAGGAGAAAAAATATTAAAGGGAACAATTTATTGAAAGTTATATATATTATATATATAAAAGAAGACAGAAACCCTAAATAAGCAATCTTACTATGATGGTTACTATAATTATTACGATAAAATTATTTCATTTATTTATTTCAGCTCTGTGTGCAGCAGTCTTTCTCGACTCAGTAAACCTTACAGAAACATTTCCATTGTCTCCCAGCGTCTTTAAACTGCTTCTTCACATGCTCTCTTTTCTGTCAAGGAATATATTGTAGAAACAGAATCAACTTCACCGAGGACCCAGATGTGTTCGGCTGGCTTTAGTGCTCAATTAGTTGATCGTCACAAAATTAGTTGGCAACAGTTATGATAATTAATAATCGTTTATGTCATGTATCAAGCAAAAAAAGCCCAACAGTTGCTTGTTTGAGCTACTGTACTATATGAGTGTTTGATGGGTTTCTCTGTTTTATATCATTCCAAATTGAAAATCTTTGGGTTTTGGACTGTTGGTTAAACAAAACAAGCAATCTGAAGACGTTTCCTTGGGCTCTGATGCGCAGAAGGGTTGGGCGATATGATGTTATATATCATGATACAATATACATTTGTCAACCATCAGAGCTTGTGCCATACCATTTATACCGAGATATCTATCCCTTTAATATCTCTGGTTGTATTAGGCAATATTGCAATCAATGTGCAGACTAATTTATGGCAGTATACGGTTAGAGGGATTTATGCATCAATGTACCTTAATTTTTTAGGTATTTAATTCATTGGATTAACCAAAAAAAAACCCTTTGCCCTCTAGTTATTTTATCCATAAACAACTTCTCCCTTGAATTTACAGAAAAGTTTCTGTATCAAGATATATCAATTTTGTGATATAAAATCACATCTACGATGACAGATTATGATAGATTTGATCCATATTGCCCACTCCTAATAGGCATTTTTCACTATTCTTTGGGATTTTATAGATGAAAAGAAAATTGATTAATTGAAAGAAATAATACACAGATTAATCACTAATGAAACTTACTTAGCTGCAGCCCTAGCTGGCTTCAAAATTATTAGAAAACGATATATTAAATTTGAAAATGTTGTCTGTGCAAGTATCAAGGGTCAATAGCAGACTGTAATGCAATGGAAAGAATTTCACTCTTGTTCCTCGTACCAGGTATGAGCTACTGTGAAACTATGAAATTCTTAATTTCCCACAATTTATTGTACAAACTTGGAAAAGTTCTTCAACCCCTGCAAAAACAGCAGATAAATAGGTGCAAGCACTTAAAGGCCACTAAAGAATGGATTCTGTAGTTTTCATAGTTCTTGTCAATACGGGTTTGAAGTAAGTAGTCACTGAAGCTCGTATCTCAGACATTAAATTGCTTACAAAAATACAAATCTAAGATGGACCAGCCTCATCAGGAACTCTGATTGCCTAAAAAACTGCTGAGCTCCAACTGTGTAAAAATCAACAGACACCTCCACATTATAATGTTTTGCCATGAATACACAGCATGAAGGATCAGACAGAACAGTGGAAGGGGAACATGCAGTAGTTAGAGTTTCATAGCTGCTTCTCCTCTCATCTATCCTACTCTTATTCCCCCATCCCTCCCCTTCCTTCCCTATCCTAGCAGGAGGTCACTGAAGAGATGTCGTTGCCAAATGACCCAATCATGCCGGCAGACACAAACAGCTGACTCAGGGGGAAAAAAGGGTTGTACCGGAGGATTCCTATTGCAAGGCAGCAGGAATCTATGCTGGAGGGGGTGGTATAAGGAGGAGACAGTGGGGTGAAAGGGAAACGGGGTGTGGGGGTGGGATAAAGAAGAGCGAGTAGGGGGTGGTGGGGTGAGTTGTTCATTTCTGGAACGTTGCTCCAGTTCCACTCGGGAATGATGGAAATATTCGCGTAGCCAAACCCAGAGTGGAAGGTGTATGGTAATCATGTCGGGGAAGGAATGCCAAATATGTGCGTGAGAACGAAGCTGTGACCTGAGAGCTGCAGGAATTATGGGCCAAAATCCCACAGACCCAGAGGAAGGACACACACCCATATCCAACACATACACACATCATATACTAATGGTGCTCCACCAAGCACAAATCCATCCCACATAACTTATTCCCAGAATTTGAAACATTCTACTATATTAAAGTAAAACCAGAAATTTAGAAAACCAACCCTCTCAGCAGGCAACTCCCCTCCTTCTCCTCTTCGAGAGAATACACACTGTACAATAACCAGACAGACGTATTATAGAGCTCCACTACACTGGCCAGATCTTTGCTATAAAGGCACCATTTTAAGCATCTCAAACACACATTCCTCCTTCACAGTTACAGTGTTTACAAGACTGAGTATATGATCTACTGTAACAGGTTATTTAGACTCCAAACTTGGCTACCAAGCAGTCAGAGCCCAAGTCACATAAACAGATTACACTGAGGGAGATAGCTGAGTTTATACTCCCACCTGGTGGCCATCCTGAATACACTGATGTCATCACACAATACAGTTTAACCAACATTTGATTCTTATTCAGTGACTTCAAGTCAAAATTGTAAAAAGTAACAATTATGAAAAGAAGCTTTTGCATACTGGAAAGTCTTACTGACAGGTGTGTAGAATCAAAACTGTTCACAATGAATTTGTAGCACATATAAATGTGGTTACAAATGAAAAACTTGACTTTTATATTGTGACTTAGTGGATGAAAACTGGCCATTAGTTATTTTACAATTTTTGACAAAAACGAGCAGATCTGAATACTTTCAATCACTTATACTTGCTTTATTAACGTTTCGTATAGACGGTCATTTCATATGGAAGTGATTGATTGTGTGCAGGATTCTTTGGGTTTTTCGTTCAAATGTGCAAAAAGTTAAATAAAAGTAACTAAAGACCACTGTGTATCAATAAATGGAGTGCATGTGTGATGCACATCATCTCTTAAAGACACAGAATGTGATGGGACAAAAAAAAAGGATTTTAAAACTACCTACAAAGTGCTGTTATCCATATTGATACCACAGCTGATACAAGAGGCTTACATCTACTTGTCATCTGAAGATCATTCACATTTAACTGCAGCTACAGTATTAAGTTCTGTTTTGAGACTTTACTGATGCAGAGTTCTAAACCTTTATGACATCACACATTCCATCAGTTCTTTATAATTGTTCTTACGTTGTAATCAGAACTCAGTGAGCGTGTTTACATGTGGGCAAGTATCTTGGTTATGAGCGAGTTTTTGGAGTATTCTAGTTGTGTGTCGCTATTGAAAACATCATGTCCTGGTTTTGAGAAACCTGGATAGTCTATGCTACCTGGCGTAATCCAATAGAAACCAGGATACTGTTTGCTGGAACAAAACACGGTGGCTGAGATGGTGCGAAATCAAGACAACTGTATGCAGATGACCAGAAACCTGGATACTGTTAGAATCACGTGTACAGGGACATGAATAACCAGGTTTATCATGTTCCATGTAAACACTATCTCAAATTACATCAAAAACCAGGCTAAAACTCAAAACCAGGATACTTGAGCACATGTAAACGCATTCAGTTTTAAGTGGAGCGTGAACGTCCTTTCTTGATCTTGGAAACAGTAGTTTGACCAAAAAACTAAAATCTTTACTCAAAGTCCGCTCTAGTTTTTTTTCACTGAGTTTCCAATCACATCTTCCTCAGCAGATGGAGTTTGCCGAGTTGAGCTGCTGACGGTTGAGTTGGTCAATTAAGAAAACGCCACTCAGGAAGACCACAAGATGCTGAGGTTTCCAGAAAAAAAAATCTAGTAACTTTTTTGTCAAACTTTTAAGTGTTGTGTGAACTATCAGGAATTCCACACAAAATTACAAATATCTTAATTCTTTGATGTCTGACGGCTACTGGTTCCCTGCTGTTTGTCTGATGTACAAAAAGAACAGACTAGAGGCCTACAAAGTGTTGTATCTACATGTCAGATAGAGGCATAGCAAATCCACCCACACATACACACAGACAAGAACAGACAGACAATTAGACACTCATTCATGTTACAGTTGGCTCAACACTCCACCACTGTCAAGTACTTTATTCACAATAAGGTCATTTTCTTCTTTAAAAAATCATTTTTAATATACAACACAATTTTTGACAAGACAACTCCGTTTACAGCTAAATTTGAGCTCTTGAGTTCCAGCTTCTCTCATAACCAAAGCAAGCACGTAGATGATGGGGGGAGAAGGATGGAGTGAAAGGGACAGCAGATGAACAAGGGTCGAAGTTAGAAAGAATGAGGAAAAAGACAGTAAGAGAGAGGGAAAGAGAAAGAGGACTACGCTTAGTATGATTTTTGTACTAAGAACCAAAATACTCAAACAAAATGAGAAAATAACAGTAATAAAAAATAGTAAGAAAGTAAGAGTTAAAGAGAAAAAAAAAAAAGAGCAGAGGTGTACCGGGATGCTGTATCCAAGGCAACCTCACATGCATGTCTGTCTGTTTGACGCTTCTGCTCTGTTCTGCCGTTTCACAAGTCCACATACACAAACTCACGCAAACTTGAGTGTGTGCACCCCCGTATTCCAAGTGGGTGTGCATCTCTGGGGGTTAGAGGGGAGGAGGGCGAGTGGGGGTTGGAGAGAGAGACAGGGAGGAGTGAGAGGGAGTGAGTGAGAGGGAGCGGGGAAGTCATCCCCGACACGTTTCTCCCTCATTCACTCCCTCCATCTCCCATCCTTCCCTCCTATCCTAGAGCTGAGTAAAGAGTCTCTGTCTCCCGCATCACAGCTCCGGTCATCCTCTGTCCAACTGTGCCACTGTGTCTGTGTGCCTGTGTGTGTTTTTATATATATATATATATATATATATATATATATATATATATATATATATATATATATATATATATATATATATATATATATATATATATATATATATATATATATATATATATATATATATATATATATATAAATTCCATATGAAACCTGGTTTGGCAGGGGCTGAAAACTGAGGAGCAGAAGCTGCTTGAAGTTTGTATCATGGGACAAAAGGGAGCTTGTGACTTATATAATGTCTTAGTTAATACTGTCATTAGTGTACTTTACAAAATATAAATTAGTAGTAGAAGGTGAACTTCTTGGGAGAGTTGCGTTGGTTCTGTAGTAGGGAATCCTCACCACTGTTGACCTGTGTGTGTGTGTGTGTGTGTGTGTGTGTGTGTGTGTGTGTGTGTGTGTGTGTGTGTGTGTGTGTGTGTGTGTGCATATGTCACAGTACTGGCAGGCAATGGGCACAAGCTCAAGAGTCTGTCAGAACGGGCAGGGAGGTGGAGGGGGCGGGGTGGGAGGTGGACAGAGAAATGACGAGGAGGAAGGAGAAGAGATGGGCTCCTTTCCATGATGGATGCACCCATCAGCCAATCAGCCCTGGGCTCTTCCGAAAAAAGGGTGCGGTGGATGGCGCCACCTGGGGGGGAAGAAAAAAGTCTGCAATCACACATGGGTATGCTCAGCAAGCGTCAACGTACTGACTGAATAGGATTCTCTGAACTATGCACACATACACGACCTTATGTGTGATGCAGGATGGGACATTTTTAGAGAAAGGCCTTATCAGCTAATTTGACTGTGTTAGTGTACCTGCTATCTAGAAATGTAAGTGTAGGTGCGGGAGGGAGACCGTCCCTCTGACTGGCCATTGGTCGAGACGTTCAGGAAGTCCCAGATCAGAATGGTGTCGTCGTGAGAACTGCTGATGATCTGAAACTCGTCAAACTGGAGACGGAACACGCGGCCAGAGTGCTCCTGAAAACACAATTAATTAAGAAATTATGTTAACATACTATGCATACAGGCAGATCTTCATAATGTTCATAAAACACAGTTGAAAGTGCAGGTTGACAGACCAGGGTAAAACATTAATGTGGGATTGTTTGTTTCTGCTTCTGATATCAATTCTGTTTTGCAGTCAACTGTCAATGTTCAGCATTGTTTGCAGCATCACACCCCCATCCAAGACATTACAAATCAATTGTTTAAGTTCTGTAAACGCTATGTCATGGAGGTAAAGTTTATTGCAGGAGTGTTGTATTAGAAAGCATTAGTTTCAGCTAACTATACCTAAAAAGCTGCAAATGAGTGGTTGTCTCTTTAATATCTAATGTTTTTTCAAAATTGCCAACAAGATACACATCAGAAGTGAAATTAACTATTAGTGATAGTTAAAAACTAATGTGAAAAAGAAAATCACATTGTATTTTGAGAAAGAAGTTAGGAGTGAGTTTTTTCACAATGCTATATTAGTTTTTGAAGCCAGCATCTAGAGTGCTTGTGAGGAACTGCAGCTTAAGACACTTGTCACCTGGCTGACTGATGGAGCTCAGTCATAACAGACAAAATCAGAGATACTTACCACTAGAGTGCGCAGACATAATGTGCTGGCAGGGGCTCGTGGGTCCAGGGCTGCCTGCAGGTCCCACACCTTGATTTTGCTGCAGAGAGAAACATAAGACAACACAACATCAGGAACAAAATGTGTCTTCTCGGTGCACAAAGCTCTATGTGTGTGTGCGTGTACGAGACTGACCCGTCGTAGGCACCGCTGACAATCCTTTTGTTGTCAAAGCGAATGCAGCGCACCAGCTCCTCGTGACCTTCCAGCACTCGCAAACATGCCCCACACTCTATGTCCCATAACCTGGAGAAAGAGAAGCCTTAGCAAACACATAAGGCAATCTACTGTCCCTACACTATTTATATAGTTTTTAGTGGTTAAGTACAGTATTATTTGAAACAATGACATTTATATCATGAAATTGAACGCTGTACTCAGTGTTTTCGGCCAACTGGCCTTACTTGTATGTTGAATAAACTGTCGATCTTCTAAGTACATTTTAGATAATTTTCAATCTAACAGGTTTGCAGGAAGTGATTTTATGTACATTTTAAATACAA
Source organism: Siniperca chuatsi (assembly GCF_020085105.1). Lineage (NCBI taxonomy): Eukaryota > Metazoa > Chordata > Actinopteri > Centrarchiformes > Sinipercidae > Siniperca > Siniperca chuatsi. The sequence continues at coordinate 16,332,985 of NC_058049.1, forward strand.
ATATTGTATAATATATAAATCATGCATCTTTAATCTCACACACGTACCGGATTGTGTTGTCAGATGAGCCGCTGACCACCAGACGATCTCTGTACTGTAGACAGGCAATTCCCCGCTTATGACCATTTAGAGTGCGCACAAACTCACAGGTGCTGGTGCTCCATACCTATTGGGGGGGGGCAACACGGAAAGCTTTGTAAAACAATGGCCTGTATTAATTCAGGTAAGTACAGTTTACCAAACAAATATTTTAAAAACTTTGACGCACTTGGTGGGTTTAAAACTATAGAACAAGTTAGAGACATTTCTAGGTTTCATTGAAAGTACAGTAGTCAATATAATTCACACCTAAATACAACTTCCTAATGTCCATCTTTCTCTATTCAATCTTTGACACTGCAAGTTGGCAAATTTCTTTCTAGGCAGACTTTTAATCAGAGGGTCTCTGGTTTGGATTCACGAATGGCTGCTCGATACCTTGATGGTGCGGTCCCCTGAGGCGGACACGATGTATTTGTCGTCAAAGTCGACCACGTTAACAGCTGCCCGGTGTCCCACAAGGACACGACGTAGGCTGATGTCAGTTGGAGAGGCCATGTCCCAGACGGCAATTGAACGGTCCTTGGAGCAGGTGACCATCAGGCCGTTGGCAAAGCGCAGGTGAAGAACTGCCTCGTTGTGGTGGATCAGTGTGTTCAGTACCTCACCCGTCGTCACCTCCCACACCCTGCAAAAGAGGAGAGGTAGAAGGAGAGGGATTGGAGGGGTGGGGGACAGGAGGAAGAGAAAACAAAATTAGGGAGAGATGACAGGGTGGCCAAATGATGAGGGCAAAGGTGACAGAGAGAGGAAAACAAAAGGTGGAATGGGGCAGGAAGGACAATGGGGTGAGAAAAGTGGAAAAAGATTGAGTGAGTTGGAAAGAAAAATGAGAGGGGGCAGTGGGACGAGTGGTCAAAACGAACAAAAAGGAGGTGAAGAGTGGAAAAGACATGTAATGGGAGCAAAGGAAAAAAGGAAAACAATGGAGACATAAGAGAGAATTATGTTTATTGGTTTTACAATGGAGAGTAACTCAAGAGTTCACACACGCGCACGCAGGAGCAGCTGTGAAGAACATGTTACTGAGGTGCACCGCTGGGCATTAGGAGTCAAATGCAGAACACACTGGAAAAGCTGACAACCAAGCCTACAAACAAAGTGCCTGTCAAGCTGTTGTTAAGGAAGTGAAGTCACATTTTCCTTGGATACTGCCCAGAGTACGGCTGAAGTGTGAAGTAATAAGAGAATTAATGCTGAGCTTCTGTGTGCAGTAGCCAAGCAAGTGTCAACATACACACACACAAGACAGATCTTTAAATATCTGCAATAAAACATATCCCACTATCGCTAGTAATGATAGTAAATCTAACTCATTATGAAATAATACACTTCAACATTTTTATACTCCATTTGATTGCTTCAATATGGTTAGGAGGGCACATTTTATAGAAATGTTATTAATCAAATGATTAATTTTCTACATTTTATTTTCCAAATGTAAATTGTTTTAAAATCAACTACACTTTACCTGTTAGATATCAGAGATGTATTTAGCATGAGATATTTTGTCCACGGCAGGTTTTGAAACAATAAACAGCCACTGTTTCTGTTTATAAGTCATCTCCTCGCACAAACAGTACAGTATGTAGTTTAGTACATTTTGATATGTGCATGAATTATTCATTATATTCTACAGATGCACTCTATTTTGAATGACTGTACAAACTGGCTACTTGCATGAGGAGGGAAAAAACGCAAACCAGTTGAAAAGCATCTTCAGGACGAGTGTTTTTATTGAAACACATCAATCATACCTATTAAGTGTGACCATAGCATCTAAAACTACATCTTTCTGTCAAGTGACTATTATGTCATATGGCTTTACAAGATATCCAAAAAAAAAAAAAAGAAATAAATAAATCATAGTACTGATTTCCAAATCACTATAGTCAATGCTGCCTCTTTGTCCAATTGTTGGGTGGCTACAGAGCCAGATAGTTCTCTGTTGGGTTTGGCTGCGACGGTGAAATGTAGCTACTTTACAGGACTGTCAGAGTCTAACCACTCAGAACAGGAATATAGCTTTTGGCTAAAATAATTTCTTTTTACAAAGTAAGCTGTGGCTTCTTTTATAGTAAAAATATGTATGATCAACAATCTATATATTATTGATATGTAAGATTTACTAACATTTAGGTATATCCTTGTGTATCTGACCAAACCTGGTCTCCACTGTGAACCATTCACTTTGGTTAGAGAACCCACTTGTTTCATAACACCCAAGCTTTTAAAATCAACCGTTCTGCTTTGGTACATGAAACAAACTTCTCGTGTACTTGTGGTCTGAAAGTCTGAAAGCACTGATGTTGGTGTTAACTTGTCTTTACTGATACATCCTAAGTGAGTAGTCAACCCAAAGGAATATGGAGAAGCTGCATAAGTTTTGACTTATAACCTGACTTCTATACAATTTCTAGCATAGTAGTCCATTTCTGAGGATAAGAAATCTAGTATCTATATATGCCCATCTGCTTATGTCTCACTATGTTGCCAAAGTTAACCAAAGATTTACACTGTGTTCAAACTGAAAATAGGTTAGTAAACATAGATAAGTGACATTTATCCAGATATTCTGCCTAATTAACACTGACACAGCTTTGGGTCCAACTCCAAAACACAGTGTGTTTCTTCTGTAACAAGTTGCGTGTCGTACCTGACAGTTGAGTCAGAAGACCCAGTGACAATGACCCTCTCATCATACTGCAGACACAGCACTGAGCCTGTGTGACCGGTCAGTATCTTCAGACACTCCAGAGACTGCTTATCCCAGATCTATGAGTAAAAAGAACAGGAGTAGGAGTAAGTGAAGGGAGGAAGATGAGTGAAGCCAAGGGAGAGGGAGATATCGACAGAGGAAGACAGAGAAAGAGGAAAAATAAGTGGTTTTGAAAAGGTTGCAGATTTAGGTCATGCCAAGAATGGCTTATTCTCACAGCAGTGTTCATGCCCCATTTTCCCACTGCTGTGCTGAGCTGTGTGTGTATACGTTAAGAGCCATTCAGCTCTTCTCTGGGTGTGCGTCGGCCTCCTTGAGAACAATGAGAAGACAAATCCGCTCTTCTCCTCCCTCCATCCTCCCCTCCTCTTCATCATCTCCTCCTCCTCCTCTCCCAGGCCAGACAGATACGTGGAAAACACAATGGGTCTGGAGCTGAGCCCTTTTATCCTATAATTCACTTGTGTTCTGTCTCCGTGTCTGCTGGTTTAGCTCAGCGCCATAGACAATAAGATGATAAGCCATACTGAGCCAGAAAAAAATATTCAATTCATAAATACATAAACCCAGGTTGGAAGAAAACAACCACACACACAGCATCCATGTCTTTCTCACAGCCAACACCTTTTGGCTCTCTCCACTGCTGGTACTCAAATGCACAAATGGGATCGATGTTAATTACTTCTACATGTCAGTTTGGGCCAGTAGAGCAGGAAAAAAAAACAAGTCATGAAACTTGAAAAGTATATTCTTAACCATGTAACAGTCCAATGTACATATATATTGACGTTTATATGTATTACCAGTAAGGATGTAGTGATATTCCAGTTTTCCCAGCTATACGTCACAATCGTGATATTTAAAAATGACAACAATTCTAGCTATGTTAAAATTGAGAAAAAAAAAACAAATGGGCTTTTCAGCTGCCGCTTGAAAGAGTTTAAACTGGTTTTATTTTAATTTGCACTATAATTTTTCACACCAACTGAAATGTGAGGTTGAGACTACACTGCCCTTAAAAAAAGATTGACTTAGGTGAGCAATACTTTGCGTGTTAGTAAAAAGATGCAGTTATCATTGATAACCCGTGTGTTTGGGAAATGTGGATCCATACGGTGTGATGGCCAAAGAAGGAATAACAACTAACCTCACTCACTCTTTGCCAGCATAAAAAAAAAAAAAGAAATGTAGTAGCCCTCTTACATCCACCTTATACAACGTTCAGTACGACATGAAATCAATGCTGTAAAAAAATACATTTAATAGCAGCAACCAGTAAACATATGGAAATACAGAACAAAAAGGATGTTAAAATTAATTCGGTAAACAAGTTTATCGATTTCTCAATAAATCAACTGATACTGATGAAAGTTTCACACCCTGCTGCTTTGCTGTTGTACAGAATTGGTGCTATCAGCTGTAATTTTAGGCAATGAGTTTTTGTTTCCAGGAACTATCAATGCACTGCTGTCCATATACCGTCCACTAAGACAATGATGACATTAGAAGTTAAAGAAATTATAGCTCACATAATAAAACAAACAACCTTTTATTAAAGGCAAATCAAAGTACCCACCAACATGTTCACTATACAAATCCCTGAGGTAGAAAATGAGCCAATGGGTGGCAGGGCACAAGGGCAAAGATGACAGTGAAGTGGGCCAAGTTATAATTTCACAGACCTCAGACTGTCCTTGATGTTCAATACACACGTACCTTGATGGAATTGTCTCTAAGGCCACTGATGATCTTGTCATCGTCGTACTGGAGACAGTAAACCCCTTTACTATTTTCTGAGCGACACTGAATCCTCTGCAAGTTGTGTCTGCCACATCGCCAGTTAGCCTCAATAGTCTGGAGGTAAGAGGAAGAAACAATGAGCAAGACAAACAAAAAAAAAGGCTACTAAAGAGAGAAAGAGAAGCATTGTAGTTGAATTTAGAGAAGATGGAGGCAAATATCATGTAATATTAAAAGGGAAAAGAAACAGATGTGAGATTTAGTGAGGTGGAAAGTGGTCATGAGATTACTGTGATTAGAATAACACTAACACTTAAGTAAACTTTATTAATTAGCTGTAATCAACATTTTCTACATGCATGTAGAAACATTTGCAGACCATTCTGTCTAAAAAAAAAAAAAAGCTGCTGCAAAGTGTAAATAAACATGCTACATATTGAAACAACACTATTAGATTAACCAATGGGATATGTAGTCAATTTAGACTTTTCCCACTTTTTTAATGTCAATAAAGAAGCCATGTGTACGTCAGTGATGCATATACTCTATAAAACAAAACAAAAAATATATTATGTCAGTTTCAAATGAGTCCAGATGAGCCGAGTTTTTGAGATACTATAATACAGTCCCTTCAGACAGCAAAGTGACAGTTTTTAACAAGGAAGGAAAATAATATCTGGTGCAATAATGAAAGCTGCACAAAATGACTAAAATCTACAAAAAAAGTGTTCAGTTAATACTGAAATCCATCTTGCTGTCTCTTACCTCTATGTCTTGGATGATCTTGGGATAAAGGGAGTGATAGTAGGAGTTGGGTGGGACTTCTGACGTGCGGTTCTTGAACAGATATTTCTCCCTGGGGGAAGAACAATGACATCCGCTTTGTATCCATTAGGATTTTTTATTTTTTTTTTCAACCTACAATAGTCACTCAAGACCAACCAAGTATAACCTTACGTCCTCCTTCTCTTCCTCTCATTTATCCTAAATTAAATGCCAAAAACTAGAAGACTAACAAGTACACTGAAAACAAGTAGTTTACCTACGTCCTCAGAAAGCATCCTCTTAATTTCTTCCAGAGTGTCTGCCATTTTTTGATCTTAATGTAAAACAAAAGTAAGATAGCTAACCCTGTATGTGTGTGTGTGTGTGTGTGTGTGTGTGTGTGTGTGTGTGTGTGTGTGTGTGTGTGTGTGTGTGTGTGTAAATGGGTATATGTCCATTCTCACCACTGGTGTCTCTCAGACAGGCCTTTCCAGAGTGGGTCAGTGCGGACCATGCGTTCGATGAGCTTCTTCCACAGCATACCCTCAGAGATGACCCTCTGCCACTCCTTACACACTAGCTCTGCCGAGCATAGCGAGCGTGCATCCAGGAAGGACAGGATGTTCTCCGCTATGTGATCCAAGCCTTGGGCTGGAGGGAGGAAGAGAAGGGGCTGAGTGAGTGATTGCTGCAAAATTAATGTGATTTCAGCTGGTCGGTTTATTTCCTAGCCTGGGGATCATTAGATTAGTTTTGCAAGATAAAAAACAAAAACAAAACGGTGTTTATTGGTATTTATTTCAAATATTTAAAAAAAATGCATGAAAAAAAAAAAAAATCAGGTTTTTGTATTTTTGATTTTCTTTATCGGAGCGAAATTTTTAGGAATACCTTATGTAGCGCAAACTTTCTGTAGTTTTATCTTTTTGTTGTTGAACTTTGGATGTGTGGACATAAGTCAGAATCACTTTAAAATAATCTCTTTTTATAAAGTCAGAGCATTTTTCAGGGAAATCAGTAAAAAATTAAAATATTGAGTCTTATGTATGCCTGACTGTACAGTCAAACTGTGGTTAGGGAAGATGGAGCTCACACTGGAGTGGTTGCTGCTAAACGTTACATTTAAATCTGTATTTGTACCTGGCAGTGCAGTGATGAAGTCCCTCTGCAGCATGGGTTTGAGGTAGGAGTTGATGTGGCCGTGCTGGTAGTGGCACATACGGGAGATCAGGCGCTCGACAAACTCCACCTGGTCGGCCTCCGACCACTGGTCGAACAGGGCGATGCAGTGCTCCTTCTCCTTCTCATAGTTCCCCTCTGACGGACGCTTGCGAGACCCCACAACAGGACCATTACTAAGCTGTAAAGATCAGGGGCACATGCAGATTTATTAAATGTTTTTAAAAATGTATTTGTGTTAGAGTATTTTGACATTCATATAAAGCAAATCAGTCAAGCTGGGGCACTTTTCTAGTCTGGGTGGAACTCATTTCAGCTGTGTGTCACATTTTCTTGAGCACAATCTTCTTTCTATATGAATAGAAAATGTTAGATGGTAGCATCACCTGTAGACAGCCAAAACTTGTGTAAAGCTTAGATTCAGACTTGCGTAAAGTTTTGAAAAATATAATTTTTATTTAAATCTAGTTACTACAGTAGCATAAACACAATATCACCTCAATTACTTTCAATTTTTTTTTTCCCATTACTGAAATTAGTGTGTTGGATTAAAATGGGGACTGAAACTGAAAGTTGTTGTATTGGGCCTTCAAGAGGCGTTATTATTGTTGCAGAATGGACTAAGATTAAAAAAAAAATTAAAAAAAAAATAAAAATATATATATATATATATATATATATATATATATATATATATATATATATATATATATATAATTTTAATTATATTTTCATTGCTAAAGGTTAAACCACTAGAAGCCTGCAGTTGTGGGAATAGGAAAAAATGATTTAAAATAAATGCTGTCAACATCGGTATGAGGTTTTTACTTGAATAGGGCCATGAAGGGAACAGGATATCCATTAAAAATTTCTGATGTCACAGTATGTTGTGAATCCAAAATAATTGTTAAAATTGTACTTTCTCAAATGCTCAATGACTTTGAAGCTTGTGAAACTTTATCTGCAATATCATCAACCTTCATATGAGGGTTTCCTGCACAGCATATATCTATTTGAAATACTGCAAACTTAAATAAACTGAGCTGCAGATCTCTCTCTCTTTTCTTTAATAAAACCAAGCTGTGGTCATGGATACACAAACTGTACGTACACACACACACACACACACACACACACACACACACACACACCTTGAGAACTGTGTTCTTCTTTGGCGACAGGTCGTCCACGAGGTTCTGTGACTCCATCCCTGATGTGTTCTGTAGAAAAACAACAAAACAAAGAGAAGGTACAGTTTAGTGTTTTATTCTCTTTGCATCGGTTTTAAAAAGGCACTGTGAGAGCCAGGGCAGCGGTGTGGACAGCGCTGGACACAAGAGTGCCACAAACACAGCCAAGGAAGGGTAACCATCATGACTTCTAAGGCGTGCACGCACAAACACACACATATGGAGTGAAAAAAACTGAGCGCTGCAACAAAAGGAATCTATTTGCTTGCTTGTCTGATGTTGGCTAAGTAGTCTGGACAGGAAATTAAAATGCAGCATCTTGGGTATGTCACTGACAGCAATTCAGGCACGACTAATGAAACTAAAATCAGATAATGGTCTTACAGCATATAGAGAGGACAGGAAAAAAGTTGGAGAAGTGGGATGTAATCGGATTCCACCCATTTCTAGCATGACTTAAGTCTTACAATAATTTAAGTCCTTTACAAGTGCACTGCAAACAAGCTAGAGACTTGAGTCATTATAATAAAAAGGTTATGGCACAAATCACTTATTAACAGATATAGAGTGAGAGGCTGACCATTTTAGCTTTAACACTTAATAATAATCACTCATAACTAAATGGTAGGTAATAGGTTCTTAGCATGTACACTTCTTTGGAAGTCATGGACACTCGGGCAGCAATATCATAATATTACATTCATTATTAAATACATGCAAAATATGGAGACCTGCTATCCTCTTAGGGGGCTTGATGAATGCTGGTTTTAGTTGTGACAGAGGATATGCTGGACTATTGTTAAGAGGCCATCTTGAACCAACATGTGTGCATACTGTAAAATTTACATTTTCATCAAACTAGGATATTCCTGAAGGCTCTTTAAAGCATACACTGCAAACCCTCCAGAAATGAGCAAGAACAGTAAAACCTTGTCTGTCACACCAAAAAGGGACTAATGTATCATTATTTCTTCCATGTTTCAGGTTCATTTTCCCCCCAAACAATGTATATTCCCTGTTCCCAGATATGTTAAACTAATTTGGGGAAATGGGACACACAAGGCCTTTACCTGGGAGACAGTCAATGCATATATGACTGAGCCAAGGTCACAGTCTTTGAAAATGGCTATGTTGACGAAAAAGCTATAATAAAGGCCTGTCTGCCTATATATTTTAAACAGCCTATCTGTTCTCTGCAGAGGCCGAAGAGTTACCATCGATGGGCTAAACCTGGGGCCTATCTTAAAAACAGGATTACTAAGTTCTCTAGATATTCTTCTCTAAGTAAATCCAAGAACCCTCTCAAGAGCTGTTCCAGGTTTTGCTCAGTGAAGTTATCCATCCAACTTGGTGATGCTGCGACATGTGGAGAGCAAAACCAACAGATATGTTCTCTGTCAGTGGTTGGCACTAACACAACCACACAAACAAACAAACGGTCAGGTACAAAGACCAAAGCAGACAGGACAAAAAGCCAGAATGGGCTTGCTGGTGTTGATGATCATGCAGAGCATAAGAAGAGAAGGAAGGAGAAATAAAAACAGACAGACCAGGTCTGGCCAGGCAGGCAGGCAAGCAAGCATGTAGCCTCTCAGAGCTTGAAGGAAGACCCCCCACCTCGGCCCTCACACCTCCAGGTAGAAGGGGAGAAAAACGTTACTCCTGAATGCGGGCTTATTCTCTGGTACCCCCTGCATTCTTCCTCCACTCACACAAAGTACTAAGGAAATAATCTACTATTCAAACTCATCTGATTGTAAAAGGCTCCAGTTTTCGTTACATGGCACAATCACTGTTTGACTTTTTAAGCATCCTGGGGCCTAATTTAGTTGCAAGAACTGTGATTTGACAAGATTATAAAGACGTTAATTACAGTTTATAAAGCTACAATTCTGTTTCAAGCAGAGAGAGTTTAAGGACGCACCAGAGAAGAACCTGAGAGCAATGTGCCTCCAACAGGGAGGAAAGGACAACGGAAGGTGAGGAGGTAGGAGGGTGAGGGGATGAGTGGGTGCTGTCCGCACCAAGGTGGTATGAGTCGTCGTGTGGAGTGGGCAAAGAAAAGTGAAGGGTGTGGAGATGGCGAGGGAGGAAGGGAAGGGAGAGGAGGAGGAGCAGCAGAATTAAGAGGAGAGAGGCAGAACCTGGTTGTGAGCCCGGGTGGAGGGGATGCTCTGCAGGCACCTGAGTGCACACAAACTCTCAGCCACCGAGGAGCAGCCCAGCCAGAGAGAGCGAGGCACAGAGCACTGTGTGAAAGAGAGAGAGAGGAAGGGAGGAAGGGATGAGGAGAACGAAGTGGACAGGGTGAGGGAGGAAGGGAAAGGGAAGAGCAAGAGACCGGAGATGGGAAGTAAAGGAAAAGTAGAGGGGGGTTGATGAGGGAAGTTGGGAGGAGGAAACCAAAGGAGATGAGGGAATGGATGGATCAATGAATGGACAGATGGATGGAAGTGGTGAGGAGTTGGTGAGGAACAGGACAGGTGGAGTGTGGAAAAGTGTAAGAATACGAAAATAATGGAAAAATAAATAAATAACGTTTGGTTTGAAATTAAGAGGAGGTGGGTGTGTAACCATCAAAAGGTGAGGAGAGAAGAACAGGGGAGGAGGTGGGGGATAGTGAGGGGAAAAACCAGTATTAGAGCTACACACACATTGGCACAGTGAGCGCAGGAACACACACTCCTTCACACACAAGATACAGACTGATAAACATACACACAGAAGCATTATTAGACATGAACTGGGTGGGGATAGGTAGAGGAGAGGGAGGGGCAGTGGGATTCATTGTCAATTATTGTCACTCTTGATTTGACAGAAACCCCACCCGCTGTTCTGCCATCCCCACTCTCATGAGTGGTTAGTGAATAACACTGGGACAAAAAATTAAATCAAAGTAAATACACAGACACAACACAAATTTTCCCATAGGCCCGTAAGATTACAGTCTCCAAATCCTGCACTAATGTATATTTCCTCCATTTTTATATTTGTGATCATTCTTCGGCGCAAGGAAATACAGAAGAGATGTAAATTCACAAATCAAGTCCATGGGCCACATACAAAGTATGTGCTCTTGTCAGATAAATTACTTTTCATACTATATAAACACTAATCTCTTTTCAACATTGATTTCTTATTCTGTGAACGTGTACTTGGGTACATTTGTTTTCAGTTTGTATAATTATTTATTTAAAACTTAAAGACCAAAATAACGATCAAACAATCAATAAAGTTTCGGAAAGCAGTGTATATTTAAATTTTTTCTGTCTTCACATAATGAAATTAATCGGTTTAAAGTTGATGAACTTTTAAAAACACTTCGTCAAGTCTGGTGAGTGGGTAATCTACTGGCTGGCTCCATTAGTAATTTGTCTCTATAAAGGGAATCATTTCTCTCAATGATGGTTATTCACGGTCTATACATATCCGTGTTCGTGTATAAGACCCTTTGGAAAAAATAGGCAATAACTGCTCACTCAGGTACGTGTGTCCCCCACAGGATACGTTTGGTCCATATAATCTACTAAAACATATTACTTTCTAGGCCTAACTCGCTCTGTCAATAGCAAGTATGGCGATACAATTGGCTTGTTTGTTAGAGAAACTGAGGGTTGTGCGGTATTTCAGATATGGAGAATGAATACCTGCCAAACGATTATAAACTATAACTCCATCCACGTGTAAGTTCATTGGCAAAACACAGTTGTGCCGTATTCTTAATTGACGTCTTCCTTACGACCACTTTGACCCCTGTAATGTTAATGATAGCTATTAGTAAGCTAACGTTAGCCTAAGTGGCTAGCTTAACAAGATAGCTAATCATTTGACAAGAAAACTATGTTACTTCCTGACCAAATCCAACCATCACCATATAGAGGAAAACGATATTATAATGATAGTTTATGTTTCTGGTTAACAAAGGAGCTTCTACCGCCCTAACCAATTGACTGTTTTGGTATGGTAATGGGTGTCAAGTATACCTAGCATTTTTAGCATGCTAGCTATAAAGCTAATTGCTACCTCGCTAATCGTGGTAACGCTATGTGAATGAAAAAGCAATACACTTCCTTCTACGCACTTTAAAAATATAAACAGACCACCAGCACATTGTTACGATTTTAGCTACAGTCCTTTGTATTATGGAATCTGTTTGACTGATCCACACACCTGTTACCATGTAGGTTGTCTTAACATAAACTAGATAATATAACATACCCGTAAATTTACATGGTTCATCGCCTTCTAGCCTGTGTTAGCTGGATGGCTAAGTACCAGACAGGGCCCAGTTAAAGTGGCGCAGCGTCACCGCAGTAAACGCTACCCCGAGAGTACTCGGCTGTCTTCGGCCGACGACTGAACATCAACCTTTAAATTTCCCCGTTGATTACCAATTATATCCAAAACAACACATGTTTTACATTTACAAGATGTTGAAGTATAGCTCTTGTTTATCAATCCGACCAGTATGCGGAGCATTCTTAGCAAAATGTATCGATAATTTCAGGCCCTCCCTCTGATTTCTTGTCCCCCCCCTCCTTTCTCCTCCACCTCTCCCGACAAGCCGCTTCAGTCCATTGCTGCCGTCGAATCGAGCCTCGGCGCTTCCCCCAATACAGTAGTGATGCTGAACACCTCGCATGTTCAGGATGCCATAACGAAACAAATCTTACCATCAGCTCCAACGTTTTGTCCTCCATCTCCGGCTCCATGTTGACGATCCCCCCCGAAACTCGCTCTGAAAATGGAAACCCAGCCCTGCGTCGGCGGCCCGCAAATGAAGAGACGTCATTCACTTCGCTCAACCACACAGCTTTGGTAGGGCAGTGTCAAAAGGGTGGGTGGGGGATGGGAACGCCCATGCAAAGAAAAAACGCGCTGATTGGACGGATTTTGTCAAAAGGGGAGTGTTTTCACAGCTTTGCCTTTTATTGATTGGCTAACCGTGCTACCAAGGCTTCCCCGGTGACTCCCACAAACAAAAGGGCAAATGGATGAAGATGCTGTTGCTATCCTGAAGAGGAATACACTAAGGCAAAATCAATCATCCGCATAGCTTTGCTACGAGATGCTGCAGGATGTTGGCTATTTCAATGTCATGTGTGATTAAAGGAAATAGTGTTTAAAATCCAGCGCCATAAAACCGTAACAAAAGTTGTGACGCAAGGACTTAAGGTTGTGTTCGTATAGCTTTGTGATATGGTCAAATAAAATTTTTGAGAATAGGCTTGTTTCAGTACATTTCCATCCAATTGCATATTTTTTAAAACCCACACAGAATGACGTATGGTTAAGGAGACGGATAAAGTGACATAATAGTTATACCAGGGTCCTCTTGCAAAAGGCAGGGTCACTGAGTTTACTGGATAACTTTGCAGAATAAAACATGGAACTGCATGAAAATGGACTGATGTAAGAAAGCCTGTTCCAGGCTTTATTCAACAAAATAATCCAGAAAACCAGGCACAACTTCAGTTACCGTCTTACTTTACCTTAGTTCATCTTTGTTGATGCTTCCCTACAAATCCCACAGGCAATTAAGAAATACGGTTGACAGTCAATTGCATGTTGAGTGCATGTTTGAATTACTCACACCCTCAAGTCTATTATTATTATTACTATTATCTTCACAGGACAGATTTCAATGCTGTAGGATGCAGGATGTTTTGTTTAATTTTTAAAACTATGCCTACTCTGTGAATTCATAAAAACAAGCTCCTTAATAGTTTTACTTCCTTAGCTTGTCCTGTGAATCAATGTGTTTTTATTTTTTTTTAAAGAAAGAATGGATGTGTGTTTGGTGTATTTAACAAAACCATGCATTAACAGCTCCTTGGGTAGTTATATCTTCACCATTTTTCTACAAAGCATTATGAATGAAAACTCACCCTTATCTTTTAGCTTATTTCCCTAAAAGAGGAAAACAAATGCCATCTAACTTTTCTAGATGGCCAATGAATCACATTTAAAATTGTATCAGATTTGATTCAGATTTTGAATGGATTTCTGATTACATGAAGCTGTCAAAGATTAATTTACAAATGCAATCAAATGTCATTAGGTGGAAACTTGTAATTGAGATTCAGATTCTTGAAAATCTGGTAATTAAATTTTATCTGAACACATCTTATATCAAGGGGGACACTAATGAATATGCAAGAGATCTGATACCTTTCTGCAATTTAAAATTTTCCTGATGAACCAAGTAGATAACCAAATCCCTAAAAGCAGTCATGCATACTCATCACTCACACAGGACTATCCCAATATATTCATTTAAAGTCAGGAAAGCAGAGAAATGGTCAGCCTTTCCAGGAACAGGACACGCACAGCATAGGATTGAGACCACAGCAGATGAGGAGGTAGCAATGGTTTTCAGCAGTTCAAATTTAATACTTTGTCCCCCTTTCTCTACAGAAACCCAGGTAAAAAAAATCCCCCACTCTCATAAAATACAACAGCAGCAGTTACCAGTAAAAAAATGAAATGCAAAAAAAAAAAAAAAAAAAAAAAAAAAAAGGAAGAGAGAGAAAGCATTGAAGGGAGGAGAGAGAGGGTAGGGACATGATGAGGCAAGAAAGGAAAATATATTTTCTATATGTGAGGAGTGAGTCCAAAGTTCATCTTCAGACCGGGTTAGGGGCAAAGAGGAATCTGGGAACTTGCTGTTGTGTTCGTTCAAAATGGAGGGGAGGAGGAAAAAAAGAACAAAAATGAGTCGAGTCCAATCCAACTAGGGGAAGGAACCAGCACTCTAAGGCAGGGATTTATTCAGGAAGGGCTTTCTCCCTCTCTGGATGAAAGAAAATCTCACTCCTCTTCATCTTGTGTGATGTACTTTGTGTGTACAGATGAAATGTATGTGCAAGTTTGTGTATGCAACAGGTAAATTGGAAGGTGTGTCTGTCATATATATGGTCAACACGGTTGCACCTCTCACTTGCTGCAAGAGAGGTGGCATTTTTCTTTCCTTATTTCTTCATTCATTCCTTTGCTTTTCTTTTTTCTCCCAATATCAGTCCCCGACTACCTAGTAGTCATCCAAATCAAAGAACTCATCGTCCTCTCCTTGGTACTCCATGCCCTGGAAATCCACCCTGTACCGCAAGATACCTGAGGAACACAAAAATTATAGATTAACAGGAGTAATATGATGGCTGGCAAGCTTCAGTCATGTTTGGTTAGATTGTGGCAGCATTAAAGGAAGATTTTGTATTAGGATAACCTGATCCCCATTAGCTATTTGTATCTAAAAAAACATGAATTTTTTAACTGTTACTTACGGAAAACCAATATGAAATTTACTTGTAGGTTGAGGAGGAAATGTACAGGGAACTTGTATTTACTTGTTTATTTAAAAAAAAATGTACTGCCATTAAATTAATGTGACTTGCCATCACCAGCTGTACATTTTAGACCCTCAACGATTCCACAATTATCCTGCTAAACATTCTGCATCACACCTGTTCACAAAGAAAGGATTCAAAGATTTAGCATGATTAAAGCCTCTGTCATACTAATGATGTCTACTGGACAATAACACAGCAGTATGAAAAGGCCTTACCTGTAGCAGGACACCATATTAAATGTATTATATTTTGAATACTTTATCATGGCACTATTGTTCAAAGTTACAACACTGAGCGCTTGGCAAGATGAATTACACACACTCTTTAGGATAAACAAGTGTTTGACACAACATTCAAACACTTGGAATGGAAGTGATCACATAAGGAATTTCTAGTGCCCTCCTGTCCTCAAAAGAGGACAAGATATAGTGCAAATACAGCACAGTAACCTGAGGAATTCAGGATGCTTTTAATTTGCCTTCACAATGCCTAATTTCTTTACCTCCCAGTCCACCACATGTGTCAGAAAAAACTCAGAGGGTGGCCAAAGGACAGGAGGAAAGAGAATCAAGGAGGAGAAAAAAAAGGAGAACAGAAGTGGAACAGTATGTCCCTCTACTGTATCAAAATCCCTATGAAGTGTCCCAATAACAAGTAACCTATCTAGTTAAAGTGCAGGAGTCTATTACTTCACTCTGCTGTAGCCAGGGTTATGTGTCAACAACAGTTTGTTCCTAGAAGTGGTCTGAAATGGCATCTTTTAAGCAGAATTATATAAGTATAGTTTATAGTCTTCAGTTCATGGAGTTAAGCCGATGATTATTATTAGCCTGTGACATTCTTGCAATCATATAGCCGTGGCCATCAATGTCTTAATTGTTTCTGATCTCAGCATAAAATGAATTTAGGGTGAGCAGCTTGTATATGGTGTCTGCAGTGTGACATACAACATATTTCCTGAAAAGATACTCTTGTTTTCAGTGTGACAAAGCTGATATGTGGCCGATTATGGAGAGGCTTATTTTGTTTCCTACACTATCCCAGGTTACAATGGAAAAAAGAAAGCCTTTCTAAGGTACCCTTTATATTCTGCCCATGGACACTTCAGCACGGTGGAGCACTTCAGCATACAGGGAGACTTGAACCTGCCCCCTCTAGTTGAAGAGCAGCATCTGCTCATGAAGCCACAGAAAAAACTTCATGAATGAAATAACCACTGAGCTACACATGTCCGCCATTCTTCCTAACTTGATGTTGTACAAATGCACAATTCCAGTGTCGTAAACCCTATGTAAACAACAGTGCGCTCACCCCCAATGCCTCCAAAGCCCTTGACGAACTGGGATCCTTCCTGGCTCTTGTCTGTGACTATCTCCAGCGTGGCTCCAAATTTCTTGTAGTTGTTGGCAAACCATTCCAGGAGTGGCATGCTCTCGATCAGCTCATGTTCCTGCCCCGTCTAGAAACACAATCAGAGTCAGGAACACATGGCATGATGGGTCTGACTTAAATCACAGGGATCTGTCCTTTCTTTATAGTGCTCACCTCCTTGTCTGTGAAGTGAGACTTGTCTTTCTCCTGCTCTGGCGTTAAGTACAAAGTCTTCTCATCTAAAAATCAAAAAAGAGACATGAAGATTATAGCATCATAATATATTTATTACTTTGTTTCTCAGCAACAGTAGATGTGATATTTGTGGTTTGTGTACCATTCTCTGCTCCGTTGCTCTCTGCCCCATGCACACGTAGAATGTACCGCATGGTGTCTAAGTTCTCGTACACTATGAGGATCTCCACTGCTCCCATTTCCAGGGCTTTGAGTGTGTCCTCCACACCAAAACAGTACTTCCCTGTGTCCTGACTGATCTCATCAAAGTACCGCCCTAGAGAAAAGAACAACCATTAGGAAAATCTTTACCACAACAAAAGCTTTTGTTTCCTTTAGCTGTTACTGGAGACACCAAAAAAGTTGTTCCAATGTGTCAATAAGAAGACTCACCTATGAGCTTCTTCTCCTGGATAAACTTGACATTAGAGAGAACCTCTGCTGAGAGCTCAATAGCCTGGTTGAAACCATTCTCTCCTCCATAGGAGATGTCCACCAGCTTCAGAACCTTGGCCTGTAACCTCTGTCAAAAAACAAACACACATATGTTAAACACACTGATATAATTTGAAGCATACTTGATATGAATAGCCATTTAACTTTTTCCTCCAAACCTGGCAGCTATAGAACTAAGTCTTGGTATTTTCACCGTAGTCCCCAACATGGGAGACAGACTATCAACAGAAATATGCTGACAACAATGACACATTATGCTGCAGGTTTTGTTCCCACTAGAGCTGTGGCAGGCTATCTGTGGAAAGCTCACTTAAAAGGTTACCAGTGTTAAGACTGCCATTGCTTGAGGGTTAGTGCACCCCAAGAGCTGCCGACCTAAGCTCCCAATCATGTCTGGGATATGCAGATCATTGTCAAACATGTTTGTTGTTGCTCATGTAAATACTGTGTCCTTTAACCAATATACTTTATATTTTGTCCTTTACAATATAAGGTGTCTTGCTTAATAATGCATGTAAAGTTAACTAATATTGGCGTGTATTGTGGTGTAAGTCAACCCAGAGACAAGAGCTAATTGCAGATTGCACTAAATGGCGCAGTGTAAATGATTTTGCAATGTGAAGAGGGTTTTAAAAGAGGGTTGACGAAGGTACTCTTCATTATGATATTTTTGTATTCAGTATACAAAGTTTAAAAGACCTAGCATTTCAAATAAACTGCTGTAAGTGCGAGAAACACCCAGTTAATCCCACTATATTTACCAACAATACAAAGAGAATTTGGCAGACCTTTACCTATAGGATGCAGAACCTACGTAATTATTTACACTAAGCTAAATTAATACAATATCGTGTTTTTACGAGGGCCTTCATAATATTTATTTATTACTATCGTACATCTAATGAGTATGTTTGTTTTCTAAATCACAATATTATGGTTATAAGGTCAATTGAGGTGTCTTGACTAAACATCTTAGTTGATTTAATTTTGTATCTATTTATTTGTATATGTTGTGCATTTGCCGCTTTAAAAAAAGGGAACAAATCAATCTCAGTCTTTTTTGGGTATCTATTCCCCACAGTGTAAGAAATTAAACTGAGATTCTAAATTGCTTAGTAGTCTAGTTCCTGAATTGTTTGGAAAGACAATTATTGATATATTACATAGTAAATACTTAATTTGTACTGCTTTTTAAACACACACACAAGACACAGACTTACTGGGTCGAACATGTCAGACTGGCTGAGCTCGGTCTTGAAGTCGGCAGAGCCAGCTAAGACCATTCCTGCCACATTAACTTTGTCGTTGGACACAAAGAGCTGGACAGCTGTCTCAGCCACTTTTCTCACATAGTTGTGTCTCTTCTCCATTCTCAGACGAGCAAAACGCAGAGCAGACTGTCCTCCTCTGCCTGAAAGAAAGATAAAGATTAGAAACACAATCTTTAGAATGTTTCTTTACGAGCAAAACCAAGAAATATAAATCGGGAAAATTTTTTTAATCAATTCTCTAATGATCCCTGCTGTGTAGTTGAAAATATCAAAGGTTCAGCGTTGTGTGAGCATTGTGGGTCAGTACCGTGTTTCTTGGGTAGGTCCACAGTGAACTTGTGTAGCACCTCCCTGGTGTTGCCCTGCAGTGTGCCAAACAGTGCCCCACTACCGTCGATCACAATAAAGCCAAACTTACTGTCGTCAGAGAGCAGGGCTGTCAATGCCTGTGTTAGGGGGAGGTGAGCGAAGAATGGATGATGAGAATGTGACAGAAAGTGCAATATGGATACCAAAAGAAAAGGTTATGTCCCAAGACTCTTCTCTACAAGTAAAATATTATTTACAGACACAGAAACCAAGCAAAAGCTCTCACCTCGGTGTGGAACTTGTTGTCGCAGAGATACAGGGAGGTGTTGATTGGCTTAAAAGGCTCAAAGTCGATATTGACTTTCTTCTCCTTGCCTTCCTCTGTCACAATGGTGCCACAGTACACCACCAAACCATTGGGTGGCACTGGCAAGAGAGAAAAATCACACGCCAGTAAATTAGACACATATCAGGTTTTTTATACAGATGCATAAACAATGTACAGTTTCTGGATGAGTGGCTAGCATCATCAAGTTCTCAAATATGCCACTGCACATGTTGCTCTTTATGTTCTGAAAAGCCAAGACATTCTGTGATAAAAATGTGTTTTCCCTGGATTGCTGTTCTATTATAATATAAGATATGATGTATGCACTGACACTGTACTGATGGGTAACACACATGGGTAATACACACCCTTCTCCCATGCTTATAAGCTACCTACTTTGCAATGATATAACCACCACATCTTATGTCAGTTAAATAAATAAATAAATATAACTAGCTGGTCACAAGCTGCAAGGAGAAAAATGTTGGGAAAGATGTTGGACAATTACATTTATACAATTTTCCATTCAACCTAGACCTACTGTAACTGAAAACCTGTTCATGTTTATAAATCTGGACTTTACTGTCCACAAGCACAAAAACCAGATGCAACCTTCTGTTACCGATGAGTCAAATTAAATAATATCTTTGCATCAGTAACATCTGACTATCTATCTGGCCTTTACTGTGAACATGAGGGTAAAACAAAATTCCACATGTAAGTCAGCAAGGTTTTATTTGGATTTTCATTGTAACACATACCCTTGTTGTAGAGTTTTAGTCTTTGCTGTACAGAGGTGATGGCCCCGAGTACAGAGAGCCTATTGACTCGGCTCTTGATGTTGGAAGCAGTGCCAAACTCATCGGCCAACATCTTAGCCACTCTGGATATCTGGTCCTTGGGAGGGATGATCAGTGAGATCATACTGGTGCCATTACTATAGAGAGAAAGGAATTAACATTAGTGCTTACATAAACACTTAGGCATATATACACACAAGATGCTATGGAATGCAGTGTTTAACTACACACTATAAACATTAGTCCTTTACTACTACTAGAGTGTAACAAGCTAAACACTAGAGCTAGATCAATTTATCAGGCCTGATATGGGCCTATCACAGATTGGCGTATATGTTTTCCGATATGCACCAATATGAAAACGTTTTTGTTTGTTTTTTTTACATAACATAATGCAGAAAACGGTGTATGGGGTGATTTAGAAATGGTGTCATCACGTAGTTTGTCCAGCAGAGCGTGCAGCAACTCCATTGTTTACAATACTCTCAGTCAGCACTGTCTGCAGCACATGTAACAGAGTGCATCACAGCTGAGCAGACGGTGGCGCGGACAGAATCAACCGGTGTCTTCACAGTAAGTTGCTTAGTATCTTTGCATAGTCGTATTGGGGCAAAATCAGTGCATAATCCACATAGAAAGAGTCTATTTTCAGCTCAAAAATTCACTATATCGGCCGCCATATCGGTAATCTGAGAATTTTTCGGTTGGGCTCTACTAAACACCACAACAAAGTAATCCATATATATCATGATAGGTGTTATCCACACTAACTATATTCAACTTTGGTTATTTGGAACAGCAACTTTGACCTGTTCATTTTATTACTTTCAAGATAACTCCACCTCTTACTCTCATCTCACTTTGTAAACACACAACCTTCCCTTGCAAAATATCACCTTGACAAGGACTGAAAGGTTGAGGGACAAACAGGGTGGGCTTTCAGTTGCACAGTATACAATCTCTGCCCTTGAAGCAGAGGACTGAGTTTCAGTTCCACTGCTCCACACTGTATCTCTATTCACTATCTATCAAGAGACAAAGACAAACCAGTACAGGCTGACACTGCACACACACACACACACACACACACACACACACACGGGCAGGTAGCTGCAGCTGGATGAATATAGGGCAAATGGTCAACTGTGTGTGTGACATGGCAGGCGGTGGAGCACAGGACAGCACATTCTGCGCAGCACTAAGCAGCAAGTTGTCGCAGAACAAGCTAAAACAACACCCACATTTCACATGTCGTGTTTTATAATTCAGGAAGACCACAGTGTCCCTACCGGTAAACAACTGATCTGGAGTTCTTTTCAGCTGACCATTTTGTAGCCGGTAAAGCTTTAACGTAACGCCGAGCTGCTCGGCTGCCATGAGGCAACTGACTTAGTGGACTCTTGAGGGAATAAAGAAGCCCTGTCATATAATATACATATAAAAAGGCCAGGCAAACATAATTTGAAGTTGTGGATTGATTTTAACGGAGCATGTGGAAGAACTGTAAGCTAGCCGGCCTTCCTTTCCATCAACGTGCTTTCTTGTTACAGACACCCATGGCGGCCTCTATCCAGAGATGACGTCTCTTAGCGGGTCTCATTAGCAACACTGCTAACATTACCGTTATCAGCTTTAACGTTATAACGTTACCCTTTGTGAGACTGGAAGCAACATTCAACGCAATATCACCCGTAACACATACACGTAGACATATCAAAACACATATTCCTCCATATTAACACAATGTTTCCAACCTCCAGACAGGCTGAATGCGACAGCAGTTAGCGCTTAGCAATTAGCAAGCTAGTCGCAAAAGCTACGGTAAGGTAAGTTAGCTATGCTAAGCTAACCACTCCCAAATTCGGCCCCACTTATCCGATCTCCAGCTGTTGCGGCGGTCAACTTTCACACCATCACCCGAAGCTATAAACCCTAGTATAGTTGGCCCGGCCACTGCATCGATACACAGCTCAAATCGATCCCTTACCCACGAGCAGCTTCCAAACTTTTGATCAGCTTCTTGATTTTCCAAATCTCCACGTTCCTGTCCGCCGCGCTGGGGTCGTCCGCCATCTTTCTGCTGTAATCGCTTCAGCACCTGAAAAGACGTGAAAAAAAGAGCAAAACATATGCGGTGAACCGCCCAGTAACCAGATTGACCGATCTTCACAGTCTTATTAGGCTGACAAAATATTCGTCCTAACTATCTGAACTAGGTACCTCTCCAAACTAGTGGCGCGGTGTCCGTTAAGGCACCTGACCAGTATTGGCAGCTGGACTGACCGTGAGGAAAAGACCCTACCCGGGCTGTCTCCGTCAGTAGAGTGCGCGGAGAACAACAGGCCTACAGTCTGCCAGGCCCTAGCGTCCACCCTGTTCTTATCTAATACGACCTACTTTCCCCCGTTTTCCTGGAAACCAATTGTCAGCTTTTCAGACGTTGAATATACATCGGCATAAACGGAACCGGTACGGTACCTGCCTCGGACAACGCCGCTCCGCTCCGCTAACTATCCGCTGCGATACGTCGAGTCGGTGGTCCGAGGAGTGACGTTGCCTTCCCGACCGGTTTCTCTCTCCTCCACACGCCGCGCGTGGTGCTATCGATGGTGCTCACATGTAGGAGGTGGTTAGAACTGTGGCGTTCACTTCCTGGAAACCACATAGAAACCAATGACAGCGCTTGGCTAGTACGTCAATCATAAAAATCCAAACAACGATTGGACGGAAGCTATTACCGTAGACGAAGCTTGGTGGGCGTCCGTAAGTGGGGATCATGGAATTTGTAGTTAATGTGATGTCACTTAAGGACTCCTTTTGAATTAACAGGTTACCATGCCTTTGCTTCTGTTAGCGTTTGTACTGTTAGCTAATAAAGCCTACTTCTTCCCGTGTCTTCTTGCTGATGTCCTTTATAGCCTACGTATTACATTGTTATTAGCCTACTATAGCCTACTATTATGCTGAGAGCTTCCCATAAATATTTAGTCTTAAGAGTGAAACTTTTTGGTCACTTTGAAAACATGATTGCCAGATAAATTCTACTTTTCAACCAGAAACAAGCACAACAGCTGTTGTTCCACATGTTCGACTGTTAAAGAACATTATTATAATCCTAGGTTTTAGACTACCTGTCAAAATTACATTACAGAACCATGCATTGTATAACATTTATCTGTCAGACTGGGGTGCTTAAACGATAGGTTCACTGTTTTCAGCCCACACCTTATTGAAAAGTTTCACCTTGCTTTGTACAATTATACTGATAACTTTAGTTTTGAGAAACCAAACACTTATGGGGTTAAACACTGTTCAATGGGAGAATCATTTGGCCTTCAAAAAACTGAGGGCAGGAGGATTAACTGGCTGAGTTTTCAGAAATATTCAGCAGTAGATAGTCTCATGGCAATTCAAGAAAAGCCATTAAAGCAGAAGTTACTTTTTAAAGTGCTATTCATTATGGCTTATGCCTTTTCTTGAAACTTAACTCTGCTAGCCACCCACGTACTGTACACTACTGGCAGAGATGTGCTCTGTCTTTGACCTAGACCTATCTTTTGTCAGGTTGTCACATACTTTAGAGGAAATAAAGAACAAAGGGGAAGGGAAAACTGGCACAGGTTATTAATTTTCTTCTTAAATACAAACTAAATAGCCTATTGGTGAGATGTCAGTTGATGATGATTTAACTCCACAGATGTACCATAAAAGGATTATAAGTAAATATCCTTTTGTCATCAAAGTAATTCACTTTTGTACATATATGACATTGCTAATGAACATCCGAAACCTTTCTGTTGTCTTCAGTACCAGTTCACCTCCTCATCAACCAGATTTCAAGTTTAACTGCCACTTTTTGTGATGCAACAGGTGTCTTGAATGTTACACATATGGGTATTTTCCTTTGTATATCCAAGTCAGCAGGGTTCAGCCATCCTTTTAGCCTATGAGTGTTGCGACAATGTGGCTTCCAAACTGCTGAGTGGGCTATTTCAAATCAGAGAAAGGTCAGCTGTCCAATTAGTGTGACTTGTGGTATAGAAGCTTTTCTAAAAATATATATATATATATATATATATATATAGATATAGCAAGAAGTTTCAAACCAGGCGGCTCAGTAATCCAATTTCATTCTGTTGTTGAGGTGGATGTTGAAGATGCAAATTATTGGGTGGGGTGCTGGGTGAGCTATGTGTAAGCCTAAGATTGCAGAGTGAATACAGCGTAAATATAGTGTGGTTCTTATTGTGGGTTATAGGTCGCGCTGCGAGTCAGCAATTCTGTAGATATGGTGGGTCATATTTAGAGAAATATATCAGTTTGACCTTTTTTTCTCTTAGAATTTTTTGTCCTCAATAACATTTAGTACTTTTAACAGGAGAATCAGAAATACTTTATTGATCCCAGAGGGGAAATTCAGAGAGATAGAAATGGGGATAGAAAAAACATTACTAGTACACACTTTGAACTCACATCACAAAATGTTTTCACCTAAAAAGGTTTCTGTTCACTGTTCACTATTTATGTACATTTTTAAAGTATATGGCTATGTGTGCTGTGGTTGCCATCCTCTCAGTCTTTGGACACTTGATTTGGGCTTGAGGTCTGATGTGTCACTTTTCTTGAAATGTTTCTGGTTTTCACTATATTTCTAAGTAGGTAAGTTAAAGGTGGGCTATATTCTAAATCAGAAGCAAAAATAGCAAAAATATTAGACACTTAGTCTGACGTATTTCTGTCCTCAATGGAAGATCTACACAGAAGCATCCTGCATTTTTCCTTTTACTTGGAGCAGTGAAAGGATATTAGGGCCTATACACATTTAGACCACTAGATGACAGCATTGGTTAAAGGACAAATGAATGGCATCCACAGTATCCCACTTGTTTTTATTAGTTGATGAAGGAGCATCATATCCCTGGAGCTTCTGTTTTTTTGTATTGCTCAATGAGACACTCAGAAGTCAGGTCTTGTTGTGTATTTGTTGTACTAATTGTGGCATGCAGTTTGTTAGACTTTATTAGGCTGCCATATGCTGGATATTAGTCTGTGTCTTTAGTGAATTATGATTGTTTCCATCAGAACAACATCTGTTTGTGCATGAAGCAACAAGCCCAAGGATCATCCCTGTGGTATTAGGCTACCCATCTCTGGTGACATGGGGGAGTGGGAGGAGGTGAGTGGAGCTTCTGTCTGGATTTGGCACTCACTGGTTGGTTACATCACGCAGAAAAAGTAATATAGCAGTTTGTGCAACTGACTGCCTCCAAAATTGTCCAGCGCTGGTATGAGCGCCAATTCATCACCATCTGACGACCATCAGAGCTGTAATGACCTGCTTGGAAATGGATGACGTTTGCTGTGTGCTGTGGATGGGAGCTGTCCTGATCAGGGCCGCTATTCGTCATTTCACCTGATCGTCATACATGTACATTCAGATGAGCAGAGAAGGTTGACAGGTTGTTGAATCCTCAGCATTTTAGCTAAATAAGAAACTGTATTTCTTATTATAGCAGTAAGAAATACAGTAAGCATAAGGGGTTATATCAGTTGTTACAATCCTCTTTCTTTTGCTTGTGGCCCAAATATTCTCACAATCCCAGCAGTTATGACAGACAGGTAAAGATGTTGTACAAGTTATATCTTAGTATTCAGTTTTTAAGAGTTTTGAGAGAGCTTCAAATAGACATTGAAACAATAATATTTCAAACTTTTTCCCATGATCACAACTGCCATTGTCTGCCAGTCATTTTTAATTGTTTCTGTGTAGATACTGTATGTGTAATGTGCACATGTATCTACAAGAATGTTTCTAAGTATATATCTTGTTTAATCTTTGACTGTTATATGCACTTCACTTCTTAAATAGTTACTGAATACTGGTACTTGTTAGGTAGATCTTTTCTATTGTTTTAAGTGCATCACTTTTAATGCCAGAATTCTCTCAGAAGTCAGAAGTCTCTTCAAAACTAATAATTCATTTCTAAAGAATGCTGAACTTCCTTAAATTAATCAATCTGGCTCTTAACACTGTATGTGGCTTTGTAAATTTAAAGAACAGCTCTAGGAACGGGTGAGTTATTGCAATCATGTACTCAACTTCATCACTTATGAGTCACTTAAATGTAATTCTTACTTTACTCACATATAGCCACCTGCATGGAGTGTTCAACAAATGTGCAAGTGTACCCTATATGGCTGCCCTTCCCAGAATGTCACACTGTGCTCTGTATTGTATCAACAGAGACCTATGCTGGTCATGATGCCATAGCAGAAGTGACTAATAGTCCGTGCTGTCATAGTGACCAGGCCATAAAAAGGAAGTGCTCTGTGTGTGTGTGTGTGGTGTACATAGGTATGCATGTGGGGGAGTTATGGAGAGTGTGACCCAAAACAGATGCCACCAGGTTCACAGAGCTCTGTTTTCCCATCTGTGGCCATCTGCTTAAGTAGAGTTGAGGGGAGAGAGGGATGAGTGAAGGATGAAGGAGGGACAGGGGTATTCAAGGACACAGTCTCGCTTTTCATCACTAAGAAATTTGAGTGGGGTAAAAAGACAGAGGGAGTGAAGATGCATCCTATCAGACACTTCCAGAAAGAGGCAGGCAGTTACGTAATCAGTTACGAGATACATAAACACGTTGACATGGAGGTTGTGAAACCTCTTGACTGCATATCAAAGAGGACCAACATCCCAGACCTGTCACAAAAAAACGAATGACTAAAGAGTTAAACATTAAACAAATCAAAGCTCTGTGATACCTGTTTCCCTGACTCTTGTAACCTAGCTGTCACTGACATGTTAAAGCTTTGATGCTTCCCCTCCCATGAAAACTTCATCTGCTCCTCAGTGTGGCCAGTGCAGCTCTCATCTCAACACAGATGAGGAAACCTTTGAACTCTTCAGAGGGAATTAAGCAGCACATATTCTCTGCTGACTAGCTAATCTGTGACTCAGTATGTGTCTTGTCTCTCAGGCTCTCTTTCTCTGTCCACAGTGAAAAAGAGGATCATAATCGTCAGCACTTCAATAGCTTATGACTTAAACCAATCTTCTTAGGACATGCTGTATGGGTATGAGAATGCGCAACTGTTGGTGTTTGCCAGCCATCTGCTGCACCACTGTGAGTTTTTGGTTCTGTGACAAGTGCAAAGATTTGGGATTGCATTAGCAAGGGTGTTTGGGTGTAGGGTGTTTTTTTTGTGCAAATCTCGGAGTTGATATTCTTTTCACATCCCTGTCTCTCTCACTGCTCTCCACAGAGGCAGAAGGAGATTTACGGATCTGCGTCCTAATATTAAGTGGATTAATCAGGAATGGAGAGTCGAGGTTGTCATAAATATAAATGAGGTCTTTTGAGGCATAGGGCGAGACATGCTGCATGTCCACATAGTGTAGGCTATTAGGAGTTTATCAGCGCAGTGGATTAGGACCAATAACCTCAATTTAGAGGCCAGGACACACAGTCAATCTTAATGATGCATTGGAAAGGGGTTAAACCCAAAGGTAATATGGACCAGCTGGCCTGCCTACACCACTCACTGACCTAGGGCATAATCCAATTGTCTTTCACGCCTCAGGGAGTGAGGAGTTCAGTGTATATTTGCAGTTTAAGTTAGATTTTAAAACTCTTTTTGCCATATTTTCTGTTACTGTAATGCAGACTAATAAATATGAAAAGAAAAGCAGAATTGCTTGAGCAAACAATATGCTACCTGTCAATGTTAGCCTGGAGAATAGTGCTGTATTGCAGTCAACACATCCAGCTGATAAAGCCTGGATGCCACCCATCATTCCCCAAAGAGAGATTACCAGATGCTTCCATTAATCTTGCTGCTTTCCCAGAGCCTGATGGTACATCCTTTTTTGCCAGCAATCTATATTGGAGAAAGAGAATGAATGTACACTTTTGCACATGGAGAATAACATATTTGTGTATGCAAAAATGTACCAAATGCAGCTGTTCTAGAACATCTGTTTCATCAACGCCTGCCACACAAATAAAAACTGTAGTTCTTCATCCGCTGGCTGTGCTCCTTTGGCTCTTAGCACAATTAGTAAAGATGGAAAATGTAAAAGAGAATCACGTAAGTCATGCTAAATTGCTACAAATTAGTTTGGTGCTGTTTTCAGATGAATCTATACCAGAATAGAGCACCAGTGCAGAAACATTTACTGTCGTGGATGCTGAAGTCTTGGTTGTCACTCCCCAGGAAAATCAAGTTTTCATACCAGTGAGGCCAGTACATGCAGTAATCCATGCCATTGCTCATGCAGCACAGCTTTAAACCAAGCTGAAATCATGACCACCACCATGACAACCTTACAGATAGACTGATAAGGAAAGGAAGATGGGATGTGGATGAAACAGGGGAGAAAGATGGCGGAAAATTGATTTTCTTTGAGCTGCATTAATCAAATTGACTACAGAAAGGGCAGTACAATGGATTTAATACAGCGTATTAAATGAGGACAAAGGCGTGTCTGGTGAGGCGAGCTTACTTCGAGGATGATGATGGGAATGATCAAAAGTCATTGCCATTTAGGTGACATGCATACATCTCAGAGTGAAATTGTTAGTAAAGAAAATAAATGCATTACTCACATTCACCCTAGTATAAATGAATAATTGTGTGCGTTGTATTTTTTGCTTTTTAAACTGCAGCTGTGTTTCTGCAGGAATGTGCTCAAGTACATGCAACCTACATGTGTGTGAGAGTCTGTTTTAGTGCATGCAAAAGTGTCAGTTGTGCTGTATGTGTGTCTGCTGCTGGCACATGTAGACTGCTGTTGCTGAAATGAGGACACTGAACAGGCAGGGAGACTTATATGTATTCAGAAAAACATTGTGAAACTGTCACAGTAAAGCCAAAACATTTTCAACTCATAATATCAGCATATCATTAGAATTTCAAAATTGTTTAAAAAAAAGACTGAAACATATATTCACTATGCTTACATGGAGAGAGACAAAGATCTCTAGGTACAGTGAGATTTTTGCAAATGTGGCCATTTAGACTTGCATTTGTAAAAAAAACAGATCCATAATATGTTTTTGCATTTGTGTAGCAAATGTTTACATCCGTGTGTGCCTACAGCCCCAGTCAGCGTCACTTCATAGCCAAAGGGTAAGACAATAGCCAGGCAGCATATGGTAGCTCCCTGACGACATCATAAGAGGGCAACAGGGAAGACCTGTCTGACTGTGAAGCTGAGAGAAGACTAAATGGAATATAACAGCGAGGATTGAGGTTATGCTCATTTGCTGTATTTGTCTCTTGAATGAGCAGATCAGTATCTTACATTCAAAAATACAAAAGAGAAATTCATGGAATTCAGTCAGTGAAAGAGGAGCGCCTTGTCAGTGAGGCCTGGTTGGAGGTGATTGAGTAAAGAAGAGAGAGGAAGCCCCACAGGAGGGAGACAAAAGCATGAGATAGATTGGAAAGAAAGGGAGGAGCGTACATAGGAAGGTGGGCAGTGGTGTTTCATTTTTTGCTGCTGACTGAGAATTAGATTTCTTTAACATCACTAAAGCTGCTATTGTAATATTTAAATGGCAATAATGTTTGTGTTGTAATTGTTGCCAAATCGATTAATTAATCAATTAATTTATGACAAGCAGAAACTATTCATGATTTATGTACCATTTTTGTAGCTACTCTTCTAACTTGACTAAACAAGCAATATTTTCCTGTTTGAGTAGGGATTGCAAAGCACTTTACAATTGACCTCTCATTCAACCATTTAAGTACCCACTCATACACCGATGGCAGCGCAAACCCAAAACATTTAGAGCAATTTGGGGTTCAGTGTCTTGCTCAAGGACACTTCAACATGTGGTCAGGAGAAACCAGGGATTGAACCAACCCCCGTGATTAGTGGACGACCAGCTCTACCTGCTGATCCACAGCTGAGTAATTCGACTCAGTAAATATTTCAGTCCTTTTTCAGCCAGTGTTAATAATGATGAGCTACTGATCTACATGTATTTGCTATCAGCAGACACATGACTTCATAGTGAACTTAACAACAGACACATTGGTAAAGATGAACCATGACCTGTAAGATAGCTGATTATCAGAGTGGTGTAACAGTAGTGTACTGCATTAGATATTCCCATCTTAATACAATGGTTTCTACAACTGCTTCACTGCTTCTTCTAAGCTAAGCTAAGATCGTTAGCTATAACAGAACCTAAAGAGAAAAATGTTGTTGCCAACCTGAGCGACATGTGAAAATATGATTAAGATTCTTTTAGCACATCAGGAACAGCAGACTCAGAGAAACACTTGTTTCGAACTCGTTTAGATAAACTCACAGGCAAAAAGCATCAGACTTCTTCCAAACAATCCTTGTTCTCCTTCTGACAACAGCAGCTAAACACTGTTTCTGTCATTTCCCATTAGGTCTGTATAAAAAGGGCTGTTTTTTCAAGGTTTTTAAAGAGGTCAGCCAGAGCATGGAGGGAAAAAGCTAGAATTGGTGTAATTAGTTTTTTTACAATGTAAAATGTAAATGTAGGTAGCAACATTGCGTTGAGCTACATGTCATGTAATCAGCATTTTGATATTTCTGTCAAGACATCCACCCTGAGCTTTGGAGAAAACGAAGAAGGCCATATGGTGCACTGTGATGGCAGCAACAGACTGAAGCAGCACAAATGTCAGTATGACCATCAAGATAAATTATTAACCTTCTGTTGTGCAAAATGTATGTAAAACTTGACATGACCATCTGAACATTAGTGAAAAAAAAGTATCTTTAATCTTTCTGTGTCTTGGACTTTCTCCATCATTCAAGATCCCCAATACGAACAAAATTACAAGCATCTCAGAGGCTGGGAGTGTGAAAGTGATGCATCAACACTGTAGAACCCTAAAAGGAGCCTAGTGGTGAAATACAGAAGAGAGTGAATGTCTGATGGAGAGACAGAAAACATAAACCAGAATCTGGCCTTCCTGGAAGAAACACACAAAATTTATGACAGTACGTACAGTGAGCTAATATTTCTGGCCTCCCAGACTAAGACCAGAGGATCTGACCATGACACACAGACACAGAGAGGAAAGAGACGACAGAACAGAACATTAAAAGTCCTCAGGTCCACAACACAGCATGGCATTGTGGAGAACCAAAGTAAATGTATGGCTGGCAGAAAAAAGTCAGAAAGACCCAGATTTTTTCTCAGCAGATGACAAACATGGGCATTCAGCGGGTGAAGAGTAAGATGACTCTCTTCATGATATTCATGTAGCTTCTACCGGACGTGCAAGTAATGTTGGAAAAATGTTTGCTAACATGTTAGCCAGCAAGTTCATGTTCAGTGGTCAAAAATGCTTATGGGACTTTTAAACTCAATTTTCTCTGTGCCACCCATACATCACTTTGTGATGTGTCTCTAAAAGACAGTACATTTGTAACTCTGATGTTCACTATGTTTCAGTGTAATGTTTAAAGTGAAGCTCTGCAGGCGGTATCCAGCAGGCCAGATTACACAGGCAGAAAGATTTCAGTCTCACAGCACTCCCCCTGGATCAAAGAGCTGACTCTGAGAGACAGACATATTTTGCAAAGGGTGGGACAGGAGAATTTCCAGGTTACAACAGTGGATGGATTGTGGGCTTTTTTTAATGCACAGGAAAGGGATGGCTTGTATTTTTGACCATCAGTGACGAGTTAGGGATGATCGGACATTTGAATAATATATCACATAATTTGATTAAAAAAACAACAAATATATGGCAAACATTTTTGCATCTTTTAACAAATGTTTTTAAATCTTTAAATTACTTTAAATGCAAGTCCATCACATGTTTTTTTTACACTTGGCTCAAGTCAGTGTTGTTGTCTTACTGCAGCTGGGGTTGCCTTGTTTTATGGACCCATTCAGTTCTGTTGCCGTATTTGTCCACATAACAACACTGGCTGGTGCTGCCGTGACACTGGGTTGGTTTGGAGGCACCCTCCTCAGTACAAGGAATATAGGAGCCTAGAGACAGAGGGGAGAAAAATGAGTAGAGAAACAAAAACATGAAAGGGAGGCATGTTTAGCATATTGAACAGTGAAATATCTATTGTTTCATTTCTGTCTGTCTTGCTGCCTCTCTCCTCTTTCCATGGCATGCCACTTTCCCTTTCTTCCATCATTCTCTCTGCATCAGGCTGCAGGAGGCAGCACAACCACTTACGTTTTCATCACTTTCTCTCCAACTCATGCAGAGAACGTCCACTGCAAATGTCCTATTTTTGGACAGTTTTAGGGTGTGGAAGTGAGTGCAAGTTCAATTTTGTGCACCACCATGCCTGCAAACCTCACTGTTCAACACATTTTCACTGCTAGATCTTTAATTTCTTTCCCTCTTAACTCCTACCTGCGTCTCCTTACCCCCCCCCCAACTTCATCATTCCCTCTGTCAGACTTCATCAGGCCGCCCTTGAAGGAGTCACAGGAGTTGAAGAGGGGCTTTGTGCACAGCTCAAAACAAGTTACAAAAGTCGTTCAATCATGTTTTTATCATGTGAGGAGGAAGGTCATACATGCTTCTATATCATCTCGGTTAGATTATTGTAATTTATTGTATTCAGGGTTAAGCCAAAAAACTCACCCCTTCAGCTAGTAAAAAACGCAGCTGCGCAGCTTTTAACAAATACTAGACGACAAGATCATATCAGCCCTGTTTTAGCCTCTCTTCATTGGTTCAAGATTTTATTGATTACCTCTAAAGCACTGTACTCCAAAAAGTCCACACTGTTTCCACTGTGCCATGTGGCCCTTATCAGAAAACTATCAAGTCAGTTGTAATGCCATGTGGGCACCTATTGTGGTTTAACTGTGGCTTGTGCCATGTACCAATGATTCAGCTAAATAGAGCCCAGAGAGCTCAATGTAACCACATGTTATAAAGTTTATTACACAGGACAGAGCAAGACAAATGCTAACATCAACTAATTCTAACTGAAATGCCTGATGGCATTATTTTCCATGTAGATTCTCAACACATTAAATATTAACAGATGAAATGGCATAGAGACAAAAAGACAAATAACAAATCTCTCTTAGTCATGCCATCTCACACACACTTGTATTGCATCCCACTTTTCCCTCAGCAACCCCCCCACCATTGCACATTCAAATGAAATGTTGCATTTTTCCTATTCAAAAGCGTGTCTCTATCAAGTGACTTTTTAGCCCTCGCCTTTCCTTAAAAACAGACATTTTTCACCACCACACTTAGCATCAAGTGAAACCGTAAATAGAAACAAGATGAAAAGTAGATGGCAGTAATTCAAAATAAATTGCATGCATTACAGCAAATAGCTCAAGAAGTAAAAAAGGACCCCCACACCCTTGCCACATCTATATAAAAGGTTTCCATTCCAGTGTTGGCTGGTAAAAAGTGGCATCCCAGTTCATGGTCTAGTTATTTTACCACCACATCCCGTAGATGTAATTGGGGGGCACTCAAAACTGAGAGTGACTCCTCAGGACTCCATGAAGAGAAGGGTTAAGTGGGAGAAACTGGTACAAATCCCTACAGTCAGTTCTCCACACACACAGAGTAGATGCACTCACGTCCAGTGGTGGAGTCAAAGCTGATTTCAGGTCTCTGTTGTTGTCGAGGTCTGCGTCAGTGCAGGCTGCACACACACACACACACACACACACACACACACACACACACACACACACACACACACAGAAGGACGGAATCATCATCAGTAAAAAAAAAAAAATACAAACAAATAAACAGAGACAAAAAAAGAAACATATAATTACTCTTCCTCTCTTCTTTCCATTGTCTCATCAAACTCTCCTTTCTATGTAACACAGAAAACACATAATCTGTTGCTAAGTCTTGCCTGTAACCACAGGAACACAATCTGATAATTATATCTGACCTGCTTATCTAGTTTGTTTGTGAGAGTCTCTCCTTTAATCGGCAGCACTAATTGATAGACAAAGATGGCACCATGTGAAGAAAACACAGGAGTCACTCCAGGAAGAGAGACGTTACGTGTGTGTGTGTACGTGTGTGTGTCTGCAACATAATAAAGCTTTGTTTATACTCGCGCGAGACACCGTGGCGCGTGCCTCCGCAGAGCTGCGAGCGTGCACAGAGGGGTTTATGCTCAGCGCGTTGTTCATTGCAGTATTGCAGTAGTGGCGTACAAACAAAATATCCTGTGAATAAGCAAGAAGAAAGAGTGTTACCGGAAGAATGTCATTATCCAAAATGGCGATCCCTCATACTTTTCTACACTTTCCTTCAAAATGACTTATCTTTTGCCAGTGATCTTTCTCCATGAACTGAGTCATTTGGGTGTCCCTGTGGTCACTCAAAGAAGGGTGGTAAATGTGTTTGTAGAGGCGAACCTGCTCAGCCACATCTTTGGCGTCCATGTTGGAGTGAAAGCGCACCGCCCACCTGGTTACAGAAATTCAGAGGTGCACGACAAAGTGCCGCGACAGCTTGCAGCTCTTTGCGAAAGGCGCAGTGACGTCATTTATGGCCCGCGGACCCTCGCGCCAGGGATGTTTTGTCGAGCATAAACCAAGTTTAACACTTTTACAGTTTATCGTCAGCTGGGGTGTGAGAGGTGAAGATCATAATCTCTCTCTCTCTCTCTCTCACACACACACAGGGATTGGTCAGTTTGGCACCTCAGTCACTGAGGTTCAATTCAGGCCATGTATAGTAACTGATTATATTAGGAATATTATAGTTAATACACTGTTCTCAACATAGATTACTTCATTTAATATTAGCATACTGTAGATTTCCTGATTACTGATTTTCAGTCCTGCTTCTCTGACTTCTCCCTTTCTCCATCTTTGCCTCTCCAATCTCTTTAGACTTTGTGGCCCACGATGAGTCTCGAAGAAACCCTCTTGTCTGTTCACTTGGCGTTCCTGCCCAAATTGTTTTGGGCAGGAACGCCACTGCTGCCTGTGAAGTCCCTTTGCTGGGCAGTGAGTCAGATAGCTGGAGCAGAAAACATTTGCACAGTGTGAGGCACAAATACAAAGGGTTAAGATACACAAGACAATATGTCCTATTAACTCTATCTTTCAGCAGCACAGCAGGGTCAGGCTGTCTTAAAGATGTCAGAGTCAGACACATAACTGACATCAAAGTTGTTCCACAGGGAATACATGGAGAACACTTGTACATTCAGAGCACAGGGGGGCTTAGTGGTTAACAGGGACCTTCAATAGAGAGGCCCCTTTGAGGGAAAGCATTCACCCTGCTGAAGTCATCTTGAATGAGACACTGTGTGCCAAACGGCCCTGAGGGGACTAGACTGTGGCTGATCCTGCACTCTTTGAGATGATAGAGCAAAAATAGAGTTTGCAGTCAGCAGATCAGACAGGCCATGGTGGAGATTACTCGAGTTGACAACAACTACGCTCGTTACTGTAAGTGCTATAAAACCTCCACGAGTAAAAAGCTCGTACTTTATCAAAACACCTGTTCAACAAGTATAACCGTGAACATGTAGAAAGCAATGTTTTAATCTGCTTTGTCTGCAGTCTCGAAGTGTTACAAACAAGCTAAAATGAAGTTGTCTGTCTGTAGTCTAACTGTTTATCTTAGTTTGCCACAAATCTTAAAATTTGGCAAATTGATGTAAACTTAGCAGCTCCCTCTACCAACGGTAACTTACCCGCAATGAATCACAGCAGCAGCAGAGGGAGGAGGACAGATGACAGGAGGAAGCACTGATACTGACTGATGTTCAGAAAGAATGAAGAACACAAACTTCACTCAGTATTTTGATGTCAGGAATATTATTTATTTTATCAACATTTTAGATGTGTTTCTAGTGAGATATAGTGACGTTGCTGTTTGCTTTGATATTACTGTTGCTGCTCTAGAAACAATTTTGTTATATTTAAAATATTAAACTTTAATCCTATTCTGAATTTATTCCTTTTTAAAATAATATATTTTTAAAAAAGCAATTATTTAGTAATGAATGAAGTAACCAATGAGTATCGATAAATAACCGATAGGAGTATCAATAAGAATAGTAGTATCAATAAAATCGTTACGATACCCATCTCTACTCACAAGAAAATGGCTGCAAGTATATGATAATTTTTCACTCACTCACAGTTAAGGAGTCCATCTCTAGGGAGAAGGAGGGGGATTGTCATACCATTTTATGCAAAAATATTTGTTGCTTTGCATCTGTGACACACTGTGTCCTTGTTCTGATTCATTTACTTATTATTTATAAAGATTAAACAATTAACTTTAGTGGTTTTTGATAACCGCTAATAAATAAAATAATTGATATAGGGGCAAGTAAAAATTGACTTAGGGCAAGTAGATTTCAGACCCACTTGCCCATCTGGCAAGAAAAAAAAAACCTTAACGTTGAAGCCTGCACAGACTGCTGTACAACTGCTGTGTTTGTTATGAAGTAACAACTGTATACTGCATCTATAGTGGAAATGTTCAAGGGGTGGACAACAGAGCCCAATGAATATTAGATTCTTGACGCTAAAGTCAATGTTTGAGAGTAATAAATTCAATAACAATATATCGGCCAATATTTGCTTTTTAACATTAACACATAGCATAAACAAACATTCTGGTTAGTAAAGAACTGACTAGTGACTAAGCGGTAACTAACAGTTGAAAAATAAACTTGTAGGCCCTAGTAAAGAAAATATAAACACAATACCGCTTGGACACTGTGAGGCTTATGCTGTACAGACTGTGTACACAGATGTGTTGATTTGAACTTTATGGTAACTTGCTTCATGTATCATAGCACATACTGACAGTCCTGTGTTGGACAATCATTCACACAACAGTCATATATGTCATATATGTACATTTACAATAAATAATGTTGTATCTTTCTTTTCCTGCTTGAGGTATTTACATCAACTTCAAATTGGACAGGTCACTTATTACAAAGATTGCTAACAGTTTGCATAGAATATGTTTAAATATGTCTTCTTTGGTAAAGGTATGGGTAAACCTGAAGGCTTTGCCATGCGGATAGTAAGCAGAAAACAAACAGAGAGCAAACACAGCATGTGAAAGAGCTTTCATAAAACAGGACAAGAGAGAAACGGTGAGACGAGTAATTCATCTTTGCAGACAAGATGTGTAGGTCATCCATCCGCCCTTTATGCAGAAGTGTCACCATCAAATCTAAGAATGGAGCAGAGAAAAAGAGAGGGGAGGATGACATGGAGATGGATAGAGCAATAGCGAGAGAGGGAGAGGAAAATGGGGAAAGTGAGATTTAAACAGCCATGAGCACAGAGAGTAGTGCTGCGTATCTAAATCCAACTATGCTTATTGATTCTGTTTCTGAAAGAATCCTGGATTCAATTCTTGTCATATTATTTGAGTATAAAAAGAAAACCAAAATATGCTGAAAGCAAAAAAAACACTGTCATTTTCCACAGATTTGGGCTGCCATTAACTGTCATCTGTCATAAATGACAAAGCAGTTTGGGAAGGTCAAATAAAGAACAATATAAATGCTCTCTATGTCGCCATGCACATGCTGAATGTTCACTGTTCTACTTTTACTTGAGTTGGATGTGCCGGTATTAGCAGACACTGGAGAAATTCAACTATGACTAGTGAAATCGAAAATGCTACACCATGCTGCAGTGAGGGCTTCATCATGTAGACAAAATTAATTTTGTGCAGTGATTACATTTTTCTGTTTTACTTCTGTCATTTGTGAAGTTTATTTGTAAGGCTAAGTCCAGTCAGCTATGTTGTAAACACTGTAAGTTCTACGTATGTGCAACTGGTGATTTAGACAAAGCACAGTAAGTCCAACCTGAAAGCTGAAATACAGAAAAAACCTACCTATTAAGAAGTGACTGTGAATGAGAACTTGAACTAGAAGGTTTAACAATCATATTGGACAAAAGGAACTATTTAGCAGACCAGTTCTGATTAAGATAGTTGTCTTTTATCTCCAAACTTTCTCAGAGCTTCTTAAACTTTAATTATGTTGAATTTGTAGAGGCACGCACCAGTTCTGCTGCAGTAACGTAATTGCGGAGGCAAAAAAGCTATGCAGTGGCCATAAGACATGTCGTCACAGTAAAATGGATCAGTGCTGAGCCTTCAGATAGAATGCATAGATACATACTGTACATACATGCATACATACAGGAAATACATTCATATCACAACAAAGAAGGGTGCTTCAAAAAGATAGAGGAGTTTTTGTCACCTCTGAAATCAAGGACACATCCATATTCATGAATACATCATTTCAGCATCACTCTTTGACACACGCACATACAGAGAAAATATGTATGAATAGTATATATTGGATCCTATACTATCACCCAATTCAACCACTAAGCGTGTTGATCCTTATACATAATTATGTAACAATAAATAAATACTGTTGATTTCCTTTCTCTCTCTCTCTCTCTCTCTCTCTCTCTCTCTCTCTCTCTCTCTCTCTCTCTCTCTCTCACACACACACAAATTTATTAGCTGACTAGCTAATGCTTCACAAGTTGTAGCTCAATTCCATACTACTGCTTTTTTCTGTCAGGAAAGCTCTGCCAATAAAACTTAACAATAGAAATAAAACTTTATAAGATTTAATACTCTTAAATTCAGTCAGAGACACTTATGTGCGTTATGAATTGACCATTTACGGCAAATGGTTATACAGTTAGGTTTGGTGGAAAAGGCTCTGCTCTTTGAGGGAGCTCTCACAGAATCCAAGCAGCAAATATGGTTCTGCTGAGAGAATCTTAGTTAAATCAACAAAACCAAAAATACCACATAATGAGGAGGTTGGGGTGGTGGAGGGATGAAAGCAAGAGCATATATATATATATATATATATACACTTCACTGAGATTGTCTTCCCAGACAGGCAGCTCTGCAACTCCAACTTACACTGTAAAAATTGAGTCCTCATCTCCATTACAGGGAACCTTAAAGAAAGGCACAGCATTTCACAGGTGTACTGCCAAAGGTTTTGAATGAAGCACAGTCTGTTTATGTTTCATACACAGTTATGTAACTTACACTTGAGTCTTCACAGAACAAGGTGAAGAAAGATTTGGTAAACAGGATTGGTTATTTATCTTTGATGAACAGATGTGTCCATTAGACAGCCATGTAGACACACCATTACACACAGATGCCCAGTGACATTCTATTATTCAGTGCAGTACAAACCTAATGCAATGCAAAAAGAAAGATGGACTACTTCAGAATGTAATTTATCAGCATAAATCTCATTTTAGGTAAGTGAGGGGTAAGAAATTGTTTAGACTAAAAAAAATCTCATTACACAATCCCTCCAGGAAGAATAATAAGAACTGAGATGGTAGATTATGTAAATTCTGCCTGTGAGGAGCTGCTGACAAGTTTTACTACAACAAACATGCTTTAAAAAGGCTTAGCTTTCTCCAAACAGTACTTTCAGTCCAAAAAATTCTAATTTAAGACCATAATTTGGACCCCTTCACCTATTTTTAGTGCTTTGCTAATGTTGCTTAATGACATTTATTTGACAAAAGAACCGTGCTGTTCACAACATATTGAATTATCTGTCTAGGAAGGGAGAAGGTGACAGAGAAAACCCAGGAGATAGATGACTTCCCCAGTCACTGTCGGCATACTAAAACTCTCTTTGTGGGTTAGTTTTGTATTAATGAAAGAAGGGATCCCCCAAGAAAATTTGATGTTATTTGACTAAAAACTTCATTTTACATAATTTTAGACTATTATCCTTACACTATTTATAAAAAACACACAAGTTGTAGTTTTTCACATTACACTCAGACATTAACAAGAAAAAAAGTGATTGTGTTTGTGTGTTTGTGGTTGTAAAGACAACAACTGCGGAGGTGGAAGCAGATGGAAATATCGCTTTGCTACTTTTTCCTTCAGTTGTCATCAAGTAAAACGTTACCTTCACTTCACCTGGTGTCTCCACCATGGCTCTCTGCTCTGCCGTCAGCTGTGTGTGTGTGTGAGAGTGAGAGCATGCACGTGTACAGCGGGGGGAGAGGGGCTGACTGACTGGGAGAGAGATGCTTTGCTGAAGCAACGTTAGAGATCTTAACATGTTAAGTTAACATGAGAAGTGTAAAAATATTTTCGGTTCATTATGAAACTATGGCAGCAATTAATGGGAAACACTGTATGGCATCTTTGCCAACTGTGTGTGTGTGTGTGTATAATAAAGGAGGTAACATTGTCCTTAGACTATGATTTATCTTACCTTTATCTTTTGTCACAGTGAAGGTGACATGGGCAGAGAAGGACAATGAGAGCAGTGGACAGCACAGAAGAGATACCAAAGAATGAGGAAGAAGGTTTAATAAAAGATTCATTATTTCAGTGTCTATTATGGTAGAAAATAAACATATTATTTTTTTAAATAACATTTCTGACAAAATATTAGTTGGATTATACCCTTGGAGAGGTAGACTGAAAGCGAGAAAAAAAAGTAATGAGATAAAGTGGTAGACAAGCGTTTGAGCGTTTGAGAGAAGAAAAACAGAAGGGACATCTGGCCTTTGAAGAACAGGTATGGCCATCAGAGCCACACACAGGGTTGGACCGGAGCTCAGACCACAGCCTACATTTCCCATGAGCACCAGTTGCTAGTCCGTGTTTATGGCTGAGGCTTCCTTTCCTGGGCTTCACACTGAGAGAGAAACAGTGGGAGAGACTGAGTAACAACAACAGCAACAACCAGGGTGGGACTAGATGCAGTCACTAATTAAGTTCTTCATGTATATGCATAATCAATAAGCTGCTATCCTATTGTGCAGTTGTGTGTCTGCAACATCATGCTACTAGTACTACTAAAGTCTTAGCAGGGTACATTTTCTCTCAGGATGTTGGGTGTAAATAAATGCTGTCTTTTGAACATCCTGTGCTTTCTCAGTTTAAACCTGCACTTGGTATTTTTTGACCACAAGGGGGCAGAAAGAATCCAAAAACAATACTTCTTCACGCAACTTCAATCCATGATCCAAATGCAAATAAAAGTGTCGTTCTAACGCCACACTTGAAAAACACAGGATTGGACTCTACTCTACTATTACTCCTACGTTGATGAACAGGTCTTTGACAACACAGACACATTAGAACTTAATTAAAGTGTATTGTTTCCTGATGATGTTAAAAAGTGTGTTTAAATCAGTAATGTTTGTAAACACAAGAGTAAAATAAGCCTATTTTTTTAATTACGATCAATAAAATAGCACAATAATGCATTTTTTTTTATCTAGACATCAAACCCTTTAATATGTTTATAGACCTTCCCATAATGCCTCCATGACAGTTCATTGTCATGATAGCTGTGTTTTTGGGACCTAACATTGAGTTTGTATATGTAGTTCCTTTAACATCATAATATATCATGTGCTGATATTACCTGTCGGTCGGCTGCTTGTCATTGGTGCAGATGGCTGTCTGGTCGTCATGGATGACACAAACCCTGTGAGGAGGAAAGCGCACCTTCAGACATGGATTCTTCATACCAGATGATGAGATGCCAGAGTAAAACTAGAAAAATCTAATTTACAAAATACACAAACAAAACCAAACCACACAAACCATTAAAATGCTGTGTCTGCATGGGGTTAGGGAGCCAAGTACCTATTTCAAACTGTGTGTCTGTTTCAACTCTATCTGTGGTGTGTGATATAAAGCACAGAAACCATCCATGTAAGACTCAGCATGTCAGGATAAATGTCAAGAGCTGACATGGAGGACCTAATGTAGCAAAAAATTGTAACCTTTATCTTGAACTGGTGCCATGTGTTTTCAATTTTCCACCTGGTAGATCTTCTTAACACACAATAAAACATAAAGAAACAAAAGTAGACATGATAGAATAAGAATAATGACATGTATGATGTTTTCTGTAGTTTAGGAAATTTAATGGCAACTTCTTTTGGAACATCAACACCATCTTGTTCCACATCAGTCTCCATGGTGA
Organism: Siniperca chuatsi; assembly: GCF_020085105.1. Lineage (NCBI taxonomy): Eukaryota > Metazoa > Chordata > Actinopteri > Centrarchiformes > Sinipercidae > Siniperca > Siniperca chuatsi. The sequence goes on from NC_058049.1 coordinate 16,374,771, forward strand.
TGTTATCGTTGTGGCATCAAGGCACAGCTGGCTGGCGTTCAAGGTGACAGAGATCAAAACAGCTCATTGACTCTGAGCATTATGTCATTTCACACTAGGCTAACAGCACAAACTCACTTTCAGGTGACAGACGGAAGAACTGAAAACAAATGAAGGTGGAAGAACTTTTAGAAGGAGACAGTGGCGGTAAAACAGAGACAAGCGGGGATTAAATAGAGATGTAGCTGTTACACTGCACAAACAGCTACAAGACCATACAGGAAGATGTGCTATCAGCTTACAAGGAGGAGGAGGCCAAGGTATGACACTGGATATTAGGACAGTGGTGTAAACTGTGGCAGGGTGACATGTCCACCTCACCACTATGCTTGTGTGGATTTACAAAGAAAATAAAAGGAGTCACTGCCTTAATGCATGTGGCGCAGCAATGTTTGTGCTGTTTATTTTTTTTTAAACTTATGTTACTTACATACAGAACAAGCCACTGTGTACAAGTCATTAGCATTTGGCTGCAAAACTTCCTCAGAAGAGAGCAGCTTTGTCTCCATTAGGGGTCTAATGGGTTGTTTTTTGAGCCACAGCTGGTGTCTGATGTGAACATCAACTAGTTCCTGACCTGATCACACACTGCACTGCTGTTTACATGCTAGGTTATTACCGTTAAATCACACTATTTAAGACTCTGACATGATGTCTTTTTTTCCTGATCCTGCCAGAATCAGATAATCTCCTGCTTTCCCCCCTTTTCTGAATCTCTGAATCTTGACCTGGTTAAATAAATAAAATAAACATGCATCATTAAGTAAAAGCTTGTACACATATAATATTCCTACATCGCAGTTCTGCATCACTCAAGCTAGTAGAGTGTCTATTTGTGGTAACTAGGTATTGGGTTTCACACAGGGACTCTAAAAAAATAGATTACTATTGCAGAATAAAGATGAAAAAACGTTAGGAGGTGACAGAAGGAAAATGAAACCCACACACATACAATAAAGTTGTCAAAGCTTATTTATGTGCAATCTAGGAAACAGATCCATTGGGAAGGAACACTTGGTCACTTCCTTTCTCTATGCTACATACTGTGTAGGTTGTAGGAAGTCAAAACTTCACACAAGCTAATGGTGTGTCTAAAATCAATGTCACATTTTCTAGAATATGGCAAAGTGAAATGCCTTTCTCCTGATGTTTTAGTTTATTAATTTGGGGCTTGGCCTCAGTTCCATATATCAGTGCTCGAGGTGACCTGTCTGACTTGTTCTGACATTTTCACTGTGAGGAAATGATAACAGGGATGAGAAGGTAAGAGAGAGAGATTAAAGGCAATTTAAGATGAGTAATTGAGTGAATCACACAGAGACAAATACCAACAATAATCAAAAGAGACTTAACTTATTTTAAGATCACATTTGAATGTAAATTATTTGGATGAATGTGCGCCACTGAGACAATCAAGCTGTAAGATTATTAAGATGCTCGGTCTAAACTACAAAATAGCTTTATTCAGAGATAATCATCTGAAATGCAGGTTTTAATTGGAACGCTTAATTCAATTTGAACAAAATCTAACTTTTAATTTGTGTAGGACGACTGAGAAATCCAGTTTCATATTCTTCCAGTTTGTTGACCATAATAGAAAATACTGCAGTATGCAAATTAAGCAAAAAGTCAACATTGTGAATATCAATGAAGGGTTGCTGGACTGGACTACCAGTGTGTGTTAAGGTGTTACACACACATCTCCTGTAATGTACTGAAAGTCTTTATTAGTGTGACTTTATAATATAGTGCATACAGAATTTAATTGTAAACAATTATGCATTTATTAACTTACAATTTGCAGAGTTGTTTAGTGTTGTTAAGTCATAGATTTCTACTACTCTTGTGCTGGCAAAATATAAGTGGTGCAGCTAAAAACTGTGTTTGGTGTAATATATCATGTATTTTGGGGGGTGGGGGGTCAGGACCACATTTATGAGAGGAGGGACTGGAGATTTATGCAGATGCTCACTAAAACTAATTAATCATGGCCAATTAACTGCAGTGGTAAGGGTAATTACATCTGTGATTTACTATCCACAAAAACAAAACAAAACACAACATAAAATTTTGAGGCACTGTTGAAGCCTTGGCGGCCATTAGGAGTATCATCATTCAGGTCAAGTTGGTATAACTTCAGCAGTCCAGGAGATTTTACTTGGAGGGTGGTGGTGGGGGGCAATATGTACATAACTTTCAACTCTTACAGGTATATTGGTCACATTTAGGAAGAAAAAAAGAGAAGGATAGAGAAAGGAAGAAGACAGCAGACAAGAAGAAAAATGCATGAAGTTCACTCAATGGGAGTTCTTTGTTCAGCTCCACAAAACCGCAATTTAAATTAAAATACCAGCAACACAATAACTATTATTTTTCACATTATTTTTTCTGCCTTATTGTTGTCACTCAGTTGCTTTCTGCTTGATTATGTATTTTTTCTGACATTAAGCAGCTCACAGCAGACCGTCTAGTGCAGTGTAATGTATATGTATTATGATTGAATCTGCCAATCATGCACTTTTTATATATTGCATTTTTTTATAGTGGTAATCTGAATTTGAAACTTTCATCAAATTCATCATGGTTTTATGTAAACAATGGCAAACACAGAAGCAGGCACTGGCATAGAAAGAGTCAGCACAGTCATTAAATCACAGTGTAATGCAGAATGGTTAGTAGTAGTAGTAGTGCTTTACCTACAAATACACTTGTTTGTCCCTGACTCAAGGTGTTACCAAACCTCATTTCAAGCTCCACAATGATCCAGTCTTTCCATTTACGTTGCAGCAACACTTCCAACTAGGCTGCTGGCAGAAAAAAACATTACAGCCCAAACTTAGAAATTCCATAACAAGAAAGGTTAAGTGTGAAAGACCTTTCCCTCTCTGGAAACTGCAGTCATGTACTTCTTTATTTATTTCACACCTAATGTGCCTTCAGACAAAAACTGAGTCTAAAAGAAGAGGATAAGATGAAACACTCTTCCTGGGTCCTCTAATACTGGATGGAGGCCAGCACTGATTGGATAATAAAGATAGTCAGAGTGCAAAAGAACAGGCCACTTTACTAACAAGCCCTCTCAGAGAGAAGAAGGTGGCCTCTAATTAATTGCTACAGAGCTGGACATGGGTCAGTGGGGTGTTTTAGTACTCTGTGTGTGTGTGTTTTTTTGTACTATCTTTATGAGAAGCAGCTTTAGTTAGTTTAGTTTTAGACCTTCAGAGAGAGGATATTTTTGGCACTCTGAAGTGAATTTAGCCAGTCCTCATTTTTCAGGTGCTAGCCTAAGGTTAAAAAAAAGTGTTGCCAGTGAAAGGTCTTCCTGAGGGTAGATGTAACAGGGTACATGCTTGTGTTGTGTTCGCCCATTGTTCTCTAGTGTTTGTTTGCCCAGCTCCTAATAGCAAATAAACCAGTTTAAACCAGGGGGCTACAGAGACAAAAAAGAGATGCAGAGAGAAAACAGAAAGACAAACACATCAGGGGGAGATAAAATCCTCTTGTCTCTCTGCTTTGTGAACGGGTCTTACTGTTTGGTCTGTGAGAGGCACTGGAGCAAAGGATGACAGAGAGGAACAACGGAAGGATGAATGCACAGAGGGAGCCTCTGGGAAGATAAAGTGACAAGTAACAAATTTAACATCCAGAAAATTAAGTATTGACATGGCTACTTACATTCATTCCTGTGGCCACAAAACATGGTCAAATATTCATGTGGATGGAATCAAGGACTGGGTAAAATAAACAGGCTTTTTTCAATTTGATTAAAGAATAAGGCAGAGTAAGAGAGGGCAGGTTTTCCTTTCAGCTGTTATTTGTATTTTGTAATGCTTTGCAAATGGGCACACTCACTAGAAGCACAAGATCAAGCATAATTGCTCTATTTTTTTTGTTTGTACAGGATTGAATTATCACATTCGTGCACAAAAGAGGAGTGTGAATGTTTTCTCTTATATATGCCATCACACTTGAACCACTAGCCTTTGAAATATGTATTAATATCAGGCATATTAAAGCAGACATGAAGCGCATAAGCAGATTTTATACATGAATGCCATATTATTGGTCTCAAGCATCTCATAAATTGCTGTTCCAGCAATGTGTTCTCTAATCAATAGTTTCTTTCAGACATCCAGCTACAAAATAAACTGGACCAAATCTAAGACTATGCTTTAATCAGTAAATTGTCCTCCAATAGTCAGGATCAGCTGACTGTTTCAACAGATTCCTTTAAGCGTGGTATTAATTTCATAACAGATGCTGAGAAATAACAGCCAGCCTTCAACCTACATACAGTATTAATCGGAACATTCAGAGCCTCCTACATAATTTAGGGAAATTGAATATATCCCTATATATCGTGTTAACTTCATAAAAATTATAATCATCTATATAACCTATAGTATCTGCTGCCACTTTCCCTCTAGCCATCAAGAGTACAGTCATCTCTGATTTGGCAGGGGAAACAGCCTCTTTTTAATTGCACTTAGCTGTACTTTGCCAAGGAGAGCATAGGACTCTCTTTCTAGATCAGACTCATCACTTGTCATTTTCACTCTCACAGCGAGCAAAAAGTTACTCGCCACACTACAGAGAGCCTGCTCTGGGTTTAAATAGAAGAAATGTCTGATCCCTTTCCAATTGATGGTTTTCTTACACAACAAAACCAAGCTTTTGGAGGTTTTTTTATGCATCAGAGTTTCTTATTTCTATTTTTTAAGCCAAGGTGTCAGATTTTTTGGCAGCTGCTTTTTTGCCAGATTTCACTTGTGACCATGAAAACAAAAGACTACAGTGGGTCGACTCAGGATGGAAGATGGGACCCTGCAGATCTCCAGTCATGCATGTCAAGCCTTATATTGCAATTTTGCCTAAAACTGTCAAGAAGGGCATCTAAAATGTAGCAAATTATCCATTTTGGCACACACTAATGACAGAAAGCGAATGGATCGGTTTTCTACAGAGCAGTCAAAGGCTAATCACGTGACTTTAACACTAATTCCAAAATCTATCCTTGTAATAACAAATGTATTAATCAAATGAACACAAATAATGACCCTATTTGCACTTTAAGCTAATGCAGCTAAATGCAAGCTTAAGAGTAAATCACTTATCAGATCAACAGTTAAATACACATTAATTTGACATTATACAGTAAACACGCTGAAATCATACTCATTCACCATCTACCACTGAAGTGGGAGAGTGTATATGACTACAAAACCAGGCATGTATTTTAATCCCACAAGGTCAGAGAGAAGGACAAAGAGAAGACTTTCTAGTCATCGACCAATCGAGCACTACCTTGTATTTGTGTAAAGCCAAGCAGGGGCTGTTCAATAAAGCAGGAGGCCTGTCAAGGTTGTTTTGATTTGGTGATTGGTTTGGCCATTTAAATGATTAACGGAAAGACATGGGCTGAATCTGTGATTCTGTGTGTGGTATGTGAGCTTAACACTACCCAAGGTGGGGTTAACTTGATGTGTGTGTGCTCATGCATGGATGTGAGCAGGAGGGTTATATCTTTCCTATCACACAGTCGCCTTTGATATCAGCTATACTCCAAATCCCAGAGAAAAAGCACATTGACTTCAGAGAGAAACAACTGACTCTCTCAGCTGCTGACAGACAAGGTTGAAGTGTTGCCTTTACCTTTAGTTCAATGACGATGAAAAATTCATTGACGGAATACAAATAGTACGTCGGAGACGGCTCATCTGTGTTTTCCTGCCTAAAATGTGGCATGTGTTGCCTGCGTGCAGCTGGTCTGGCTTTGTCCTTGTAATAAACGTATTCAAATTTCATATTTATATCCAGTTTAGTTCCTGACTACGTGAACAGTACTTTCTAGTATAGCCAAAAAAACTGTTATATTAGTAATGTAGCTCCTTAAATACAACTTCACTTCTTTCATATTTACATTTATATCCAGTCTCTCATTAAAGCAATGTAAAAATTCATGTCATAAAATATTGCAAAGACCAAGGGTTTGGTTCCCACTCTTGATCTATGTTTTTCTACACACACTGAATGGCATTAGCTTTCTACGGAGCCCCCTAAAGGTCATGGCAAGAATTTTTTTAAGGACAAGTGTTTCATTCCCTCGCAATATTGTTTGCGTTTCTGCACAATAAATGTTGCGTTACCTTGCAATACTTTTCTTCTTCCATTTCTTCTGAGCTGTATGTCTATTTGTAATGGAAGGTAATGTGGAGATTCTCAAGTTAATGCATTTAACATTGTTTATGGACATCTTACCTTATATGATGTCCATGGCAAAGAAGTTATCAGATTGAACATTTTCAAACTTCTGGGTCGGAGCTGTATGTATAAGGAACATCAATTATTGCGCCAAACTTATAGCAACAGGCCTTCTACCAAAACCTGTTTCAGCATTGAGGGTTACTTTAATTTGTTTTGTGCAAAGAACAGAGGGCCCTGTGCTAAAACCCAAAAGCTTTCTAACTTGTGCTGGTCTGCATTCCTGATGTATCCAGAACCACAGACTATGTTCGCAGCATTTCAGTCACCTTCTTGTTTGTTGCTTTTTTTTTTGACAAATTCAGCACATTAGCTTTATGAGGTAGATTCAACTGCACACCTGTAACTCCGCCCCTGGAGATGACTCCTTTTCCTCAGTGAAACCCCTCTGGAGTACAGTAACTGCTCATGAATGAAACCGACAGCATCCTGCAGATTACCGTACTGCTTTCTTCTGGAGAGACTTCTTCATCTTTGTTTAGTTTCATGCCTGTTTTCTGTGTCACCTGTGTTGCAACAGTTAATCAGTCTCTTGTGTATTTAGTCCATGTGCCTTCCCTCTGTCAGTTGTCAGGTTGTCTGCATTTGTTCCCCCCATTTCTGCATTTGATCCTCAGTCCTGCATTTTTCCAGTGCCTCTGTTTTCCCGGTGTTCCTGCATTTCCCTTTTGTTCTTGGATTCCCTGTGGATTAACCTTTGTCGGACTTCTTTTATTCTGTGTTGGACTTTTTCATGGACTTCTCAGCCGCCCTTAGTTGTTTTGTGTTCCTCCTCAGTAAGTAATAAAAATCATCTTTTCTTTATTTTACCAGTCTCTGTGTGTCTTGTCTGCTTTTGGGTCCACCTCCTGAACTGAACTGTGAACAAGGAGTCCTCAACAAAATTCTCGCCGTGACCTTTAGGGGACACTAGCTTTCTACATTGGAACAGTGGCTACCAGCTGAGGAGATGCCTGCCCTTATCTTAAATGAATGATAATATGGACTTGGTTTTTGCATTAAAATACAGGGTTTCGTACAGTATCTAATAGTGGAGGTAAGCCACTTCGCCTGAAACAAAGACCACCTCCGGTAACGTCATAAAAAACAAATACACTTCAAAAGAATAGACAATTACAATTTTACACAGCGGATGTCATATTTATTGAGAGCTGCTATTGTTTAGGCTTTCATCTACATATTGATTACAGGACAAGATACATCAGGATGTGGGTGGCTTACCATGTTTGCTAAACAGTTTTGTGGATTGCATGACTCTCTGCCTGACCATGCATACCAGCAGTACACTCTGCCCTCTGTCTGTGCCACGTCTCTCTCAAGCTGCAATAATCTGCAGTGCGTCCTTGATTAACATTATGCTAATCAACAGCAGAAAAACACAATACCAATAGGTCAAAAGATTGATTCTTTGGCACAGATGTAATTTTGCTCCCCTTTTGCTGCTGGAGTTTAACACAGCTAGATACCATGCTTCAACTCAGCCCTGTGTTAATTAAGGCACAACACTGTGACTGGGAAGCCATTCTGGCTGCAGGCTCTATATTTCCTCCAGATAGTGCAGGGCTTTAGGGCTCACCTCCAAACTCACTGCAGATACACAACTGACTTCAAATTTCTATGTTTATCACAACTTACAGTCTGTTTCTTTTCTTTCAGTAGTGTTGCAACTTTTTCTTCAACCTTATTTATCATGCACACGCACGCACACATTCCTCTCTACTTTCCCATTATCAAATGCATTGCATCCTCTTGGTTTGATTAGAATTGAATTGACTTTATCTCTCTTGAGCCGTCTGCTTGCTCAATTCACAATGCCTTATTGCTTCTTTCTTCCTTTTTCTCTCCATTGTTTCATTGTGTGTGTGTGTGTGTCAGTAGACTCCACATCACTGGTTATATGTGTGACAGGGTAATGTGATGTGGGTGAGAGCTTGTGTCTGGCTCTAGCTTTGTTTGTGCGGTACTGATGGGTCACAGGAAGCGCACGCCTCCATGAAGCGGAGTGATAATAATGATCACTGAGGTCGAGGTCGCGGATGTTGATATTGAGTCAGTGTTCATGAACCATAAAAATCAGAGAAGTAGACAAGTGTAATGCCTGAAGAACAAGTTACAAACTGACAAGACATTGCAAAAATGGGATACATTTGTCCTCACTTCATATAATACTTTTTTCAGTCTGATTTAGATAGTGAGTCTCTAATTGTTATTTACTGTGTTCTTTGTGTCTTTGTCTTTCTTTCATATTATTTTCTCTTTCTTAACTCCTCGTGGATATGATTATCCAACGCAGTGAAAAAAAGCAAAAAAGTGAAGAATTTGAGTGAAATGGGCATGGGTGGAGTTTGACTTGGAAATTAATATTCAACAGCACAGACAGATACATCTTTGAGTACACTGATGCACTGCAAAGTATGAAGATGTATGAATTATGTAATTGTTTCTATTATAAAAGATACAAATGTTGATGATTAAATATTTTTTACTGACTTTCAGTGAAATCATATCAAACTAATCATTATAATGTGAATATTATTATTTTACGAAATGTACTTGTCAAAATGAATGATTCCATGCAAATTGTAGTAAAAAACTAATAAATTAGTTTTGCTTTAGATATATCAATATGTCTTTAATAATTTGATTATTTAATGTTTTTTTTTGCATTTTGCATACTCTTGCCATATTGTGATATATATAGCTTTTTTTTCACGTTTTTCAATATTGTTGTTGATTTCAACCATATCACCCAGAGCTACTTCAGATAAGTCTAATAAGGATATTTTCTTGTGCATGACGAGTTTAAAATTGTCAAGTAAAAAAAATATTCATATATCACAAACAAAACAAGGGATAAAAAATAAATAAAATAAGTAATAAACCAGAAACATATGCCATGTAATAAAACCTACTGAGTAGAACAGACAGTACAACAATGTGTATTAAAGTTTTAAACACTGAATATTCATGTACAAATCAAGCCACCTAATTTTTCCTTGACCTGGAGTCAATGCAGACATCATAAAATGCCACATCCTTTCATGTGCAATTGGATTGTTACACACAATAAAAATTGTGTTCTTCTTTTGTCAGTCGAATCACTTTTCTTTTTCAGCTGCGTCATTGTGCATAGAGCTACAGAGTTCAGGTGACAGCGCTGTCAGCAGCCTGGCAGGAGAGACGCTTTATAACTGAACTATGACCCAGGACACTTTCTATTTCTCTGTGTGGAAATCTGATGTTTTCACATCACAGATGGTAAACATAGGCATTAAAACATAAGTCTTATAGGTAAAACACGAGACTCGTGAAGGCTGTTATAGGAGAGTAGTGCAGGGTGGCTGCTCTACAGGTATATATATAAATCAAGAAAAAGCATGACCCACCAGCATGTGACAAATTAATATACTGAAGATGCTCCCCCTTTTCGGAGTCGATGCATTGGTTAGAAGTGCCAACTCTGAGTCAACTCTGGAAATCTTGATATAGGTACAGCCCTGGACTGCAGTCAGGCATGTTGTTTTTTCACCACTCTTTCTATGTGCAAATTTCTGTGTACTGTATGTTCTGGTTGTGTCTCGGCGCCAGTTTGACTCTCCTGTGCACCTCTGGACTGGCTGTGATAATGGCGCGTTGCCTGCCATTTGTAATCCTCCCTTTGACTGCCTTCACCAGATAATGCATTACAATCACAACCTCACAAATCTGTTGAGCATGCCAATAGACAAGACCCAAAGAATGATTTCTCTTTTCTCTTTTCTTTGCAGTGAGTGTATGAGCTTGTTTGAAAAGTCTATGAGTCTGTTTTCCTCGTCCACATAAATGGGAAATGAAATAAATGTCAGGACACGGCTGACATTTTAATGACTACAAGGCAGCTGCTCTAACCTGAGATTGCTACAGTCAGTCACACCTGGGGGGGCAGAGAGCAAGGACAACCACTTGTGTGTGTAATTGTGTGTGTGTAAGCTTTGTGCATAAATAGGTATGTTACAATTAATGTTTGTGTTGAGTAAGCATATTGTTGGCCCAGTTTACACCAAAATGGAAACAATGAGAAGAATATAAGATCAAATGGATAATGTTGTATTGGGTTGCAAGGGTTGCAAGTTTGGACAGTATTCGGTCCCACCACTCTGAACAACAAATCTGTCATATGACCTTCCTCGAGAAGCTCAGTGACAGTGATTGTCTACTGGTACTGATCTACAGTCAGTCTTCAAGATCAATCTTGTGATAACAGTGTTACCTCTAGGCTTGAAGACCTTATCTGACATCCGTTTCTCTCACCCGTTTCAAGAACTGAAGCTACAACTCCTATCCAACGCTCCATCTCTCTCACTCTGTACACACATGGGTAGAAGCAGGTTTCTCAGTGATGCCCTAGCACACACACACACGCACACAGCAACTACCTGTAGTTACTACAGCTGAATGTCAAATCAAATGTGCTGGCCAATAGACCATCACCATGGTAACACAATGATATTTAGCAGTGGCATGATTAAGTATTTTAGAGACTGTATACAAACAAACAGTTTAACATTTCAAAGAGTTTTAGAACTGTTCAAGGTGTCAAAAAGGCATCATTCGTGCTTTTGAGACATCACACGCTCAAACTCAGGGAAAAGGAAGTCTGCCACATTCTTTTGCTATGTCACTGGCCACATTTGCTTAAAGCAAGACTGTGTAACTTTTGCTGAACAGGGGTGACAATTATGGGATAATGCTAAATGCCACTATAAGCAGCAAAATCCCTGAGTGTACTGAATGGAGCAAGGGTGAGTTTTATTTCTTATGAATTCAACTTTTTATCTGTAAGAGGAAGAATGTGTTGTTTCTTCTTTTAAAAGTTACGTAGTCCTGCTTTAGGGCCCCTCCCAGAAGTACATACACATAACTCCAAAGCAGAAATGTCTAATCTTACAAGCACGGTGCAATTCATTTGCATTTACAGGACAATTCTGGTTTGTTACAATCGGGGTCTTATTATTGTAGTTTTTCATTTCTATTGGTTATGATAACCATAGCTGACCAAACAACTGTTTAGCCTAATTATCTAAACAGGGGTCGTGAGATGATTAACAGGATAAGAAAGAGGACGAAGAGATGTTTCTGCTACTTAGCGGTATTCATATTTTTTTAAGACTTTCTTTGCTTTTTTCTCATGAATGACTAGAATTTTACTTCTTAAGGACCAAAAATGATTTAAATGAAACAAGGAAAAAAATCACTCTGGTTCATTTGGACTGGTCACAACCAGTGTGATGAGGGGTTGCAAGCAGACATTGCTTGGATTTAAGACAAGCCAACAAGGTTGGGAATCACTTATCTAAAGCACTATTTTAGTGTTAAAACTGAAAGTAAATGCACCTGAAACACAAGTAATAATCCCTCATGGCACAGTAAAAAAGTGTGGTTCTTTTTACTCAAAGTGTCATGTTTGGAGGTGAATTATTCAACGTGTTTCTTGCTGGTACCTGCCCATGACATGACCCTAAAGATACCAGGTAAGGTAAAAACAAGTACACCCTGTGTGAGTGGAACAAGAAAGAGGCACATTTGGGTAGAAAACATGATGCTTAAAATACAAACAAATGGAAGACCAGGCTTGAAAGGTTGTTTGTGAATCCATATTCATTCTCAGCACTGACTGTTTGGACTGAAACTATGACAAATAAAAGGTCCGTTCTGATAATCATCACTAAAAATGGTCCCAGCTGTCCTATTTGTCGTCTGTTGGATCAGACAGTGTGTCTCTGATGCTTCACAGGCAGGAAGATACACACATATTTAAATCTGGTTATTTCATGGAGTCACAAAAATACTGTAAATGTAAAAAATATCTCTGAATTCTGTTTTTTACTGGTGCAATTTAGAGAAAGGGAACAGATTATCTATAAATATTCAGCCAAAAACTTCATAAATGCTCTGAAATAGTGTTTGGGCTTGAATTCAAATGAGGAGAAACTGGGCAGATGGTTACAGCACTTGTTTGGTCTAATGAAGATTCAAAGCAGTGCATAAGAAGCTGATAAAACAAAAGACTAGTGAGATAATAATGAGCAAACCACTTTGTTCAAGTATGTGTGAAATGCATGCAAATAATTATCAGCTAAATCCCACAGGTCTGTGGTATGTTGATTCACTGTCATCCATCTACTGGAAAATAATTTAAGATTCATCTGAGGGTCTCAATATGCAAAAAAGTGGATGTTTCTCAAAGAAAAAAGAGAAGAGGAGGATAATAAGCAAGACAGGGTAGAGAGATTGAATAAAACTGAATAATAATCACAGGAGAAGGGATAATCAGATATACAAGAAAAATGAGAGAAAAGATACAAAGAGAAAATCCTATAAGAAAGGCAAAGAAATGTTAAAAGATAAAATGTCAAACAAAAAAACTGCAGTAAAATTGTGTATTCAAAAGGGACAAAACATTTTCCTTTGTTATAATCTATTTTTATTTCTCATCAATTCCAAAAGAAATACGTGCGTTTTCCCAGCAGTCAGGAGAAATTATCATTTGCTGCAGAACTCAGAGAACCAAAAACAATTTTTTAAACATGTTTTACTGTAGAAACGAAGCAATCATGTTTCTCAGTCATGACTTCGATAGCCATAGAACAGCAGCAGAAGCTATCATCACATACTCAGTGGAGTCAGTATACACTTCATAATGACCCACAATAAGGAGATGAGGTATTGCTTCTAACATACTGCAGGTTTAGTTAAGTGTCTGCTTTGTGACTAAAATATTTTGGAACAAAGCTGAGGCAGAAAATTAATCAGATGTGCAAACAATAAAAATAACCTGATTTAGTAAAACAAACCGACTGGGACAGAAAGTCCCAGTTTTAACAGAATCCCTGTGGATTAAAAATTAGGCCTGGATTTACCCGAGATTATGATGAAATGTTACACTTAAGAGCCACAGGTACAACATAATCCTGATGTATAAATAGTACAAATACCCTGATGAGACGGAGCATATGTTAAGTAAGATGACTTTTTAATTTGAAGCAGTTTTAATTGTTTTTTCTTTTTGCCACTTGGAGTCAGTGGAAAAAGCTGTAAATACCACCTTATAAAGTTGATATGGCAAATGTTTTCGTAAACAGTTGCCTATTTACACATCCAGCAGATACGGAGCAACATTAGCAGTTGTGTGTCTGGCCATCTGACAAATGCAAGTCCGATATTCACTTTCCTTTAGCTCTGATTTGGTTTCTTGAGGGAATATCTGGCTCTTTAGCTGCTAAATGCTCCACTATGTTCACCAGCTAGTCACTAACTTTGTCTGTCTGTTGTTTGGTGCTGGGCAGATAGTGCACAGTGGGTTTATCAGAACTTTTTCACTAAAAAAGTGCGGCTGTAAAACCAAAGCAGTGAGCTGATAGATGCTCCATGGAGCTGAGGGGAACAGCGACCTCTTTCACATTACACGTGATAATTTGACCCATTGTTAATAGAAAAATTGATTAGCAGCTTTACTTTTAAAAAGAGTATCTTGACACAAGCAATGTTTATCTCATAGTGAGATTAAAGAAAGGGATAAAAATTTACTTGAGCACTTGAACATTGCCATGTTGTGAAATTCATAAACAAACATGCCACTGTGTCTTGTTAATTGAACAAATGTTCATATTAAACAAATGGATGGTAGGTAGGGCTGCAATTAACGATTATTTTCATTATCGATTAATCTGTCGATCATTTTCTTGATTAATCGATTAGTTGTTTGGTCCATAAAATGGTGAAAATGTTGATCACTGTTTCCCAAATCCCAAGGTGATGTCCTCAAATGTCTGGAGTTTTATTGGTCACTAAGAGTTGAAAAATGTTGAACTTTGGGTAAGTCGCTGCGCACGTCACTATCAATTTTTACCCATCCGTCCAATCACAGTGGAGGAGGGGCAGACAAATACCACAAAGACCAACCATCACATCCTACATGTACAAATGCTGAACAATGACAACAATGGAGGAGAAATTAATACTGCTGGTCTCTGAGTATCCATGTCTGTACGAGATGACATCCATGGACTACCACAATATCAACATGAAAAATAAGGCCTGGAGGAACAATCTCGTTCGCCATGGGTTTATCAGGTAAGCAGCAGTCACTTCCGCGGATATTCCGTATCAAAGGGCTGGTGCTACGGCATCGTCTCGTACTCGTCACAGCAGAGTTGCTCCAGACTGTGAACAGCTAGCTTAAATAGCTTAAAACCGGAGGTCTCCCAAATACGTTTTGGAGCTGCGGAGCTGGAAGCCGCAGGTAGGGTAATCAGAGCGATCAGATTACTGATCGCGTTTTCTCTTGTCATAATAAAGTTAGCTGCTAACAAGCTAGCTAGCTGTTCATTGTCTGGACCAACTGCTCAAAGAGCATTGGTAACGTTACATAAACACGGACTATTCTGTGTGGCAAACACAACACAACCTTTCAGTAACTATTTATACTGCAACCCGAGCTAATCTAGTATCAAACTCCTTACTTTTCTTTAGGAATTCTCTTTATATCGCCCACCTTCTTCACTCTCACCACACAGAACACTGCCTCGCTGCTTTGATGGGAGAGACATACATACAGTGCTGCTGCTAGCCATTTTGGTGCCCTAAGCATAATTCCTTTATTATTAGCCCGCGCGAACAACCGGAACGGACCATCCGGCACGGGGGGGGGGGGACTAGACTAGAGCAATTATTAAATATCTTTCTTGTTCCCCCTTTTTTGTTACATATACATGGCTAAAATGTGCCTAATATTTCTATAGGCTAATGAACCGGCATTTAACAAAAAAAAATTCATTAGGCTATTTTTGGTGCCCCCTCAGCACTTGGTGCCCTACGCACAGTGCGTGATGCGCGTGGTGGGAGCAGCGGCGTTGCATACATACATACATACATAAATTGGCCATAAACTATAGAGAGGCATTATGGGAAGGGGCAACAGGGTCTGTCCATGATGGCACAAATTGTCCTTTTCCCTTAATTTTGTCTCCTTTCCAGCTCTGCTCATTTGCCAGTTTCCTCTCAGCCACTTTCCTCACTTTAGCAGAAACTGTAAAGGTGAATAATGACATATTCCTTTAGCTGCCAGAGTTTTAAAGGTGCTTAAAAGACTTTACCTTATAATCACCTTCTACACCTTAAAGTCATCTTCTCCTCACTGAATCATATCCCTTTCTCCTCAATTTACTTGTTTTGCTCTATTCTCTGTTCTAATTATTTAAAATTGTAAATAAGTAATATAAGCATCTACTGCATGTTGTGGCATATAAACACGCTAACTGAAACATTTTCCATGGTTTGATTATTTTCTCCACTGTCAGGTAAAATCTGTCCTGGTTGATAATGGCAAGTTTAGAACACAGTCAAGCAAATTAAACTATTTCCACATGTTCTCACATTGAAATCAAGCATTAACTCTGGTTGTGTCACATTTCGCTAGATGGCCCATTTTATAATTTTTGCAATTGATGATTCAAATAAACAGTTCTCCAAAGTAACCCAGCCACATTTGCTGTTGTCTAAATAACCTTTACTGTAAACTTTTGGTATGTAAAGATTTGTATTCTTGCGGAATATGGGGGGTTGCATGGCAACAATGATGGCAGTCTACCTGTTGTTCAGTGTGTTGTCACTAAAGTTCAGTGATGTTGATGTTTTCAATGTAGTGAGTCCCCGGGACTCACAGGTGGTTATTTGAGTGGGTGCCCAATAAAATTTGTGTTTTTTGACAAATTGTAGTGTTAAACTCTGTGGTTGATGGTTATATGGTTATAATTATGTTTATTCATGTATGTTGAAAATGTATCTGAAATTAAATAAAATCAGAAAAACAGAAAGAGGTCATATTATACAGAGAAATATTAGCTTTTTCTGGGTGAATAAATGTTAAAAAGGGAAGCTAAAGGGCAACAAGAGAATGCTGAGCTTTCAAGTTTCATCAGGAGTCATAACACCAAGCACATCATGTTTAAATATGAAAAGTAGTTTAAAAACACGCACACAAAGGGCAACCATTTACTGCTTACTGCTGTTAGAAACTGAGTACAATTAGCTGATAATTAGCCTGATCAGCCACCATTAGTAATCAATACAAATGCACATGATTAGTAATCAAACCAATAACTAACCGCAGTCAACGTCAGACAACCTTATCATACTTTAGCAGTTACCTATTGTTTCTGAAGTGGTGACAAAACATTAACAAATATAGGTTACATACAGTATTATCAGTTCAAATTAAACTGAAGCTCCTTGTACACTTGGGAAAATATTACACCAAACTCCCTTTAAGAAATAAGACATTAACATTTCCTAACGTGTCCGCAAAAACACATAACTCTAGAAACACAAGATAAAAGGCGTCATATGTCGACAGTTTTCTTGTAAAGTTGCTGTTTCCCGTTTGGCGCTGGAGCGATACAATATGTGCGCAGACGGTAAGAAACAGGTTTTTGACAGCAAGGTTTCTTCAGTTTTTTTCTATGATTTCAACACACATTTGTTGATCACAATGTAGCATTATCTGTGAAAAAAATATGGTGCATCGCCTGGACGTGTCAACAGTGAGTTTACGGTGTCCTTTAGGATTTTAACACGTCAGAGACGCAGGATGCGTACCTAGCTACATTAATGATAGTTACTTAGTTGTTCAATATGTGCTTGTCTTTGATTGTCAAGACTAAAAGAATCAGTGTATGTTGATGGAAATAAGTCACCTGTGGGGTGTCTACTCTTTGTAGGTTTTTTCAACAATGTTCAGGTGTGTTCCCAGCTTCAATCTAAGTTATTAGTGATTGCAGATGCTGCTCATCAATAATGTTTATAAAAACTGGAGTACAACTATACCTTTATATATATTTCTGATCAGGTGAGAAACACTCAAAATGCCCCCTTCCCCCTATAACTAAAACTATACCATCCAGCCCAAGTATCCCAAAAGCATACATTAAAAGACAAAGACAGATAAGTATTACCCAGCTCTTAAAGTAGTCATCCTGAGAAAAAAAAGACAGAGAAAATGTGTGTTAGCCTGTATAGTTAAATGTGTGCATGCCTGCAAGACTGATTATTTGTCCATTTGTATATATGCATTGCTGGGCTATTGAGAATGAAAATAAAAGAATTTCAGTAAGATGACAAGATTAGTGCAGCTAATTTGTAACTCTAACCTCTAATTTCTTAACTGTTTATTCCCTCTCTGTTACTGAAATACAAATATTATGGAGCCTTTAGATTGTAGGTCTTCACAAAGTATTTATCCTTCCAAAATCCTTATTTGCAATGCATCAACAAACCACAAGACAAACCACAAGACAAAATGGATGCCAAGTGGCATTAGTGGTATCAGGTTAAAACACTGTAGGAGTATGCATATGCATGCACACTCAAGAGTGCACCTGATTGCTCAAACAAGAACATCCCTCCCACATTGTAGAGTGTATCTGATGGGGCGTAATAATTTTGTTTGCCTGACTGAGATGGCTTTTGATCTAAAAAAAACAGTCAGTGATTCAGCATGCAGTTATGTTGTGCTGCTGTGATCTGCAATCAGCTTGGCTTATCAGGTCCAGCAGTTCAACAGGAATTTAGAGACAGACTACAGTGATTTGTTCACCTGATTATCTCCCCTCCCCAGACCACTGATCTGTCCCATTGAGATGAGACAAATCACAGAGAATTAGCCTCCAATTACACTCTGCGAGCAGGCTAGCCTCTCTTCATCTGTCATCCTCAATTAGCCCAACAAGCAAATGTTTGAAGTTAAATACTGATTAGAGGCTTGTACTCCGAAAATGATTCCCCCTCTCCACCCACCTACACAGCAACCTAATGTAGCTATCTAATGTAGCTTCCAATGCTGCTTTTCCTTCAAGAGCATCGTGTTGGCATAATTACAATCAAATTGGTGTATGATCAAAGTGTGCATGTCAGCACCTGAATATTTCTAATAAATCACAGTTGCATGTTGCATGTTGCATGCGCTACAGATGGCAATTTTGCAAACAGATGTGTGATGTGTGTGGTGCTGCAGAGGGATTTTGTGTGGGAGATAATCTGTTAAAAATAAAGGTGGGTTTTGCTTCCAACATATTTTTTCTCTTATGCTAATAATATGTCAAGAATTTGCGCCAGGATTTGATAAGAACTCCCAACAAATGATAAATTATACTCTAACCACTTGCTTTTTTGTTTAGTTTGACCGGAGGATGTAGGTAATCACAGAGAAGATCACCTCAGTCAAAAACATTCTTGTTACACTTTATATTAAATACAATTGAAGATGGCATTATTGCTGAGTCATTCAGCACACACACACACGCAAACACAAACATGCATGAATTCAGAGGTGGTCGTTCCTCAACTGCTGTTTTGCTCGTGCAATGTAACCAGAACCAGTGCTTTGCTTTTGACAATGCTGCCGGGCATGTGCTTCAGGTGAGAAACTGCTTCATCACCCACGGCTGGATCCAAATCATTACCCACAGCTAAAGGCCCCCAAGTTCATCAAAGTGGCTCAGTTTGCTTGAGCCTAGTGAAAAAGCGCTCTCTCCCACTGAGAGATGACAAAACAGCTCAGTCAGTCCCCAGTTCTGCCTTTTCACAGCTCACTACCCAGAGCTGCTTCAACTCTTCAGGCTGTACTGACTTCTTTTCACCAACAATTTGTCTTAGCCTCCCCAGCTCTCTATCTTAAGGCTCCATTTTGTCTGTCTCTAACCTTAAACCCCCCCCCCCATAGCACTGTCTGTTTAGCCCAACCTTTAACATGTACATTTACAGTGACAGCCATGCAAATAACCCTAAACACACATAAACCACAAAAAGGACAACTGATGCACCTGTTCACCCTGAGGCCAAATAAAATATTCCACTATACTGGCATTAAAAACACACACAGAGACAGGCCTAGTAGCGACGTCTACACTTCAAGTAGCACCTTGAGAGAGTCATATCTGTGTCAGAAGGGACTAACATGACATTGGCCCCTTTTCCATTTGCTCAATATTACACACTTTAGTCGCACCATGCTGAGCTGCGATCATAGGCATTGAAACTGTGCAGCTGACCTGTGATATTATGGACATGCTTATGAACAGGGCAAAACTGTATGGGTTGGATTACAATTTCACTTATGCGTTCCTATTCTGACTTTCATACAACAGATGTCAGCCTCACTGTTTTCTAATTCATTCCACTTCACCATAGTATATGAGCTGTACTACATATTTTCTAGTGTTTCAGGGTCACAGAAGCTTTCAACTGAGTCAATAGTGGAGGGCTTTAATTGTGAAGCAGCTTCCTGAAAAAGCCTTGTCACTGAGGTCAGCAATCAAGTACTTGTTTGAATAATATATCTAGCATTACTACCATTTTTGAGAACTTTTTTTGGTCAGTGGATCAACTTTAAATGTGGCAAAGGATGAGTGGTAATTATTCATCTGTTTCTTTTTATTCTTTTTCACTCATTTAAGTTCTGTTTAGTGTGCTTTATTGGCAAGAAAGTGAAGTGTGCTGAAGTACTGATATATATTCAATATGAATATGAAGATATTCTTTTTCCTTTTTGTAAGCATGTTTGTAAGTCAGTGTGTGGACAGTAGAGGTTCTGAGCTGTTACTTGGTTTCCATTTCACAAGTCCTCTACTGCACACTGTGAATCATAAATAGTTTTTGTGATGTGTGTGTGTGGACCAACGTTTCAAATAAAATTCACAGTTGGAATAAAAAAAGGGTAAAATGTGTTCAAAATGTTCAACAAGACAGACTTTTT